>NC_067249.2:130145328-130454078 GCF_019359855.2 Lolium perenne | reverse complement strand
AATGTAAAGTAATATAACAAGTGCAATATGCAAGTATGTAGGAATCAATGCACAGTTCACACAAGTGTTTGCTTCTTGAGACGGGAGGAAGTAGGTAAACTGACTCAACATAAAAGTAGAAGAATGGCCCTTCGCAGAGGGAAGCATTGATTGCTATGTTTGTGCTAGAGCTTTTATTTTGAAAACAACAAACAATTTTGTCAACGGTAGTAATAAAGCATATGCATCATGTAAATTATATCCTACAAGTTGCAAGCCTCATGCATAGTATACTAATAGTGCCCGCACCTTGTCCTAATTAGCTCGGATTACCTGGATTATCATTGCAATACATATGTTTTAACCAAGTATCACAAAAGGGTACCTCTATGCCGCATGTACAAAGGTCTAAGGAGAAAGCTCGCATTGGATTTCTCGCTTTTGATTATTCTCAACTTAGACATCCATACCGGGACAACATAGACGACAGATAATGGACTCCTCTTTAATGCATAAGCATTTAGCAACAATTAATATTCTCATAAGAGATTGAGGATTGTTGTCCAAAACTGAAACTTCCACCATGGATCATGGCTTTAGTTAGCGGCCCGATGTTCTTCTCTAACAATATGCATGCTCAAACCATTCAACTCATGGTAAATCGCCCTTACTTCAGACAAGACGAACATGCATAGCAACTCACATGATATTCAACAAAGTGTTGATGGCGTCCCCAGGAACATGGTTATCGCTCAACAAGCAACTTAATAAGAAATAAGATGCATAAGTACATATTCAATACCACAATAGTTTTTAGGCTATTTGTCCCATGAGCTATATATTGCAAAGACAAAGAATAGAAATTTTAAAGGTAGCACTCAAGCAATTTACTTTGGAATGGCGAAGAAATACCATGTAGTAGGTAGGTATGGTGGACACAAATGGCATAGTGTTTGGCTCAAGGATTTTGGATGCATGAGAAGTATTCCCTCTCGATACAAGGTTTAGGCTAGCAAGGTTATTTGAAACAAACACAAGTATGAACCGATACAGCAAAACTCACATAAAAGACATATTGCAAGCATTATAAGACTATACATTGTCTTCCTTGTTGCTCAAACACCTTTACCAGAAAATATCTAGACCTTAGAGAGACCAATCATGCAAACCAAATTTTAGCAAGCTCTATATATTTCTTCACTAATAGGTGTAAAGTATATGATGCAAGAGCTTAAACATGAGCACAACAATTGCCAAGTATCAAATTATTCAAGACATCATACCAATTACTACATGTAGCATTTTCTGTTTCCAACCATATAACAATTGACGAAGCAGTTTCAACCTTCGCCATGAACATTAAAAGCTAAGAACACATGTGTTCATATGAACCAGCGGAGCGTGTCTCTCTCCCACACAAGCATTTATTCAAACAAAAACAAAAACAAACAGACGCTCCAAGTAAAGTACATAAGATGTGACCGAATAAAAATATAGTTTCAAGGGAGGAACCTGATAATTTGTCGATGAAGAAGGGGATGCCTTGGGCATCCCCAAGCTTAGACGCTTGAGTCTTCTTGAAATATGCAGGGATGAACCACCGGGGCATCCCCAAGCTTAGAGCTTTCACTCTTCTTGATCACATTGTATCATCCTCCTCTCTTGACCCTTGAAAACCTCCTCCACACCAAACTCGAAACAAACTCATTAGAGGGTTAGTGTATAATCAAAATTCACATGTTCAGAGGTGACACAATCATTCTTAACACTTCTGGACATTGCCCAAAGCTTCTGAAACTTAATGGAACAAAGAAATCCATTCAACATAGCAAAAGAGGCAATGCGAAATAAAAGGCAGAATCTGTCAAAACAGAACAGTCCGTAAAAACGAATTTCTAAGAGGCACCAGACTTGCTCAAATGAAAATGCTCAAATTGAATGAAAGTTGCGTACATATCTGAGGATCACTCACGTAAATTGGCAGAATTGTCTGAGTTACCTACAGAGATTTAGGCCCAGATTCGTTACAGCAAGAAATCTGTTTCTGCGCAGTAATCCAAATCTAGTATGAACCTTACTATCAAAGACTTTACTTGGCACAACAATGCAACAAAACTAAGATAAGGAGAGGTTGCTACAGTAGTAACAACTTCCAAGACTCAAATATAAAACAAAGTTACTGTAGCAAAATAAACACATGGGTTATCTCCCAAGAAGTTCTTTCTTTATAGCCATTAAGATGGGCTCAGCAGTTTTAATGATGCACTCGCAAGAAATAGTAGTTGAAGCAAAATAGAGCATCAAGAGGCAAATTCAAAACACATTTAAGTATAACATGCTTCCTATGAAAAGGAATCTTGTAAATAAAAAAGTTCATGAAGAGCAAAGTAACAAGCATAGGAAGATAGAACAAGTGTAGCTTCAAAAATTTCAGCACATAGAGAGGTGTTTTAGTAACATGAAAATTTCTACAACCATATTTTCCTCCCTCATAATAACTTTCAGTAGAATCATGAGCAAACTCAACAATATAACTATCACATAAAGCATTCTTATCATGAGTCTCATGCATAAAATTATTACTCTCCACATAAGCATAATCAATTTTATTAGTAATAGTGGGAGCAAATTCAACAAAGTAGCTATCATTATTATTCTCATCATCAAATATAGGAGGCATATTGTAATCATAATCAAATTTGTCC
Organism: Lolium perenne; assembly: GCF_019359855.2. Lineage (NCBI taxonomy): Eukaryota > Viridiplantae > Streptophyta > Magnoliopsida > Poales > Poaceae > Lolium > Lolium perenne. The sequence goes on along the minus strand of NC_067249.2, from coordinate 130,451,394 downwards.
TCCATAACAGGCGGCACCAAAAGACTACTATCATTATAATCATCATAAATAGGAGGCAAAGTATCATCAAAGTAAATTTTCTCCTCAATGCTTGGGGGACTAAAAAGATCATGCTCATCAAAACCAGCTTCCCCAAGCTTAGAATTTTCCATATCATTAGCAACAATGGTGTTCAAAGTGTTCATACTAATATGTTCCATGGGTTTTTTAATTTTCGCATCAAACCATCCATGTCTTAACTCAGGAAATAGAATAAAAAGCTCCATGTTGTTTTCCATTATGCCAAACTAGTGTAAAACAAGAAACAAAAAGATGCAATTGCAGGATCTAAAGGAAATAGCTTCGAGTACTTACAACGGTGCCGGAAAATAGCTTAGTAGCCGAGATCCGGAGTGTGAGTACCTTTTACCTTTCCTCCCCGGCAACGGCGCCAGAAAAGTGCTTGATGTCTACTCACGCTTCTTTTCCTGTAGACAATGTTGGGCCTCCAAGAGCAGAGGTTTGTAGAACAGCAGCAAGTTTCCCTTAAGTGGATCACCCAAGGTTTATCAAACTCAGGGAGGAAGAGGTCAAAGATATCCCTCTCAAGCAACCCTGCAACCACAAAGCAAGAAATCTCTTGTGTCCCCAACACACCTAATAGGTGCACTAGTTCGGCCAAGAGATAGTGAAATACAGGTGGTATGAATAAGTATGAGCAGTAGTAACGGCGCCAGAAAAGTGCTTTGTCTGTATCAGATCGGCGTGTGGTTGATGGTGGTAATATTGCAGGCAGTACAAATACAGTAGAACAGTAAACAAGCAGCGATAGCAGTATTTAGGAACAAGGCCTAAGGATTATACTTTCACTAGTAGACACTCTCAACATTGATCACATAACAGAATAGATAAATGCTATACTCTACACTCTCTTGTTGGATGATGAACACCACTAACTGTGTAGGATTACACGAACCCTCAATGCCGGAGTTAACAAGCTCCACAATATTCGATGTTCATGTTTAAATAACCTTAGAGTGCACGACAGATCAACACAACTAAACCAAGTACTAACATAGCATGCACACTGTCACCTTCACGCTACGAAAGGAGGAATAAATCACATCAATACTATCATAGCAATAGTTAACTTCATAATCTACAAGAGATCACAATCATAACCTACACCAAGTACTACACGATGCACACACTGTCACCATTACACCGTGCAGGAGGAATAGAGTACTTTAATAACATCACTAGAGTAGCACATAGATAAATAGTGATACAAAGCTCATATGAATCTCAATCATGTAAGGCGGATCATGAGATCATTGTATTGAAGTACATAGGAGAGAGATTAACCACATAGCTACCGGTACAGCCCTTAGCCTCGATGGAGAACTACTCCCTCCTCATGGGAGACAGCAACGGTGATGAAGATGGCGGTGGAGATGGCAGCGGTGTCGATGAAGAAGCCTTCCGGGGGCACTTCCCCGTCCCGGCGGCGTGCCGGAACAGAGACTCATGTCCCCCAGATCTTGGCTTCGTGATGGCGGCGGCTCTGGATGGTTTCTCGTACCGTGGCTTTTCGTATCGAAGACTTAGGTCGAGGAGGCTTAAATAGGCGAAGAGGCGGCGTCAGAGGGGGTACGGAGCCGCCACACAACAGGGGGGCGCGGGCCCTAGCCAGGCCACGCCAGCCCCATGTGTGGGCCCCCTGTGGCCCCTCTCTGGCGGCTCTCGGGTGTTCTGGAAGCTTCATGCAATCCTAAGATGCTGGGCGTTGATTTCGTCCGATTCCGAGAATATTTCCTTACTAGGATTTCTGAAACCAAAAACAACAGAAAACAGGAACTGGCCCTTCGGCATCTCGTCAATAGGTTAGTTCCGGAAAACGCATAAATATGACATAAAGTGTGCATAAAATATGTAGATATCATCAATAATGTGGCATGGAACATAAGAAATTATCGATACGTCGGAGACGTATCAGGCACAAGCTTAAAGACAACAATCCACTACTAATTTTAACTTATTTATCCAGCAAGCCTTACCATCTAAATACCTCAAAACGTTTGCAAAGAATCAAGTTATCAAAGCTCAATGATCTACAAGATTATGCAAGTGTTTCATTATACCACTACCACATGTAGCATTTTCTGTTTCCAACCATATAACAATTAACGAAGCAGTTTCAACCTTCGCCATGAACATTAAAAGCTAAGAACACATGTGTTCATATGAACCAGCGGAGCGTGTCTCTCTCCCACACAAGCATTTATTCAGAGAATGAAAATAACAAAACTAAAATAAAAGCACACAGACGCTCCAAGTAAAGTACATAAGATGTGAACGAATAAAAATATAGTTTCAAGAGAAGAAACCTGATAAATTGTTGATGAAGAAGGGGATGCCTTGGGCATCCCCAAGCTTAGACGCTTGAGTCTTCTTGAAATATGCAGGGATGAACCACGGGGGCATCCCCAAGCTTAGAATTTTCACTCTTCTTAATCATATATCATCCTCCTCTCTTGACCCTTGAAAACTTCATCCACACCAAACTCAAAACAAACTCATTAGAGGGTTAGTGCATAGTCAAAAATTCACAAGTTCAGAGGTGACACAATCATTCTTAACACTTCTGGACATTGCACAAAGCTTCTGAAAGTTAATGGAACAAATAAATCCATCAAACATAGCAAAACCGGCAATGCGAAATAAAAGGCAGAATCTGTCAAAACAGAATAGTCCATAAAGAAGAATTTTTTAGAGGCACTGGACTTGCTCAGATGAAAATGCTCAAATTTAATGAAAGTTGCGTACATATCTGAGGATCACTCACGTAAATTGGCATATTTTTATGAGTTACCTACAGAGAATACTACTCAAATTTGTGACAGACAGAAATCTGTTTCTGCGCAGTAATCCAAATCTAGTATCAACCTTAGTATCAAAGACTTTACTTGGCACAACAATGCAATAAAGTAAGATAACGAGAGGTTGCTATAGTAGTAACAACTTCCAAGACTCAAATATAAAATAAAAGTTGCTGTAGTAAAATAAAAACATGGGTTATTTCCCAAGAAGTGCTTTCTTTATAGCCATTAAGATGGGCTCAGCAATTTTAATGATGCACTCCCAAGAAATAAGAGATGAAGCAAAAGAGAGCATCAAAAAGAAAATTCAAAAAAAATTTAAGTCTAACCCACTTCCTATGCATAGGAATCTTGTACACAAATAAATTCATGAAGCATAATGCAACAAGCATAGAAAGATAAAACAAGTGTAACTTCAGAAATTTCAGCACATGGAGAGGTGTTTTAGTAACATGAAAACTTCTACAACTGTATTTTCCTCTCTCATAAAGATTTTCAGTAGCATCATGAACAAACTCAACAATATAACTATCACATGAAGCATTCTTATCATGAGTCTCATGCATAAAATTATTACTCTCCACATAGGCATAATCAATTTTATTAGTAATAGTGGGAGCAAATTCAACAAAGAAGCTATCATTATTATTCTCATCAAGTGTAGGAGGCATAGTATAATCATAATAAAATTTATCCTCCATAGTAGGTGGCACCAAAATACTACTATCATTATAATCATCATAAATGGGAGGCAAAGTATCATCAAAGAAAATTTTCTCCTGAATGCTTGGGGGACTAAAAATATCATGCTCATCAAAACCAGCTTCCCCAAGCTTAGAATTTTCCATATCATTAGCAACAATGGTGTTCAAAGCGTTCATACTAATATCATTGCTACTAGCATGCAAATAAGGTTCCATAGGTTTTTTAATTTTCGCATCAAACAATCCATGTCTTAACTCAGGAAATAGCTTTAAAAGCTCACTGTTACTTTCCATTATGCCTAACTAGTGAAATAAAAACAAGAAACAAAAAGATGCAATTGCAGGATCTAAAGGAAATAGCTTCGAGCACTTACAACGGCACCAGAAAATAACTTGCTTACCTGGGACCGGAGTGTGAGTGCCTTTTACCTTTCCTCCCCGGCAACGGCGCCAGAAAATAGCTTGTTGTCTACTGTTGGCTTCTTTTCCTGTAGACAGTGTTGGGCCTCCAAGAGCAGAGGTTTGTAGAACAGTAGCAAGTTTTCCCTTAAGTGAATCACCCAAGGTTTATCGAACTCAGGGAGGAAGAGGTCAAAGATATCCCTCTCAAGCAACCCTGCAATCACGATACAAGAAGTCTCTTGTGTCCCCAACACACCCAATACACTTGTCAGATGTATAGGTGCACTAGTTCGGCGAAGAGATAGTGAAATGCAAGTGGTATGGATGTATATGAGTGGTAATAGCAATCTGAAATAAATATTGCAGTGAGTAAACATGCAGCAAAACAGTGAATAAACGGAGATTCGATGTTTGGAAACAAGGCCTAGGGATCCTACATTCACTAGTGGACACTCTCAACAATGATCACATAATAAAACCACTCTACACTCTCTTGTTGGATGACAAACACCATTAATTGTGTAGGGCTACAAGAGCACCTCAATGCCGGAGTTAACAAGCTCCACAACATTCGATGTTCATATTTAAATAACCTTAGAGTGCATGATAGACCAACACAATTATACCGAGTACTAACATAGCATGCACACCGTCACCGACAGGCTATGAAAGGGGGAATAGATCACATCAATACCATCATAGTAATAGTTAACTTCATAATCTACAAGAGATCACAATCATAGCTTATACCAAGTACTACATGATGCACACACTGTCAACATTACATCATGGAGGAGGAATAGACTACTTTAATAACATCACTAGAGTAGCACATAGATGATATTCAACTAGATCACAAAGAGAGAGATGAACCACATAGCTACGGTAGAGCCCTCAGCCTCGGGGGAGAACTACTCCCTCCTCATCATGGGAGACAGCAACGGCAATGAAGATGGCGGTGGTGTCGATGGAGATGACTCCGGGGGCAATTCCCCGTCCCGGTAGGGTGCCGGAACAGAGACTTCTGTCCCCCCGAATTGGAGTTTCCCGATGGCGCCGGCTCTGGAAGGTTTTCTGGAGTTTCGTCAATCCGTGTCGAAGATTTAGGTTAGGACGGCTTGTGTGGGGCCCCCAGGGCTCCCCTCTGGTCCCTCTCTGGCTCTCTGGAAGCTTCCGGGAAAAATAAGGTTCTGGAAGTTGATTTCGTCCAATTCCGAGAATATTTCCTTACTAGGATTTCTGAAACCAAAAACAGCAGAAAACAGGAACTGGCACTTCGGCATCTCGTCAACAGGTTAGTTCCGGAAAACGCATCAAAATGATATAAAGTGTGAACAAAACATGTAGGTATTGTCATAAAACTAGCATGGAACATCAGAAATTGTAGATACGTTGGAGACGTATCAATACCTTGATGCATTTTTTTCATACTTCTTTCTTGATTAGATCCTGATTCCCCGCATATGTTCTGAAGGTTGAGCGGCACGGGCAAGGCATTCCCTGCACTAGGAATTGCCGGATAGATGGCGGCGGGAGATCTAAGGCAATCGAACGAGATCTCCCACAACATTAGAAGGAACGATATCAATAACCCAATATTGCCGCCGTATGTTCTTAACTTTTTGTGTAATTATGTTGATAGGGCAAAGGTGGCTGATCTTTCGATGAGATGGGGATAATTCGATTTGTTGGTGGAGTTCGTGCTTGACGATCCGACTACACGTGCAAAGCTCGTGCGCCAATGCAATCGCTAGGACAATCTCCGGGAGTTACTGATCTTGCGGGAGCACGATCAGCCTGACCAGCGAGAGTCTTAATTCCTACCTAAAATCAAGAACAAGTAAGAACTAAAGGTGCAATCAGAATATTGCGAATAGAGATGAAAGCTTGATTGATAATGGTGGGATTCTGAATAGTCGGTCTTGTTCTGGGCGTTGGCCTCAAAAGAAGTACACGTAGTTGCAGCAATTGGCTAACTTTTAATCTAATCAAAATCCAAGTTCTAATGACGGCTACAGAGGGATATATATGGGGGAAGTGAAGGGATTTTCGTCCAACCATCTAGGGTTGGCCAAAAACACCCCTAAATGGGCCTTCCTCCACTTATATGGCCTCTTAAAATCCCCTAAAATACCTAATCCGAAAATACATGGGCCTGGCCCATTAAATAAGGTGACACAGCACCACAAATAACTCTTTGGACGAATTTTATGATGGAGTAACTTGTATAATTCATCCAAGCATAGTTGCTTCACTATGGTGGCTTCAATGTTCTGAAATCCTCGCTTGCAACGCCATCCTGAATCCTTGCAGGTCTGCTGCCATCTCCATGCATGTTCCTAATCCAATGCTTGGCATCCATGCTAGATACATTCCTAAATAATATAAATACATTTGATTTAGGCAGCATCATATTCTCATATATATCAGGAAGGATTCCTAGTAACGAATGTACCTGAGATATGGTTGTAGGAGTATTGGTTGTATCTATCATAGAGATGTCCTCATCATCCTCCCCTACTTGAATTGAAGTCGTCCTCGACGTAGTCTCATCTTTTTCACCAAAATATGCCTTCAAATCGGAGGTAATCATGTCCTCATCATCCTCCCTTTCTTGAAAGAAAAGCCGTCCTCGACGATGTTTATTCTGTAAACCTTCTTTATTTTTACCTTGTGACTCCAACGTAGAAGATGTTCACAGTGACGTGTCACAAGTCTGTGGCTGGGCGACTCGCACAACAATATTCATGCGTGGAGCGTTGGAAGAAACAACCGATGCTAGGGTGCATGACTTGAAGGAGTTGGAATGGTCCAACGTTTTCTCCTGTATGTGTTTCTCAAAAGCACAAGCTCGAACATATATACCAATAGTAGAACGAGGAATATACTTAAACATAACCTTAATATCAGGGTTCAAGCCGTTGAAAAACATGTTTCTAGTACTTTCCTCAAATTCCTTTATATCACAACGGTACATGTAAAATTTAAATTCCTGATAGTAAACATGCACAGTATTACTACCTTGTTCTAATCATTCAAGTTTGCCGAGCAGTTCACGTTGATGAGAAAGTGGCACAAATTTACGTCTCAAAACAGATTTTAAATCTACCCAAGTAGTAGGTGTAGTATCAACATTTTCTTTATAATTTCAGTCCCACCAAACGGAAGCAAGATCAATAAAAGTTTGGGCGGCAATTCTTACTTTCTCATGTTCAGTAAAATCATGGCATCCAAAAATATTGTCGACTTCAAACTCCCAATCAAAATAAGCATCCATATTATATCTACCCTCATAAACTGGTAAAGAAATAACCTGATCATGATCTCTTAAATGGTCGCACATGCATCTCCGTAGTCGTCATGGTATTCGGGTCCATGGATTGGTCCTCAATTCATGTCATGGTTAGTACCCAAAAAGCACAAGTGTATATGCCTACAAGCTACGCAAATATGGTGGTATCACGCGCAATTCGTCAAGCAAAATACAAAGCTCTTACAAGTTCTTACCAAACAGGAGGAAGGTGATATGGCAACCAACAAGGATTAGCTTCTCCCCGAAATTGCACAAAGCGATTACCAGGTGTCGACACAAAGCACGTGGAGAAATCTGTGGAGCTTTGGGAAGGAAAAGTATAGTGATACGGTGGCAAAGTAATCAAATCAGCGATGCAAATTGAGTAAACGCTCAACGAAGGTAATGTGTTGTTCCTAGGCTAGATCGTATTAGAGATGCGAGCCTAAATCACCAACGAGGTCACAATGCGGCACAAGATGCAAGAGACAGCGAAACTGGTGTTGGAGGATAGAGGCACCTACGGTAATGCGCCAAGTTTTTTTTTGACTCAACTTGGCGCTAGACCCTAGAGGTCTATATGGTAGGGCGCCCAGTTTTTTTCCTTTTTTTTTGGATTCAGACTTGGCGCATGACCATAGAGGTCTCTATGGTAGGGCGCCCAGAATTTTTTTTAAGGATCAACCTTGGCGCATGACCATAGAGATCTCTATGGTAACGCGCCTAGAAATTTTTTTTTATCAGACTTGGCGCATGACCATAGAGGTCTCTATGGTAGGGCACCTATAATTTTTTTTTTTTGGATTCAGACTTGGCGCATGACCATAGAGGTCTCTACGGTAGGGCGCCCAGTTTTTTTTATCAGACTTTGCGCATGACCATAGAGGTCTCTATGGTAGGGCGCCCAGAATTTTTTTTTTGCTAGACCGCTATCAGGATTCCGACGGAAAACGCGAAATTGACCAAGAAAACGGATCTAAAACCCGAAAAAACTCAGAAACGAAGATCAAGAAAGACCCTACTATGATGGGAACCAAAGAGGCACAACAAGGAGTTGATGGCAGATGTGGCGGAAGTATATGGTGGCGGTGATATGGCGAGGACTGCAAGCGGAGATGGTGTGGCGGCGACGTGACTATTATGACCAGAACTCGAAACTCTAACGACTCTAGACGCTAAGACCAGCACGCGACACGACGATTGCAGACAAAGACTCAAAAAGCAAAAACTGAAAAGATCATGCAATGGTTGGCAGGGGCTATGGGACGGATGATCTAAATCTAATATATTTTTGTGGGGCTTTTTCTGGGTAAAAACAAATCTACACTAGGAAAACTGTAAATCTCACCGAGCAACCTGAAATCTGATACCACTTGATAGGGAAAATGTGGCCGATCTTTCGATGAGATGGGGATAATTCAATTTGTTGGTGGAGTTCGTGCTTGACGATCCGACTACACGTGCAAAGCTTGTGCGCCAATGCAATCGCTAGGACAATCACCGGGAGTTACTGATCTTGCGGGAGCACGATCAGCCTGACCAGTGAGGGTCTTAATTCCTACCTGAGATCGAGAACAAGTAAGAACTAAAGATGCAATCAGAATATTGCGAATAGAGATGAAAGATTGATTGATAATGGTGGGATTCTGAATAGTCGGTCTTGTTCTGGGTGTTGGCCTCAAAAGAAGTACACGTAGTTGCAGCAATTGGCTAACTTTTAATCTAATCAAAATCCAAGTTCTAATGACGGCTACAGAGGGATATATATGGGGGAAGTGAAGGGATTTTCGTCCAACCAGCTAGGGTTGGCCAAAAATACCCCTAAATGGGCCTTCCTCCACTTATATGGCCTCTTAAAATCCCCTAAAATACATAATCCGGAAATGCGTGGGCCTGGCCCATTAAATAAGGTGACGCAGCACCACAAATAACTTTTTGGACTAATTTTATGATGGAGTAACTTGTATAATTCATCCAAGCATCGTTGCTTCACTATGGTGGCTTCAATGTTCTGAAATCCTCGCTTGCAACGCCATCCTGAATCCTTGCAGGTCTGCTGCCATCTCCATGCACATTTCTAATCCAACGCTTGGCGTCCATGCTAGATCCATTCCTAAATAATATAAATACATTTGATTTAGGCAGCATCATATTCTCATATATATCCGGAAGGATTCCTAGTAACGAATGTACCTGAGATGTGGTTGTAGGAGTATTGGTTGTATCTATCATAGAGATGTCCTCATCATCGTCCCCTACTTGAATTGAAGTCGTCCTCGACGTAGTCTCATCTTTTTCACCAAAATATGCCTTCAAATCGAAGGTAATCATGTCCTCATCATCGAAGAATTTTGTTTCCAATGATGACCATGTGTTAGGAACATGTGTAAATGATATACCAACTATGTTGCGTACACCTACTGTACAAGTTAATTCTTCCATATCTATGAGTGCACAAACTGAAATTCTTGCTCCCGATAATGCAACTTGTGACTTGAAAGTTGACTCTAGTATGGATCATATAAAACTGGTTATGAACAATGAAGTGTTGGCTAAGATTTCTCATGCTAATTCTTTGTTTTCTGTTGTGATGGATCCACCTATATCTTTGTCACATGCTAGAAATAACATTGATGAACTTCCTTGTTTAAAGAGTGTCTACACCCCCGATGTTACATTTAATTTGGTTGGGGAGTATGTCAGCAACAATGTTTTTATGGTACATAGGATTTGCATCATGTGTGATGATTCTTCTAGTTCCAATAAAACTGAATTTGTGAATATTCTTTCTCATTTTGATATGACCTCCAATGTTGGTTTTCATTCTATGCCAAATAACTTGCTGCAAAATTGTTTAAATCCACATGGCGTAGCTAGTAAATTTGAGACCTTACATTTTGGTTTACCAACTTTGGGATGGTTTAATGATGAGCATTATAATTTGAAAGGAGTTAATATGTGCTTCACTTATATCCGTAAACTGAGTTGTGATAAATGTTTAATGGGGACTAATGAGCTTCTACGCTACTACAATACTGGTATATGTACAAAATTAAATGGGAAACATGAAAGAGCTGTTAAAACGGATGACATATACATATACCATGCATATACCTTGTCTCTTTTGTTAGCATGTTTACAGAATAAACGTCGCCGAGGATGGCTTTTCTTTCAAGAAAGGAAGGATGATGAGGACATGATTACCTCCGATTTGAAGGCATATTTTGGTGAAAAAGATGATACTACGTCGAGGACGACTTCAATTCAAGTAGGGGAGGATGATGAGGACATCTCTATGATAGATACAACCAATACTCCTACAACCACATCTCAGGTACATTCGTTACTAGGAATCCTTCCTGATATATATGAGAATATGATGCTGCCTAAATCAAATGTATTTATATTATTTAGGAATGGATCTAGCATGGACGCCAAGCATTGGATTAGGAACGTGCATGGAGATGGCGGCATACCTGCAAGGATTCAGGATGGCGTTGCAAGCGAGGATTTCAGATCATTGAAGCCACCATAGTGAAGCAACGATGCTTGGATGAATTATACAAGTTACTCCATCATAAATTCGTCCAAAGAGTTATTTGTGGTGATGCGTCACCTTATTTAATGGGCCAGGCCCATGTATTTTCGGATTAGGTATTTTAGGGGATTTTAAGAGGCCATATAAGTGGAGGACCATTTAGGGGTGTTTTTGGCCAACTCTAGCTGGTTGGACGAAAATCCCTTCACTTCCCCCATATATATCCCTCTGTAGCCGTCATTAGAACTTGGATTTTGATTAGATTAAAAGTTAGCCAATTGCTGCAACTACGTGTACTTCTTTTGAGGCCAACGCCCAGAACAAGACCGACTATTCAGAATCCCACCATTATCAATCAAGCTTTCATCTCTATTCGAAATATTCTGATTGCATCTTTAGTTCTTACTTGTTCTCGATTTCAGGTAGGAATTAAGACCCTCGCTGGTCAGGCTGATCGTGCTCCCGCAAGATCAGTAACTCCCGAAGATTGTCCTAGCGATTGCATTGGCGCACGAGCTTTGCACGTGTAGTCGGATCGTCAAGCACGAACTCCACCAACAAATCGAATTATCCCCATCTCATCGAAAGATCGGCCACCTTTGCCCCATCAAGTGGTATCAGATTTCAGGTTGCTTGGTGAGATTTTACTGTTTTCCTAGTGTAGATTGCATCTGCCATCATACCCATAAACCACGAAAAAGCCAAAAAAAAAAACTGGGCGCCCTACCATAGAGACCTCTAGGGTCTAGCGCCAAGTTGAGTAAAAAAAAAACTTTGCGCATTACCGTAGGTGCCTCTATCCTCCAACACCAGTTTCGCTGCCTCTTGCATCTTGTGCCGCATTGTGACCTCGTTGGTGATTTAGGCTCGCGTCTCTAATACGATCTAGCCTAGGACCAGCACAGTACCTTCGTTGAGCGTTTACTCAATTTGCATCGCTGATTTGATTACTATGCCACCATATCATAATACTTTGCCTTCCCAGAGCTCCACAGATTTCTCCACGTGCTTTGTGCCGTCACCTGGTAATCGCTTTGTGCAATTTCGGGGAGAAGTTGATCCTTGTTGGTTGCCATATCACCTTCCTCTTGTTTGGTAAGAACTTGTAAGAGCTTTGTATTTTGCTTGACGAATTGCGCGTGATACCACCATATTTGCGTAGCTTGTAGGCATATACACGTGTGCTTTTTGGGTACTAACCATGACAGGAATTGAGGACCAATCCATGGACCCGAATACCATGACGACTACGGAGATGCATGTGCGACCATTTACAAGAGATCATGATCAGGTTATTTCTTTACCAATTTATGAGGGTAGATATAATACAGATGCTTATTTGATTGGGAGTTTGAATTCGACAATATTTTTGGATGCCATGATTTTACTGAACATGAGAAAGTAAGAATTGCCGCCCAAACTTTTATTGATCTTGCTTCCGTTTGGTGGGACTGGAATTATAAAGAAAATGTTGATACTACACCTACTACTTGGGTAGATTTAAAATCTGTATTGAGACATAAATTTGTGCCACTTTCTCATCAACGTGAACTGCTCCGCAAACTTGAACGATTAGAACAAGGTAGTAATACTGTGGATGTTTACTATCAGGAATTTAAATTTTACATGTACCGTTGTGATATAAAGGAATTTTAGGAAAGTACTAGAAACATGTTTTTCAGTGGCTTGAACCCTGATATTAAGGTTATGTTTAAGTATATTCCTCGTTCTACTATTGGTATATATGTTCGAGCTTGTGCTTTTGAGAAATACATACAGGGGAAAACGTTGGACCATTCCAACTCCTTCAAGTCATGCACCCTAGCATCGGTTGTTTCTTCCATCGCTCCACGCATGAATATTGTTGTGCGAGTCGCCCAACCACAGACTTGTGTCACGTCGCTGCGAACATCTTGTACGTTGGAGTCACAAGGTAAAAATAAAGGTACTGATTTTGTCCTCCCACTTGTGACTGATGAACACCATGATGATCTACATATGTCATGTGATGATTTGTCTATTGAGTTGATTGAGGATAGAGTTGTCGCTTTGAAACAATCTCATGATCAAACAATGGAGATGCTTCCTAGTTTTGTTAATCCACTTGAAATTGGTAAATACCATGTTGATATTAATATACCTTGTGTGGAGTTCACTGATGATTTGGCCACACCACCTATATTAGAGGATGATAATACTGATTTGCAAGTACCATGTGATCAAACCACTGAAATTATCATTGATATGACTAGCAATCTTTTGGTTGACTCTAGTTATGACAGACCTACAGATTTGTGTGTACCATGTGATGTTTTTTGTTCCTCTATTGATATGAATGTACCAACGAAGAATTTTGTTTCCAATGATGACCATGTGTTAGGAACATGTGTAAATGATATACCAACTATGTTGCGTACACCTACTGTACAAGTTAATTCTTCCATATCTATGAGTGCACAAACTGAAATTCTTGCTTCTGATAATGCAACTTGTGACTTGAAAGTTGACTCTAGTATGGATCATATAAAACTGGTTATGAACAATGAAGTGTTGGCTAAGATTTCTCATGCTAATTCTTTGTTTTCTGTTGTGATGGATCCACCTATATCTTTGTCACATGCTAGAAATAAAATTGATGAACTTCCTTGTTTAAAGAGTGTCTACGCCCCCGATGTTACATTTAATTTGGTTGGGGAGTATGTCAGCAACAATGTTTTTATGGTACATAGGATTTGCATCATGTATGATGATTCTTTTAGTTCCAATAAAACTGAATTTGTGAATATGCTTCCTCATTTTGATATGACCTCCAATGTTGGGTTTCATTCTATGTCAAATAACTTGCTACAAAATTGTTTAAATCCACATGGCGTAGCTAGTAAATTTGAGACCTTACATTTTGGTTTACCAACTTTGGGATGGTTTAATGATGAGCATTATAATTTGAAAGGAGTTAATATGTGCTTCACTTATATCTGCAAACTGAGTTGTGATAAATGTTTAATGGGGACTAATGAGCTTCTACGCAACTACAATACTAGTATATGTATAAAATTAAATGGGAAACATGAAAGAGCTGTTAAAACGGATGACATATACATATACCTTGTCTCTTTTGTTAGCATGTTTACAGAATAAACATCGCCGAGGACGGCTTTTCTTTCAAGAAAGGGAGAATGATGAGGACATGATTACCTCCGATTTGAAGGCATATTTTGGTGAAAAAGATGAGACTACGTCGAGGACGACTTCAATTCATGTAGGGGAGGATGATGAGGACATCTCTATGATAGATACAACCAATACTCCTACAACCACATCTCAGGTACATTCGTTACTAGGAATCCTTCCTGATATATATGAGAATATGATGCTGCCTAAATCAAATGTATTTATATTATTTAGGAATGGATCTAGCATGGACGCCAAGCATTGGATTAGGAACATGCATGGAGATGGCGGCAGACCTGCAAGGATTCAGGATGGCGTTGCAAGCGAGGATTTCATAACATTGAAGCCACCATAGTGAAGCAACGACGCTTGGAGGAATTATACAAGTTACTCCATCATAAAATTCATCCAAAGAGTTATTTGTGGTGCTGCGTCACCTTATTTAATGGGCCAGGCCCATGTATTTTCGGATTAGGAATTTAAGGGGATTTTAAGAAGCCATATAAGTGGTGGAAGGCCCATGTAGGGGTGTTTTTGGCCAACCCTAGCTGGTTGGACGAAAATCCCTTCACTTCCCCCATATATATCCCTCTGTAGCTGTCATTAGAACTTGGATTTTGATTAGATTAAAAGTTAGCCAATTGCTGCAACTACGTGTACTTCTTTGAGGCCAACACCCAGAACAAGACCAACTATTCAGAATCCCACCATTATCAATCAAACTTTCATCTCTATTCGCAATATTCTGATTGCATCTTTAGGGCATCTCCAGCGGCGCGACGCAAACGGACGCTGAGCGACCGTTTGTGTCCGCCGTGACCGGAAATGCGTCTGGCACCACCTCCAGCGGGGCGACGCAAAGTGACCGGGCCGTGCGCGGAGACGCAAACCTGGCCCAAATATGCGCCAGGTTTGCGTCTCGGCGGACGCTGCACGGACGCGCAAAGTGTCCGCTCGGTCCTCGCGCGGGCCCGCCTGGCAGCGGCACAACTGCTTCGTCTTCCGCGGTATTACTTCTGGGCGGCGCGCTGCAACCTTTGCAGGGGCCGCGTTAATGGCGTGCCTCGGCTTCCGCGAGCGTGCGCAGCTAGTAGGCGTTGCACTGGCAGGCCATTGAAGGCGAGATGGCGTCGGAGCCTCTTAAAGGGACGCTGCCGGCGCCCATTTCCCCGACCAAAACCATTGCCAAAATCCCACAGTAGCCACCACACCGACGCCATGGGGAAGAAATGATGGCCGTTCCGGAAGATGAAGAACGACCAGGAGGCTAGCGGCTCGTGTTCCGGCAAGAAGGCACGGGTCGGCCGGTACGTCCGCATTGACCTCGCGTGGAAGGTATGGGAGGAAAACCGGCCGGTACCATGGCCGGACGCGAACTTGCCGGGAGGGGGCTAGTACGTGAACTCGCGGCGCGTGCCGGTCCCCCCGTGCTGCGCGAGGGCCGAGAGCGGCGGGACGAGGTGCGCCGCCGCCGCGCGGTCTTGCCGCCGGATCTGCGGGAGGATCCGGCGTACGCGCTAAACTCCTACAACTGGATTTCCTTCGGGACGTGGGAGTTCGACACGCGGCGCCGCACTGCCTACCTCGCCGACGTAGACTACTTCGAGCGTGAGATCGCCGCCGAAGAAGAAGAGAACGACCAGGAGGACGCGGACGAGGACGGCGACGTGACCATGCCGCAGTACGACCACGACGACGGCGGACCGGCGTGGGATCCGGAGACCCAGCCGCCGGACATTTCAGAGGAGGAGGCCATTGCCATGGCACTGGCTAACAGCGAGCAGGACGAGCTCAACGAGCTCGCTTTGTGGGATGGGCCCGCAATCTAACTCCGCGAGTCAGCGCTCGCGTAGGGGAGGCCGGCGACTCCTCCAGCCACGCCGACGCGTTCCAATGTCCGCGCTCCGCCTGCTGCTCCAGCGTGGGATCCCTGGCCACAGCCTCCTGCCCGTGTGGTGGTACCTCCTCCACCGCCGGCGTACGAGCTTCCATGGCCGACGCCGCAGCTGATTGACCTCGTCAGCGACGACGACCAGTAGACAGCGCGTATTTTAGCACGCTTTTATGTCCTTTTTATCATGTAAAATTATGGCGTATGAATGAAACAAAATTATGCGTCGTGCTGCTGGAGCCACCCCCCGACGCAAACGGACACCCGGACAGTTTCGACCATTTGGCCCGACGCAAACGGACATGACGCGTCCGTTTCGACGTCCGAAATGCGTCGCGCCGCTGGAGATGCCCTTAGTTCTTAATTGTTCTCGATTTCAGGTAGGAATTAAGACCCTCGCTGCTCAGGCTGATTGTGCTCCCGCAAGATCAGTAACTCCCGGAGATTGTCCTAGCGATTGCATTGGCGCACGAGCTTTGCACCTGTAGTTGGATCGTCAAGCACGAACTCCACCAACAAATCGAATTATCCCCATCTCATCGAAAGATCGGCCACCTTTGCCCTATCAAAATGACAAATCTCCAGGGCCAGATGGTTTTAATAATGATTTTATAAAGAATTGCTGGAGTATTATTGGTACAGATGTTAAAAAAGTGATTATGGACTTCTATGATGGAAACATTTCTTTGGAAAGCATTAATTCTTCCTACATCATTTTGATTCCTAAAATTTATACTCCAATGCATCATGGAGACTTCAGACCAATATCTCTGCTCAATAGTGTGCTTAAGATTGTGACCAAGCTGTTGGCCAATAGACTGCAAAATATAATTCTAAAATTGGTGCAGAAGAATCAATATGGTTTCCTCAAAAAAAGATCTATTCAAGATTGCCTAGGATAGGCCTTTGAATATCTGTTCCAGTGCCATAAATCAAAAGAAGAAATCATTTTGCTGAAATTGGACTTTGAAAAGGCTTTTGATAGAATTGAGCATAGTTCCATTCTTAAGATTCTGAAAGCTAAAGGGTTTGGTGAAAGATGGATGAGATGGATTAACCTTATTATATCCAGTGGGACTTCTTCTGTTTTACTTAATGGAATTCCTAGGAAGAAATTCTATTGCAAGAGAGGGGTTAGACAAGGTGACCCTCTCTCTCCTCTTCTTTTTGTCTTGGCAGCAGATTTGTTACAATCTGTTCTAAATAAGGCAATGGATCAGAATTTGATTTTGAAGCCAATCCCTTGTGCTTGTCTAGATTTTCCTGTGATACAATATGCTGATGACACTCTGATAATTGTGAAAGCTGAAGCAAGGCAACTGATATGTCTAAAAACACTTTTACACACTTTTGTTGAATCCATAGGGTTGAAAGTGAATTATCATAAATCCAACTTGGTGCCAATAAACATGAACAATGAAAGACTGTTACACTTTGCTGCCACCTTAAACTGCAAAACTGGAAGCTTCCCCTTCACATATCTTGGATTGCCAGTATGCATCACTAGACCTGCTATGGAACACTTTATTCCAATGATACAAAGAGTTCAGTCTAGATTGGGAGGTTTAGCTGATTTTCTGAACTATGGAGGGAAATTGCAGTTAGTTAAATCTGTTCTTTTCTCTCTGCCAATTTTCTTTATGTGCTGTTTTGATGTGCCTATTACTGTAAAGGAGCAAGTGATCAAATACATGAGGCATTGTCTCTGGAGGAAAAAAAATGGTGATGTCCAAGCTAAAGGTGCATCACTTATTTCTTGGAAAAAGATTGCCAAACCCAAAAACCAAGGTGGTCTTGGGGTTCTAAACCTGGATGTTCAGAACAAAGCTCTTCTTTTGAAAAACTTGGATAAATTCTACAATGATCATGACAGTCCCTGGGTAAAACTTGTTAAAGGTGCTTATTACAATAATGGGACTCTGCCAGGGGTGACTATGGAGGGATCCTTTGGTGGAGAACACATTTGAAGTTAATTGATACATACAAAGGTTTAGCCAAATGCAGTATAGGGGATGGAAAATCAAGTTTGTTCTGGTTGGATAATTGTTTGCAGCACGTTCTGCCACACTTATTCACCTATGTAAGGAATCATTTTATGTCCATCAGAGAAGTGATTGATTCTGAATTCTTGGAAGACTTATTTCATTTACCACTTTCACAACAGGCTTATTCGGAAATCTCGATAATGGAGAATATTTGTCAGCATGCTAGAGAAAAGATAAGTGAGAATGATTTAGATAAATGGAGTTACATCTGGGGAAGCAATGTCTTCACTGTTAAACAAGCTTATAATTACATGATTGGATATCAAGAGGTGCACCCTCACTTTGGTTGGATTTGGAAGTCCTCTTGCCAGCCAAAGCACAAATTCTTCTTCTGGCTTTTGATCCATGATAGACTCAACACTAGGAATCTGTTGAAAAGGAAGAATATGATCTTACCTTCCTATGATTGTGTATTTAATCAATGTTGTCAACAGGAAGAAGAGTTCCTGAAGTGAGTTAGTTTATCCTTTAAATCTGAAAGCATCTTGCGCATCTCAGAGCGCTTCATGCAGTCGTCCAAAGCTCTCTTTCCGCCAACATGGCGTCATCCATAGCCAGATTGAGCTTCCCATTTCGAGTTAGATTCTCTTCGCGGAGGCGTTCGCACTCAAGGAGTAGCTGTCAACACCCGGATTTTTAAGTCTAGATGCCTATTATGCCCTTCATCGCAATCCCAGGAATATTGTTTTTGCGAGACATAATAGATTAATATCACAGAACATCATTCATTACAACATCATAAATGTCTTACAACAAAGGATCACATGATCCAGTCTCATTACAATAATAGATGATCTATTGATCAATTACAAAACACATAGCGGAAGTACTTGCGTCAAAAAACGAATACGAGGATACAATCACCAAACAACACTTAAGTAAACTTACTTAGCCTTAATGGCTCACACAAATAATCTAGCATCATCACCTAACATGGCTACCCAAAATTTATGCTAGGGTTTTCTTATTTAGGGTTAGGAAAATAACTTCCTCTCATTGAAATGTTGATTAGGGTTTCTCTTTAGTTTGGGAGAAATAATTTCCTCTCATTGAATCTTGTTAAGATTTAATCTCCTCAAATAACCATGTATGATCACATGTTGACCAAGGTCAACACTTCACACTTATCATTTGAGAAAAAATGATTTAAATGAGATTCATCGTCTCATGCTATTTAAATAACTATGTGATTTAAGATCCTCAAGTGAGAAATTATGAGACCATGTAATAAGGTCATCACATTACTTTCTACAACTTGGGAAGATGATTTAAATGAGGTTCTACACCCCATGGATTTGAAATCCTAAAATTTGGAATGGTTTAAATGGGCTAGTTATTGACTACATAGCCAATATTTTGCTCTAGCCCATGATCATACAAAGTAACTATGTGATATTTTTACATAAACAATTAGAGTTTGTGAAATGTGAATTATGAGAGGTGGAATCACCTCAAAATTCAATATGGTTGATTTTCTAGATTTATTTGAATTCTGAAAACTCTCTGACTTGTTATTTTTGCTATTCAAATTCTACAATAGTTCTAGGGTTCAAACCAGTGGGATTAGCTAGATAATTTCGTAAGGATTCTAGAACATTTTGAATCACCAAATTTGGACTTGTAGATTTGAAAATATTTAAATTATAGCAAAAACCAGTATTGAAGTTTACTGAATCCAATTAATTCGAAATTGAGCTAAATGGGCTAGGCGGGAAAGCGAATGGGCCGAATTGGTTTAAAAATGGAGAAAACCAGCCCAACAACGTTTCTCACGCCACGGGCCGCCTGACAGGGTGGGACCCAGTGGTCAGTGACTTGAATTCACCGAAACGGTACCTTTCACCCTGAGCCGTAGGATTAGAGGCTGATCGAGCGGTGGAGGGTTGTCGTCGTCGTCGACGAGAGGGAGGTGCTGGCACGGTGGAGGTAGGGGGTCGGCGGCGAGCTGGGGCTCCGGCGATGGTCGGCGACGAGGCAGGGTGATGTTGCGGATGATGGGGAAGCCAATGGTGGTCGCGACAGCGTCGGGGGTAGACGAATTCGATGACTCCTTCTTCTCCTGGTCCGGCGGACTCCGGCGATCAATTGACAAGCTACGGTGTAAATTGGAGAGGGGAAGTGGGTCGAGGAGATCAAGGAGAAGGAGGGGAGCAAGTGTGGTGTGGAGAATGAGGCGCGGGAGATGCTCTATTTATAGTTGCGCAAGGTGCTGTGAGGGTGCCGTGGAGGTCCTCCATGGCGCCAGCGATTCTAGCGGCGAAGGGGCAAGGTAGGGTGCGCAGGGGTAGGCAACGTCTAGGCGAAGCTAATGAGCATGATGGCACAGAGAGAGGTGGTCTGAGGCGTGCTGGCGACGTTGGAGTGCTCGCAGTACCGTGGCGGCAAGGGTTTGATCATGGCGACGGCGACGGTGCACGCGCGGCCAATGGCGCGTGTCTGGCGATGTCCTGGTGTGGTGATGAGTGAGCGTGCGCGAGGAGAGAGGGAGAGGAGGACGAGAGCGACCAGGCGAGGCAGTGTACTGGCGAGTCCAGTAACGTGCCAGTGCACTCTCTGGCGCGCCCAGGCGTGGTCATCACGTCGCGGCCAGGGGCATGTCGTGTAGGGTTTGGAGGGGAATCGTGTCTAGCATGTCCAGTACTGCTTGGTGAGTCTAGATGACATGGTTGGAGGGAGAGGTGAGGTCCAGGGTAGGGTTTGGCATGGTGAGGTCAATCATGGCCGGCATGAGCTTGCTTTGATCATGCCAAGCCCTGTACTGTGGTACCCTTGCCTTGCTGTGATGCAGAGGTGTGAGGAGGGTTCAATGATGGCCAGGGTAAAGTGGGTTTAGGCTAAAAACCAGTGGTTAATAGGATGTGTGCCAAAGTTGAAATGTTGCCTGCAAGGTGTTTGATGAATTGGCCGCATGAAACTTTTGGTCAAATTTTGAAATTCTTTTTGGTGGAGTTGATTTGAATATTGAATGGAGTAGAATGGTGGTGGTGGTGGTCAAAATAGTGCTGGTTTGCAAGATTTCAAAATGGGGCTAATCTTCTCTTTGTTTCAAAGTCTCCACTTGTCTCATTGATGTCTACGCACGCTTCTATTCCTGTAGACAGTGTTGGGCCTCCAAGAGCAGAGGTTTGTAGAACAGCAGCAAGTTTCCCTTAAGTGAATCACCCAAGGTTTATCGAACTCAGGGAGGAAGAGGTCAAAGATATCCCTCTCAAGCAACCCTGCAATCACGATACAAGAAGTCTCTTGTGTCCCCAACACACCTAATATACTTGTCAGATGTATAGTTGCACTAGTTCGGCGAAAAGATAGTGAAATAAAAGTAATATGGATGAATATGAATGGTAATAGCAATCTGAAATAAATATGGCAGCGAGTAAACATGCAGTAGAACAGTAAAAAAACGGAGATTCGATGTTCGGAAACAAGGCCTAAGGATCATACTTTCACTAGTGGACACTCTCAACATTGATCACATAACTGAAACTACTCTACACTCTCTTGTTGGATAACAAACACCATTCATTGTGTAGGGCTACAAGAGCTCCCTCAAGCCGGAGTTAACAAGCTCCACAACATCCGGAGTTCATATTTAAGTAACCTTTAGAGTGCATGATAGACCATTGCAATTATACCGAGTACTAACATAGCATGCACACCGTCACCGTTAGGCTATGAAAGGGGGAATAGATCAGATCAATACTATCATAGTAATAGTTAACTTCATAATCTACAAGAGATCACAATCATAGCTTATACCAAGTAGTACATGATGCACACACTGTCAACATTACATCATGGAGGAGGAATAGACTACTTTAATAACATCACTAGAGTAGCACATAGATGATATTCAACTAGATCACAAAGAGAGAGAGATGAACCACATAGCTACGGTAGAGCCCTCAGCCTCGGGGGAGAACTACTCCCTCCTCATCATGGGAGTTAGCAGCGGCGATGAAGATGGCGGTGGTGTCGATGGAGATGCCTTCCGGGGGCACTTCCCCGTCCCGGCGGCGTGCCGGAACAGAGACTTCTGTCCCCCGAATCTTGGCTTCGCGATGGCGGCGGCTCTGGAACTTTTCTCATGTCGTGGCTTATTCCTTTAGGGTTTTCGCGACGGGGGCTTTAAGTAGGCGGAAGGGCGGAGTCGAAAGAGTCCTGGGGGCCCACACAGTAGGGGGGCGCTCCCCCCCTTTGGCCGCGCCGCCTTGTGGGGTGGGGCCCCCTGGCTCCCCTCTGGCCCCTCTTCGGTGCTTTGGAAGCTTCCGGGAAAAATAAGATACTGGGCGTTGATTTCGTCCAATTCCGAGAATATTTCTTTTGTAGGATTTCTGAAACCAAAAACAGCAGAAAACAGGAACTGGCACTTCGGCATCTCGTTAATAGGTTAGTTCCGGAAAATGCATATAAATGATGTAAAGTGTGTATAAAACATGTGAGTATCATCATAAAAGTAGCATGGAACATAAGAAATTATAGATACGTTGGAGACGTATCAGCATCCCCAAGCTTAGTTCCTACTCGCCCTCGAGTAGGTAAACGATAACAAGGATAATTTCTGAAGTGACATGCTACCAACATAATCTTGATCAATACTATTGTAAAGCACATGAGATGAATGCAGCGATTCGAAGCAATGGTAAAGACAATGAGTAAACAACTGAATCATATAACAAAGACTTTTCATGAATAGTACTTTCAAGACAAGCATCAATAAGTCTTGCATAAGAGTTAACTCATAAAGCAATAGATTCAAAGTAAAGGCATTGAAGCAACACAAAGGAAGATTTAAGTTTTAGCAGTTGCTTTCAACTTTCAACATGCATATCTCATGGATAATTGTCAACACAAAGTAATATGATGAATGCAAATAAGCAAGTATGTAGGAATCAATGCACAGTTAATACAAGTGTTTTCTTCTAAGATGGAAAGAAGTAGGTAAACTGACTCAACATAAAGGTAGAAGAATGGCCCTTCGCAAAGGGAAGCATGGATTGCTATATTTGTGCTAGAGCTTTTATTTTGAAAACATAGAAACAATTTTGTCAACGGTAGTAA
Source organism: Lolium perenne (assembly GCF_019359855.2). Taxonomy (NCBI): domain Eukaryota; kingdom Viridiplantae; phylum Streptophyta; class Magnoliopsida; order Poales; family Poaceae; genus Lolium; species Lolium perenne. The sequence continues at coordinate 130,428,435 of NC_067249.2, read as the reverse complement.
TAAATCATATGTGTTATGTATAAGATATCCTATAAGTTGCAAGCCTCATGCATAGATTACCAATAGCACCCGCACCTTGTCCTAATTAGCTTGCATTTACATGGATTATCATTGCATAACATATGTTTTAACCAAGTGTCACAAAGGGGTACCTCTATGCCGCCTGTGCAAAGGTCTAAGGAGAAAGCTCGCATTGGATTTCTCGCTTTTGATTATTCTCAACTTAGACATCCATACCGGGACAACATAGACAACAGATAATGGACTCCTCTTTAATGCATAAGCATTCAACAACAGATAATATTCTCATAAGAGATTGAGGATTGTTGTCCAAACTGAAACTTCCACCATGGATCATGGCTTTAGTTAGCGGCCCAATGTTCTTCTCTAACAATATGCATACTCAAACCATTTGATCATGATAAATCACCCTTACTTCAGACAAGACGAACATGCATAGCAACTCACATGATATTCAACAAAGGTAAAATAGTTGATGGCGTCCCCAGGAACATGGTTACCGCTCAACAAGCAACTTATTAAGAAATAAGATACATAAGTACATATTCAATACCACAATAGTTTTTTAAGCTATTTTTTCCATGAGCTATATATTGCAAAGACAAAGAATGGAATTTTAAAGGTAGCACTCAAGCAATTTACTTTGGAATGGCAGAAAAATACCATGTAGTAGGTAGGTATGGTGGACACAAATGGCATAGTTTTTGGCTCAATGTTTTGGATGCACGAGAAGTATTCCCTCTCAATACAAGGCTTAGGCTAGCAAAGTTGTTTGAAGCAAACACAAGTATGAACCGGTACAGCAAAACTTACATAAGAACATATTGCAAGCATAATAAGACTCTACACTGTCTTCCTTGTTGTTCAAACACCTCACCAGAAAATATCTAGACTTTAGAGAGACCAATCATGCAAACCAAATGTCAACAAGCTCTACAATATTTCTTCATTAATAGGTGCAAAGTACATGATGCAAGAGCTTAAACATGATCTATATGAGCACAACAATTGCCAAGTATCAAATTATTCAAGACATTATACCAATTACCACATGTAGCATTTTTTGTTTCCAACCATATAACAATTAACGAAGCAGTTTCAACCTTCGCCATGAACATTAAGAATAAAGCTAAGAACACATGTGTTCATATGCAACAGCGGAGCGTGTCTCTCTCCCACACAAGCATGAATTTATTCAGAGAATGAAAATAACAAAATGAAAATAAAACACACAGACGCTCCAAGTAAAGTACATAAGATGTGACGGAATAAAAATATAGTTTCACTAGAGGTGACCTGATAAGTTGTCGATGAAAAAGGGGATGCCTTGGGCATCCCCAAGCTTAGATGCTTGAGTCTTCTTGAAATATGCAGGGATGAACCACGGAGGCATCCCCAAGCTTAGACTTTTCACTCTTCTTGATCATATTGTATCATCCTCCTCTCTTGACCCTTGAAAACGTCCTCCACACCAAACTCAAAACAAACTCATTAGAGGGTTAGTGCATAATCAAAAATTCAAATATTCAGAGGTGACATAATCATTCTTAACACTTCTGGACATTGCTCAAAGCTACTGAAAGTTAATGGAACAAAGAAATCCATTCAACATAGCAAAACATGCAATGTGAAATAAAAGGCAGAATCTATCAAAACAGAACAGTCCGTAAAGACGAATTTTTCTGGGGCACTAAACTTGCTCAGATGAAAATGGTAAAATTGAATAAAAGTTGCGTACATATCTGAGGATCACACACGTAAATTGGCAGATTGTTCTGAGTTACCTACAGAGAATCCTACTCAAATTCGTGACAGCAAGAAATCTGTTTCTGCGCAGTAATCCAAATCTAGAATGAACCTTACTATCAAAGACTTTACTTGGCACAACAATGCAATAAAATAAAGATAAGGAGAGGTTTCTACAGTAGTAACAACTTCCAAGACACAACAAAACAGTAGCAAAATAAAAACATGGGTTATCTCCCAAGAAGTGCTTTCTTTATAGCCATTAAGATGGTCTCAGTAATTTTAATGATGCACTCACAAGAAATAGGAGTTGAAGCAAAAGAGACCATCAAAAAGCAAATTCAAAACAAATTTAAGCCTAACCCACTTCCTATGAAAAGGAATCTTGTAAATAAACAAATTCATGAAGAACAAAGTGGCAAGCATCGGAAGATAAAACACGAGTAACTTCAAGATTCTCAACATAAAGAGGGGAAACTTAATATTATTAAGATGCATATAACCATGTTTCCCTCTCTCATAATAACTTTCAGTAGCATCATGAACAAACTCAACAATATAACTATCACATAAAGCATTCTTATCATGAGTCTCATGCATAAAATAATTACTACTCCCAACATAAGCATAGTCATTATTATTAATTGTAGTGGGTGCAAATTCAACAAAGTATCTATCATTATTATTATCATCACCATAATCATCAAATGTAGGAGGCATATTGTAATCATAATAAACTTTATCCTCCATAGTAGGTGGCACCAAAATACCACTATCATTATAATCATCATAAATGGGAGGCAAAGTATCATCAAAGAAAATTTTCTCCTCAAAACTTGGGGGACTAAAAATATCACAACCAGCTTCCCCAAGCTTAAATTCTTCCATAGCATTAGCAACAATGGTGTTCAAAGAGTTCATGCTAATAACATTGCTACAACTATTTTGCAAACAAAGTTCCATGGGTTTTTTAATTCTCTCTTCAAACACATCATGTCCTAATTCAATATAAATTTCATAAAGATCTCTATTTTTTTTGTTGTTTTCCATTAAGCCTAACTAGTGAAAAATAAAAACAAGAAACCAAAAGATGCAATTGCAGAATCTAAAGGAAATAACTTCGAGCACTCACACACCGACAACGGTGCTAGGAAATAGCTTAGTAGTCGGAGGATGTGAATACCTTTTACCTTACCTCCCCGGCAACGGCGCCAGAAAATAGCTTGATGTCTACGCACGCTTCTATTCCTGTAGACAGTGTTGGGCCTCCAAGAGCAGAGGTTTGTAGAACAGCAGCAAGTTTCCCTTAAGTGAATCACCCAAGGTTTATCAAACTCAGGGAGGAAGAGGTCAAAGATATCCCTCTCAAGCAACCCTGCAATCACGATACAAGAAGTCTCTTGTGTCCCCAACACACCTAATACACTTGTCAGATGTATAGGTGCACTAGTTCGGCGAAGAGATAGTGAAATACAAGTAATATGGATGAATATGAATGGTAATAGCAATCTGAAATAAATATGGCAGCGAGTAAACATGCAGTAGAACAGTAAATAAACGGAGATTCGATGTTCGGAAACAAGGCCTAAGGATCATACTTTCACTAGTGGACACTCTCAACATTGATCACATAACTGAAACTACTCTACACTCTCTTGTTGGATAACAAACACCATTCATTGTGTAGGGCTACAAGAGCTCCCTCAAGCCGGAGTTAACAAGCTCCACAACATCCGGAGTTCATATTTAAGTAACCTTTAGAGTGCATGATAGACCATTGCAATTATACCGAGTACTAACATAGCATGCACACCGTCACCGTCAGGCTATGAAAGGGGGAATAGATCACATCAATACTATCATAGTAATAGTTAACTTCATAATCTACAAGAGATCACAATCATAGCTTATACCAAGTAGTACATGATGCACACACTGTCAACATTACATCATGGAGGAGGAATAGACTACTTTAATAACATCACTAGAGTAGCACATAGATGATATTCAACTAGATCACAAAGAGAGAGAGATGAACCACATAGCTACGGTAGAGCCCTCAGCCTCGGGGGAGAACTACTCCCTCCTCATCATGGGAGTCAGCAGCGGCGATGAAGATGGCGGTGGTGTCGATGGAGATGCCTTCCGGGGGCACTTCCCCGTCCCGGCGGTGTGCCGGAACAGAGACTTCTGTCCCCCGAATCTTGGCTTCGCGATGGCGGCGGCTCTGGAACTTTTCTCGTGTCGTGGCTTATTCCTTTAGGGTTTTCGTGATGGGGGCTTTAAGTAGGTGGAAGGGCGGAGTCGAAAGAGTCCTGGGGGCCCACACAGTAGGGGGGCGCGCCGCCTTGTGGGGTGGGGCCCCCCTGGCTCCCCTCTGGCCCCTCTTCGATGCTCTGGAAGCTTCCGAAAAAAAGATACTGGGTGTTGATTTCGTCCAATTCCGAGAATATTTCCTTTGTAGGATTTCTGAAACCAAAAACAGCAGAAAACAAGAACTGGCACTTCGGCATCTCGTTAATAGGTTAGTTCCGGAAAATGCATATAAATGATGTAAAGTGTGTATAAAACATGTGAGTATCATCATAAAAGTAGCATGGAACGTAAGAAATTATAGATACGTTGGAGACGTATCACTCATCTATTCTGGTCAACCTAGGCAGAGTCAACCTTAATGGTCAACATCAAACTTGTTCACCTTGAGATGGTCTTGGATGAGGTGGAAAGGGTTGGCCAAGTTTGGTTTAAGAATCTTCCAAACCAGGGGTGCAAAGTGGGTAACATTTTATAAAAGGGCAAAGTGACCATTATCACATGTAATTGAATTCTGATTTTTCCTTTGATTTGATTGGTGTTTCTTGGATGCAAAAGTTTTTGTTATTGATGTATAAGTGTTTCACAAGCAAAGGCACAAGCAAAGGTGGCCTTGGTTAAAGATTTGCATATTTGGCTAAATGTGTATGAGAGTAAAAATGGCATTTTCTCACTATCTTATTTCTCTCTATTTGATTTGATTTTTCTTGGCTCAAAAGTGATTCTCATTAGTTTAGGAACATTTCCAAACCATTGAAACCATTCAAAAAGGTCTAGCTCAAAGATTTGCAAAAATGGCCATAAACACATAAGAGGTGATATTCCAATTTTCCTTATTTTTCTCTTTTGTTTCCCCTTGCTTTACTTGGGCATGGTTGAGGGTCCATTTAGTGTGAGATTAGGTTTAGAGATGGTTTCACACCATTTGGGCAAAGTAGGAGTGCATAGGTCAAGGTTTGGGTAAAAATGGCTATGTGTCACATATGCCTCTATGCATATGTTCATTTGATTTTTAATTTGATCTTTCTTGACCCAATTGATGTTGTTGATTGTTGAAATGGTATAGAGGAGTGATCCAACCATTCACAACAAGTCTTAGGGTCAAGATCCTCAAATTCACAAATTTGCTATTTACTCCTATATGCCTCTATGGCATTTTTATTTTCTTTTTTACTTTCTTTGGGTTCACCTTGGATTTGGTTTGATAAGTTCTAGGTAAGGTTTATTAAGTTTTTCCAATCCTCTAAACAAGGTAGAAAGGCCTAGGGTAAAGTTTTGCAAAAATAGCCATAGGCACATAGGCCCTTTTCTTATTTAATTTCTTTTTATTTTCTTTTAACTTGGATGGTGAAAAGAGGGGTGAGGTTTAGGGTTTAAGATCATTTCAAATACTAATTAAACAATCATGGCAAAATCACAAGAATTAAGCATGAGTACTATGTATCAAACTTAATTTAAGAAAAGTTTTTGTTGGTTCCAAAATTTGGAAATAGGGAAATTCATTTTCTTTGTTTTGAAAATTTTGGGATGTTACAGTAGCTCCTGCCTCTTGGCAACCACATTCTCGAAGCAAGCATTGCCCAGCTCCAAGCACACCATGGTCTCCTCGTGGAGTTTCTTCCACTGGGCGATCTCACCACGCAACCTATTGCATTCCCCTTGAAGATCCGTCTCCTCCAGTAGCTGCATAAACACCGAAAATACTGAGCGGTGGGCTACATATATTGTGATCTCAAGCAAGAAATTGAGTTGTTGTGATCCAACCACTTATATTGTGATCTATTTAATCATGTCTTTTATTCTTCCTTGTTTGGTACAAAATATTATCAGAATGAATATAACTTTGAAGGTTATCAATGATTATGAGGAGATTGTTATGATTGAGCATGTAAGTTCTGACATATAAGCTCTAATATAAAGGCTCTGCTCGAAAGATAAGTACAATCTGTTAATTGTTCTTTGACCAAGAACGAAGTTTGCCATCACCAATTATGATTTCCTATGCACCTTTATTTGTGATTTCCCTCTACTTGTTTCAAGTTGAGTTATATGAGGAAGTTGTTTACTAGAATGTCTTGTGTGAATTAATAAATGTGATGCTTCTTGTCCGTATTTTATTTATCGACTCTTCACTCCATAAACATGTGGTCTTGTTTACTGAGTTCAGTTTCACTTGGGGACAAGCGAGGTCTAAGCTTGGCGGGAGTTGATACGTCCATTTTGCATCACTATTTTATATCATAATTTATTGTTATTCATTGATATATTTCATATTTAGATATGATACTTATGTTATTTCACCTATTTTGCATGTTTCATGATTATTGGAGAATTACTCACCGGAGTCAGAATTCTGCTGGAAAAAGCACCGTCAGGATACAATATTTCTGAAAATCAACAATTGACGGAAAATATACCGAAGCTCCTACTTTTCCAGATGACGGAGCCAGCCAAAAGGGAAGGCCGAGGAGGGCCGCCATGGGCCCTCCCGATGGGCCGGCGCGGCCACCAATGCCGGCGCACCGCCACGTGGGGAGGGGGCCCACGACCCCCTCGGCCATCGCCCTTTCGCGTACTTCATCTCCCAGAAACCCTAAGGTGCGGGGGAACATCGAGGATAGTCATCGCCGCCTTCTCGAGGCGGAAAACACCAGAGAGAAAAGAGCTCTCCGGTAGGCAGAAATCTATCGGGGAAATTCCCTCCCGGAGGGGGGAAATCATCGCCATCGTCACCGTCATCGAGCTGGACTTCATTGGGATCATCATCATCATCATCTCCACCACCGACACCGTCATCTCCACCGTTGCACCTCATCTCCGCTATAACATCTAGGGTTGAATCTTGAGTATTTCATAGGGGAAACTCTCCCGGTGTTGATTACTCCTTGTTATTGATGCTATTGAGTGAAACCGTTGAGTCAAGGTTTATGTTCAGATTGTTATCCATCATCATATCACCTCTGATCATGTTCCATATGATGTCTTGTGAGTAGTTCGTTTAGTTCTTGAGGACATGGGTGAAGTCTAAATGTTAGTAGTGAACTATGTTGAGTAATATTTAATGGTTTGATATTTAAGTTGTGGTGTTATTCTTCTAGTGGTGTCATGTGAACGTCGAGTACATGACACTTCACCTTTATGGGCCTAGGGGAATGCATCTTGTATTCGTTTGCTAATTGTGGGGTTGCCGGAGTGACAGCAACCTGAACCCCCGTTGGTATATCGATGCATGAGGGATACCAGGATCTCAGAGTTTAAGGCTGTGGTTAGATTTATCTTAATTACTTTCTTGTATTTGCGGATGCTTGCAAGGGGTTTAATCACAAGTATGTATTAGTCCTAGGAAGGGCGGTGCATTAGCATAGGTTCACCCACACAACACTTATCAAAACAATGAAGATTAATAAACTATATGAAGCGAAAGCACTAGACTAAATTCCCGTGTGTCCTCAAGAACGTTTGGTCATCATAAGTAAACAAACCGTATGGGCTTCACTTATATCTGCAAACTGAGTTGTGATAAATGTTTAATGGGGACTAATGAGCTTCTACGCTACTACAATACTGGTATATGTACAAAATTAAATGGGAAACATGGAAGAGCTGTTAAAACGGATGACATATACATATACCATGCATATACCTTGTCTCTTTTGTTAGCATGTTTACAGAATAAACATCGCCGAGGACGGCTTTTCTTTCAAGAAAGGGAGGATGATGAGGACATGATTACCTCCGATTTGAAGGCATATTTTGGTGAAAAAGATGAGACTACGTCGAGGACGACTTCAATTCAAGTAGGGGAGGATGATGAGTGTAACATCCCAAATTTCAATAAGAAGAAGAAGAATTCCAGAGATCCCAAAATCCAGAACCAACAAAAACTTTTATTTGCATATAGTGCCATGCATAGGACTTGTGCATTTGGGTGATATGCCATGATGATTGTTATTGTGCTTATGTGTTAAACCCTAAAACCCTAAAGGGATAAAGTGAAGATCACAAACCAAATAAAATAAAAAGAGAAAGAAATCAAATAAGAAAACCCTAAAACCCTCACATATGGTTTATGCCATTTTTACAAATCTTTAGCCTAGACCAATTTGGTCTTCACCAGTAGTTGTATTATGTTACTATACACTTATTACAACTGTTGGAATCAAAAAAACACAAATCAAATCAATTTCAAACTCAAATTGTGATCACATATGATAATGGTCAAATCTGCCATTTATATTCTGGTCACTACTTTGAGCCCTTGCATTTCAAGTTTTTCAAACTAAACTTTCCCAATTCTTTTCACCTCATCCAAGAGCACATCAAGGTGAACAACTTTGGTAAAGACTACCATGCCAAAATCATCTTGGATCAAAAACTATGCTCATGCAAAGTTGAGACTTTTTAACATATGCAACAATCTCACTTTGTGCAATTTTGCATTTCTTTGGTTTTTAAAATTCCACCACCACACATGTTTGTCTCTGGTCATTTGCAACTTACCCAAATGCACCAATTTCAAATTTTGGAACCTTTTGAACTCAACCAAATTTGGCAAAGTTTTGCAAATTGCAAATATGGATTAAATTCAAACACTATTTGGAATAGTGTTTGGCCAACCCTAAGCCACCACTTAAGCTCTACCTTGTCCCCTGACCCTTTCTCTCTCACTCCACAGCATGGCAAACCTAGGATGCAAGCCATAGCTTGCTTGGCATGGCCATGCCAGCCCCATGCCACATGTCGAGCCACCCCTCCCTTCCTTCTTCTCTGGCCACGGCCACCGTGCCCAAACGCACCACCTCACCTCCCTAGCCACGCCTAGCAGCGCCATTGCCACGAACAACGCCGACCATCGCCGGAATTTGCGCGCCAAGATCTTCCCAGGATGCCGATGACGTCTGATGTCTACGGGTGCTTCTATTCTTGTAGACAGTGTTGGGCCTCCAAGAGCAGAGGTTTGTAGAACAGCAGCAAGTTTCCCTTAAGTGGATCACCCAAGGTTTATCGATCTCAGGGAGGAAGAGGTCAAAGATATCCCTCTCAAGCAACCCTGCAACCACAAAGCAAGAAGTCTCTTGTGTCCCCAACACACATAATACACTTGTCAGATGTATAGGTGCACTAGTTCGGCGAAGAGATAGTGAGATGCAAGTAATATGGATGAGTATGAGTGGTAATAGCAATCAGAATAAAATATGGCAGCGAGTAAACATGCAACAAAACAGTAAACAAACGGAGATTCGATGCTTGGAAGCAAGGCCCAGGGATCCTGCTTTCACTAGTGGACACTCTCAACAATGATCACATACTTGTTTTGATAAGTGTTGTGTGGGTGAACCTGTGCTAATGTACCGCCCTTCCTAGGACTAATACATACTTGTGATTACACCCCTTGCAAGCATCTGCAACTACAAGAAAGTAATTAAGAATAAATCTAACCACAGCCTTAAACTCTGAGATCCTGCTATCCCTCCTGCATCGATATACCAACGGGGGTTTAGGTTTCTGTCACTCCGGCAACCCCGCAATTGGCAAACGAGTACAAGATGCATTCCCCTAGGCCCATAAAGGTGAAGTGTCATGTAGTCGACGTTCACATGACACCACTAGAAGAATAACACCACAACTTAAATATCATAACATTGAATATTACCCAACCATAGTTCACTACTAACAGTTAGACTTCACCCATGTCCTCAAGAACTAAACGAACTACTCACGAGACATCATATGGAACATGATCAGAGGTGATATGATGATGAATAACAATCTGAACATAAACCTTGGTCCAATGGTTTCACTCAATAGTATCAACAACAAGTAGAAATCGATACCGGGAGAGTTTCCCCTATCAAACAATCAAGATCAAACCCAAATTGCTACGGCGGTGACGATGTGCAGCGGTGGTGACGGCGGTGATGATGGTGGAGATGATGATGATGGTGATGGAGATGATGTCCAGCTCGATGACGGTGACGATGGCGTCGATTTCCCCCTCCCGGAGGGAATTTCCCCGGCGGATCTCAGCCCGCCGGAGAGCTCTTTTCTCTCTGGTTTTCTCCGCCCCGCAGAGGCGGCTGTAACTCTTCGTGAGGTATCCTCTGTGGCTTAGGTCTTCGGGACGAAGGGTTTCGCGAAGAAAAGGAGGCGAAAGGGGCTGTGGGGCCCCCACACCACAAGGTGGCGCGGCCAGGCCATGGGCCGCGCCGGCCTGTGGTCTGGCCCCACCTTGGGTCTTCTCAGCTCCCCCTTCTGGCTTCCTCCGTCATCTGGAAAAATAGGATTTTTGGTATAATTTCCTTCCACAGTTGATGTTCCGAAATATTGCGTTCTGACGGTGCTTTTTCCAGCAGAATCCTGGCTCCGGTGCTCGATCCTCCAACAATGATGAAACATGCAAAATAGATGAAATAACATAAGTATTGTGTCCAAATATGAAATATATCAATGAATAACAGCAAATTATGATATAAAATAGTGATGCAAATTGGATGTATCAAACTTAGACATCCATACCGGGACAACATAGACAATAGATAATGGACTCCTCTTTTATGCATAAGCATTCAACAACAATTAATTTTCTCATATGAGATAGAGGATATTTGTCCAAAACTGAAACTTCTACCATGGATCATGGCTTTAGTTAGCGGCCCAATGTTCTTCTCTAACATTATGCATGCTCTAACCATTCCAGCGGTAAATCTCCCTTACTTCAGACAAGACGGACATGCATAGCAACTCACATGATATTCAACAAAGAGTAGTTGATGGCGTCCCCAGGAACATGGTTATCACACAACAAGCAACTTAATAAGAGATAAAGTGCATAAGTACATATTCAATACCACAATAGTTTTTAGGCTATTTGTCCCATGAGCTATATATTGCAAAGGTAAAGGATAGAAATTTAAAGGTAGCACTCAAGCAATTTACTTTGGAATGGCGGAGAAATACCATGTAGTAGGTAGGTATGGTGGACACAAATGGCATAGTGGTTGGCTCAAGGATTTGGATGCACGAGAAGTATTCCCTCTCGATACAAGGTTTAGGCTAGCAAGGTTTATTTGAAACAACCACAAGGATGAACCGGTGCAGCAAAACTCACATAAAAGACATATTGTAAACATTATAAGACTCTACACCGTCTTCCTTGTTGTTCAAACTCTTACTAGAAATTATCTAGACCTTAGAGAGACCAATTATGCAAACCAAATTTGAGCAAGCTCTATGTATTTCTTCATTAATAGGTGCAAAGTATATGATGCAAGAGCTTAAACATGAGCACAACAATTGCCAAGTATCAAGTTATTCAAGACATCATACTAATTACTACATGTAGCATTTTCCGTTTCCAACCATATAACAATTAACGAAGCAGTTTCAACCTTCGCCATGAAAATTAAAAGCTAAGAACACATGTGTTCATATGAACCAGCGGAGCGTGTCTCTCTCCCAAGCAATCATTTATTCAAACAAAAACAAAAACAAAAACATACAGACGCTCCAAGTAAAGTACATAAGATGTGACCGAATAAAAATATAGTTTCAAGAGAAGGAACCTGATAATTTGTCGATGAAGAAGGGGATGCCTTGGGCATCCCCAAGCTTAGATGCTTGATTCTTCTTGAAATATGCAGGGATGAACCACCGGGGCATCCCCAAGCTTAGACTTTTCACTCTTCTTGATCATAGTATATCATCCTCCTCTCTTGACCCTTGAAAACTTCCTTCACACCAAACTCGAAACAAACTCATTAGAGGGTTAGTGCATAATCAAAAACTCACATGTTCAGAGGTGACACAATCATTCTTAACACTTCTGGACATTGCTCAAAGCTTCTGAAAGTCAATGGAATCGAAAAATCCATCAAGCATAGCAAAATAGGCAATGCGAAATAAAAGGCAGAATCTGTCAAAATAGAACAGTTCGTAAAGACAAATTTTATTGAGGCACCAGACTTGCTCAAATGAAAATTCTCAAATTGAATGAAAGTTGCGTACGTATCTGAGGATCACTCACATAAATTGGCATAATTTTCTGAGTTACCTACAGAGAATTAGGCCCAGATTCGTGACAGCAAGAAATCTGTTTCTGCGCAGTAATCCAAATCTAGTATGAACCTTACTATCAAAGACTTTACTTGGCACAACAATGCAATAAAATAAAGATAAGGAGAGGTTTCTACAGTAGTAACAACTTCCAAGATACAAATATAAAACAAAATTACTGTAGCAAAATAAACACATGGGTTATCTCCCAAGAAGTTCTTTCTTTATAGCCATTAAGATGGGCTCAGCAGTTTTAATGATGCACCCGCAAGAAATAGTATTTGAAGCAAAAGAGAGCATCAAGAGGCAAATTTAAAACACATTTAAGCCTAACATGCTTCCTATGAAAAGGAATCTTGTAAATAAACAAATTCATGAAGCATAATGCAACAGGCATAGGAAAACTAGACAAGCTCAACTTCAAAATTTTAAGCATATAGAGAGGTATTTTAGTAACATGAAAATTTCTACCACCATATTTTCCTCTCTCATAATAATGTCCAGTAGCATCATGAGCAAACTCAACAATATAACTATCACATAAAGCATTCTTATCATGAGTCTCATGCATAAAATTATTACTCTCCACATAAGCATAGTCATTCTTATTAATTGTAGTGGGAGCAAATTCAACAAAGTAGCTATCATTATTATTCTCATCATCAAATATAGGAGGCATATTGTATTCATAGTCAAATTTATCCTCCATATAAGGTGGCACCAAAAGGCTACTATCATTATAATCATCATAAATAGGAGGCATATCATAATCAGCATAAACTTTCTCCTCAATACCCGGAGGGCTAAAGAGATCATTTTCATCAAAACCGACCTCCCCAAGCTTAGCATTTTCCATATCATTAGCAACAATGGTGTTCAAAGTGTTCATACTAATATGTTCCATGGGTTTTTTAATTTTCGGATCAAACCATCCATGTCTTAAATCAGGAAATAGAATAAGAAGCTCATTGTTGTCCATTATGCCTAACTAGTGTAAACAAGAAACAAAAAGATGCAATTGCAGGATCTAAAGGAAATAGCTTCGAGCACACACACAATGGCGCCAGAAAAGTACTTAGTTACCTGGAACCGGAGTATGAGTGCCTTTTACCTTTCCTCCCCGGCAACGGCGCCAGAAAAGTGCTTGATGTCTACGGGTGCTTCTATTCTTGTAGACAGTGTTGGGCCTCCAAGAGCAGAGGTTTGTAGAACAGCAGCAAGTTTCCCTTAGGTGGATCACCCAAGGTTTATCGATCTCAGGGAGGAAGAGGTCAAAGATATCCCTCTCAAGCAACCTTGCAACCACAAAGCAAGAAGTCTCTTGTGTCCCCAACACACCTAATACACTTGTCAGATGTATAGGTGCACTAGTTTGGCGAAGAGATAGTGAGATGCAAGTAATATGGATGAGTATGAGTGGTAATAGCAATCTGAATAAAATATGGCAGCGAGTAAACATGCAACAAAACAGTAAACAAACGGAGATTCGATGCTTGCAAGCAAGGCCCAGGGATCCTGCTTTCACTAGTGGACACTCTCAACAATGATCACATAATAGGACTACTCTACACCCTCTTGTTGGATGATGAACACCACTAATTGTGTAGGATTACACGAACCCTCAATGCCGGAGTTAACAAGCTCCACAATATTTGATATTCATATTTAAATAACCTTAGAGTGCAAGATAGATCAACACAACCAAACCAAGTACTAACATAGCATGCACACTGTTACCATCACACTATGAAAGGAGGAATAGATCACATCAATACCATCATAGTAATAGTTAACTTCATAATCTACAAGAGATTACAATCATAGCATACGCCAAGTACTACACGATGCACACACTGTCATCATTACACCGTGCAGGAGGAATAGACTACTTTAATAACATCACTAGAGTAGCACATAGATGATATTCAACTAGATCACAAAGAGAGAGATGAACCACATAGCTACAGCGGAGCCCTCAGCCCCGGGGGTGAATTACTCCCTCCTCATCATGGAGACAGCGATGGCGGTGAAGATGGCGGTGGAGATGACTCCGGGGGCAATTCCCCGTCCCGGCGGCGTGCCGGAACAGAGACTTCTGTCCCCCGAATTGGAGTTTCGCGATGGCGGCGGCTCTGGATGGTTTTCTCTGGTTTCGTCGAACTGGGTCGAGGTTTTAGGTCAGGGACGACTAAATAGGCGAAGAGTCGGAGTCGGAGGGGCCACAGGGGGCCCACACACTAGGGGGGCGCGGCCCCCCCTTGGCCGCGCCGCCCTGTGGGGTGGGGCCCTCCTGGCTCCCCTCTGGCCTTTCTCCGGTGCTCTGGAAGCTTCCGGGAATTTTAAGATCTTCGGTGTTGATTTCGTCCGATTCCGAAAATATTTCCTTACTAGGATTTCTGAAACCAAAAACAGCAGAGAAAAAGAATCGGCCCTTCGGCATCTCGTCAATAGGTTAGTTCCGGAAAACGCATAAAAACGATATAAAGTGTGCATAAAACATATAGATATCATCAATAATGTGGCATGGAACATAAGAAATTATCGATACGTCGGAGACGTATCAGCATCCCCAAGCTTAGTTTCTGCTCGTCCCGAGCAGGTAAACGATAACAAAGATAATTTCTGGAGTGACATGCCATCATAACCTTGATCATATTATTGTAAGCATATGTAATGAATGCAGCGATCAAAACAATGTAAATAACATGAGTAAACAAATGAATCATATAGCAAAGACTTTTCATGAATAGTACTTCAAGACAAGCATCAATAAGTCTTGCATAAGAGTTAACTCATAAAGCAATAATCTCAAAGTAAAGGTATTGAAGCAACACAAAAGAAGATTAAGTTTCAGCGGTTGCTTTCAACTTATAACATGTATATCTCATGGATATTGTCAATGCAAAGTAATATAACAAGTGCAATATGCAAGTATGTAGGAATCAATGCACAGTTCACACAAGTGTTTGCTTCTTGGGATGGAGAGAAATAGGTAAACTGACTCAACATAAAAGTAAAAGAAAGGCCCTTCGCAGAGGGAAACATTGATTGCTATATTTGTGCTAGAGCTTTGGTTTTGAAAACAAGAAACAATTTTGTCAACGGTAGTAATAAAGCATGTGTGTTATGTAAATTATATCCTACAAGTTGCAAGCCTCATGCATAGTATACTAATAGTGCCCGCACCTTGTCCTAATTAGCTCGGATTACCTGGATTATCATCGCAATACATATGTTTTAACCAAGTGTCACAAAGGGGTACCTCTATGCCGCCTGTACAAAGGTCTAAGGAGAAAGCTCGCATTGGATTTCTCGCTATTGATTATTCTCAACTTTGATGACCCACAAGTATAGGGGGTGTATCGTAGTATCTTCGATAAGTAAGAATGTCGATCCCAACGAGGAGCAGAAGGTGTTGACAAGCAGTTTCGATGAAGGATTCACTGTAAATGCTCACAGACAAGTATTCAGGGGGTTTTGATGTAACAGGTGAATAAAGTACGAGTAAGTAAAGTGCGAGAGTAACAATTGCAGCGAGTGGCCCAATCCTTTTTAGCACAAAGGACAAGCCGGGTTGTTTACTTATAATGACCAAACGTTCTCGAGGACACACGGGATTTTAGTCTAGTGCTTTCGCTACATACGGCTAAATAATCTTCATTGTTTTGATAAGTGTTGTGTGGGTGAACCTGTGCTAATGTACCGCCCTTCCTAGGACTAATACATACTTGTGATTATACCCCTTGCAAGCATCCGCAACTACAAGAAAGTAATTAAGAATAAATCTAACCACAGCCTTAAACTCTGAGATCCTGCTATCCCTCCTGCATCGATATACCAACGGGGGTTTAGGTTTCTGTCACTCCGGCAACCCCGCAATTGGCAAACGAGTACAAGATGCATTCCCCTAGGCCCATAAAGGTGAAGTGTCATGTAGTCGACGTTCACATGACACCACTAGAAGAATAACACCACAACTTAAATATCATAACATTGAATATTACCCAACCATAGTTCACTACTAACAGTTAGACTTCACCCATGTCCTCAAGAACTAAACGAACTACTCACGAGACATCATATGGAACATGATCAGAGGTGATATGATGATGAATAACAATCTGAACATAAACCTTGGTCCAATGGTTTCACTCAATAGTATCAACAACAAGTAGAAATCGATACCGGGAGAGTTTCCCCTATCAAACAATCAAGATCAAACCCAAATTGCTACGGCGGTGATGATGTCCAGCGGTGGTGACGGCGGTGATGATGGTGGAGATGATGATGATGGTGATGGAGATGATGTCCAGCTCGATGACGGTGACGATGGCGTCGATTTCCCCCTCCCGGAGGGAATTTCCCCGGCGGATCTCAGCCCGCTGGAGAGCTCTTTTCTCTCTGGTGTTCTCCGCCCCGCAGAGGCGGCTGTAACTCTTCGTGAGGTATCCTCTGTGGCTTAGGTCTTCGGGACGAAGGGTTTCGCGAAGAAAAGGAGGCGAAAGGGGCTGTGGGGCCCCCACACCACAAGGTGGCGCGGCCAGGCCATGGGCCGCGCCGGCCTGTGGTCTGGCCCCACCTTGGGTCTTCTCAGCTCCCCCTTTTGGCTTCCTCCGTCATCTGGAAAAATAGGATTTTTGGTATAATTTCCTTCCACAGTTGATGTTCCGAAATATTGCGTTCTGACGGTGCTTTTTCCAGCAGAATCCTGGCTCCGGTGCTCGATCCTCCAACAATGATGAAACATGCAAAATAGATGAAATAACATAAGTATTGTGTCCAAATATGAAATATATCAATGAATAACAGCAAATTATGATATAAAATAGTGATGCAAATTGGACGTATCAACTCCCCCCAAGCTTAGACTTCGCTTGTCCCCAAGCGAAACTGAACTCAGTAAACAGGACCACATGTTTATGGAGCGAAGAGTCGATAAATAAAATACGGACAAGAAGCATCATATTCATTCACACAAGACATTCTAGTAAACAACTTCCTCATATAACTCAACTTGAAACAAGTATAAAGTAATCACAAATAAAAGGTGCATAAGAAATCATAGTTGGTGATGGCAAACTTCGTTCTTGGTCAGAGAACAATTAACAGGTTATACTTATCTATCGAGCAATGCTCTCATGTTAAAGTTTATATGGCACAACTTGCATACTCAATCATAATAGTCTCCTCATAATCATTGATAACTTGCAAAGCTATATTCATTCAGATAAAACTTGTACTAAACAAGGAAGAATAAAAGACATGATGAAGCAAATCACAATATAATGGTTTGATCACAACTACTCAAATGCTTGCTTGAGATGGAGGGAAATAGGTTTACTGACTCAACATAAAGTAAAAGACAGGCCCTTCGCAGAGGGAAGCAGTGATTAAGTCATGTGCTAGAGCTTTTCAGTTTTGAAATCATATAGAGATAATAAAAGTAACATTTTAAGAGGTGTTTGTTGTTGTCAACGACTGGTAGCGGGTACTCTAACCCCCTTGCCAGACAACCTTCAAAGAGCGGCTCCCATTTTATTTTTATTTTGTGTGGCACTCCTTCCAACCTTTCTTTCACAAACCATGGCTAACCGAATCCTCGGGTGCCTGCCAACAATCTCATACCATGAAGGAGTGCCTTTTTATTTTAGTTTTATTATGATGACACTCCCCCAACCTTTGCTTACACAAGCCATGGCTAACCGAATCCTTCGGGTGCCGTCCATCAATCACATACCATGGAGGAGTGTCTATTTAGTTTAATTAATTTGGGACTGGGAATCCCATTGCCAGCTCTTTTTGCAAAATTATTGGATAAGCGGATGAAGCCACTAGTCCATTGGTGAAAGTTGCCCAACAAGATTGAAAGATAAAACACCACATACTTCCTCATGAGCTATAAAACATTGACACAAATAAGAGATAGTAAATTTTGAATTGTGTAAAGGTAGCACACGAAGTATTTACTTGGAATGGCAGAAAATACCATGTAGTAGGTAGATATGGTGGACACAAATGACATAGGTTTGGGCTAAGGTTTGGATGTACGAGAAGTATTCCCTCTCAAGACATGTGTCTTTGGCTAGCAAGGTTAATTAGCAAGCATAAGAGTCGAGGGAAACAAATAAATATACATGTGATAGAAACAATCATGCATCTTCCTTGTAAGCACAAACAATTTTAACTTCAGAATAATAAGCTATGAGCTAACAAGAAAGAAAGACAATGAAACATCTACATGTATTTCTCTTTTCTACTTAAACCTCAAAGTGTTGTTGCTATTGACCAATGCTAAGTTTGCCAAAACCAAATAGATTTATTCAATGCTCCCAAAGTGATACCAATACTAACAACAAGGTAAATCATATAGTAGAGATTGCAAACTAAAATAAGATGTGCAATATGTAAATGATACGACTTCTCATTAATATTCCATAACGATAACTCACACCAAGGGATACATAGATAACCAACTAAAGGAGAGATACTTCCAAACTGCAACCCATCTTATATGATAACTTCCCTACTCATGATATGACACTACTTGACAGTAAAAAGTAAAAGGTAGTGATGATGTGATACCGCGGCACTCCCCCAAGCTTGGAACAAACCAAGGGGATGCCAATACCGATGATGAATTACTCCTTCGACGATGGTGGTGATGAATTCCTGACGAGCTTCTCAACAAGCTCCTGAAGCTCATCAATCTTGTACGTGAGGTTGCGAATCATCTCCGAATTGTGCTCGATGCGGTTAAGAAGTATGTCCGATGGCGAGTCCCAACTTTTGGAGCTATTTCCCCACTCTTCACCTTCAGGCTTCGTCCTTCCTGCAGTGTTAGAACGATCTATATCCCAATTGCTAGGCAATGCTGCCCTGGGAATCCTTTCAATTTGATTATTGAAAATTAGATTGCGGAAGGGATGGTGAGTGCCTGATAAAGATGTCTTCAGAGCTAGGTAATGACGTGGAACCCCTCCTCCGGTGCGAATTCTTGCGCTTTTGTTTGCACTAAAAGGGTTGTCCACCACCTTGATGCTTGCGACGGTGGCACGCGGGTCTTCCTCCACCTCTTCTTCATCCTCTTCCTCGATGCTCTTGTCCTCCTCTTTCCACTCAAGATCTTGATTATCTTCATCCGGAAGCTCCTTGCCCTTGTTCTTTGGAGACCATGGTGCCTCTAAACTGAAAACAGATCCTGGCAGAAACAGCTCGAAACAAAACACGTCGAGAAAACGATATACGGACCTCCAGGGGTCCGGGGGATTATATAGCAAAAATTTTCACGACAAAAGGAAAGTACCAGATCGAACTAGAGTCGGAAAGGGGCGACGAGGCGGCCAGACCATAGGGCGGCGCGGGCCCAGGCCAGGCCGCGCCGACCTATGGTGGCACGCCCTCGTGCGTCTTTTCCACTCCGTTTCGATCTCGTAATTTTTCATATTTTCCAAAAACAGGAAAAATATTGTTCGGAAAGTAAATTGCGAACTTTTCATTACCAGTACTGTTACCTATTCAAAGTTGAGTTCTGGCGGACTGTCAATTTGTCCTTTGATGAAAGCCTCCGGTGTTTCCACTCGAATAATATCAACATCAACATTATAGGAATCACCTGAGATATAATGCTTGAGTCTTTGTCCATTTACCACTTGTGTAGCATTGCCTTGGAGAGAGCTAATTTTGATTGCTTCTGAACGATACACCTCCTCAACAACATATGGTCCTTCCCATTTCGAGAGTAATTTCCCTGCAAAGAATCTGAGACGAGACCGATACAATAGGACTTTATCTCCAATATTAAATTCTCTTTTGATAATCCTTCTATCATGCCATTTTTTAACTTTCTCTTTAAAGAGTTTAGCATTTTTGTAAGCTTCACTTCTCCATTCGTCTAGAGAACTCAATTGCAACAACCTCTTATTACCGGCAAGTTTAGGATCTTTATTTAATTCTCTAACAGCCCAATAAGCTTTGTGCTCTAGTTCTAAAGGTAAATGACAAGCTTTTCCATAAACCATTTTATAAGGTGACATTCCCATGGGATTTTTATAAGCAGTTCTATAAGCCCAAAGTGCATCCTTCAATTTACTAGCCCAATTCTTTCTAGTTTTATTAACAGTCTTTTGCAAGATAGATTTAATCTCTCTATTTGATAATTCTACTTGCCCACTAGTTTGAGGGTGATAAGCGGAAGCAATTCTATGATTAATACCATATCTAGCAAGAGTTTTTCTAAAACCACCATGAATAAAATGAGAACCTCCATCAGTTATAATATATCTAGGAACTCCAAATCTAGGAAAAAAAATATCTAAAAGCATTCTTAAAGAGGTCTCACCATCAGAACTTTTTGTAGGTATGGCTTCCACCCATTTAGTAACATAATCAACAGCAACAAGTATATGAGTGTTACCTTCTGAAGAGGGAAAAGGTCCCATGAAGTCAAATCCCCAACAATCAAACGGTTCAATAACAAGAGTATAATTCATCGGCATTTCATTGCGTCTAGAGATATTACCAACCCTTTGGCATTCATCACAAGATAAAATAAACTTCCTTGCATCTTTGAAGAGAGTTGGCTGATACGTCTCCGACGTATCGATAATTTCTTATGTTCCATGCCACATTATTGATGTTATCTACATGTTTTATGCACACTTTATGTCATATTCGTGCATTTTCTGGAACTAACCTATTAACAAGATGCCGAAGTGCCAGTTGCTGTTTTCTGCTATTTTTGGTTTCAGAAATCCTAGTAAGGAAATATTCTCGGAATTGGACGAAATCAAAGCCCAGGGGCCTATTTTCTCACGAAGCTTCCAGAAGTCCGAAGGAGAGACGAAGAGGGGCCACGGAGGGGCCAGACCATAGGGCGGCGCGGCCCCCCCCTTGGCCGCGCCGGCCTGTGGTGTGGGGCCCCCGTGCCGCCTCTTGACCTGCCCTTCCGCCTATAAAAAGTCTCCGTGACGAAAACCCCAGTACCGAGAACCACGATACGGAAAACCTTCCAGAGACGCCGCCGCCGCCGATCCCATCTCGGGGGATCCAGGAGATCGCCTCCGGCACCCTGCCGGAGAGGGGAATCATCTCCCGGAGGACTCTACGCCGCCATGGTCGCCTCCGGTGTGATGAGTGAGTAGTCTACCCCTGGACTATGGGTCCATAGCAGTAGCTAGATGGTTGTCTTCTCCCCATTGTGCTATCATTGTCGGATCTTGTGAGCTGCCTAACATGATCAAGATCATCTATCTGTAATTCTATATGTTGCGTTTGTTGGGATCCGATGAATAGAGAATACTTGTTATGTTGATTATCAAAGTTATGCTATGTGTTGTTTATGATCTTGCATGCTCTCCGTTACTAGTAGATGCTCTGGCCAAGTAGATGCTTGTAACTCCAAGAGGGAGTACTTATGCTCGATAGTGGGTTCATGCCTGCATTAACACCTGGACAAAGTGATGTAAAGTTCTAAGGTTGTGTTGTGCTGTTGCCACTAGGGATAAAACATTAGTGCTATGTTCAAGGATGTAGTCACTAGTTACATTACGCACCATACTTAATGCAATTGTCTGTTGTTAGCAACTTAATACTGGAAGGGGTTCGGATGATAACCTGAAGGTGGACTTTTTAGGCATAGATGCAGTTGGATGGCGGTCTATGTACTTTGTCGTAATGCCCAATTAAATCTCACTATACTCATCATGATATGTATGTGCATGGTCATGCTCTCTTTATTTGTCAATTGCCCAACTGTAATTTGTTCACCCAACATGCTGTTCGTCTTATGGGAGAGACACCTCTAGTGAACTGTGGACCCCGGTCCAATTCTCTTTACTGAAATACAATCTACTGCAATACTTGTTCTACTGTTTTCTGCAAACAATCATCTTCCACACAATACGGTTAACTCTTTGTTACAGCAAGCCGGTGAGATTGACAACCTCACTGTTTCGTTGGGGCAAAGTACTTTGCTTGTGTTGTGCAGGTTCCACGTTGGCGCCGGAATCCCTGGTGTTGCGCCGCACTACATCCCGCCGCCATCAACCTTCAACGTGCTTCTTGGCTCCTCCTGGTTCGATAAACCTTGGTTTCTTTCTGAGGGAAAACTTGCTGCTGTGCGCATCATACCTTCCTCTTGGGGTTGCCCAACGAACGTGTGAAATACACGCCATCAAGCTCTTTTTCTCGGCGCCGTTGTCTGGGAGATCAAGACACGCTGCAAGGGGAGTCTCCACTTCTCAATCTCTTTACTTTGTTTTGTCTTGCTTAGTTTTATTTACTACTTTGTTTGCTGCACTAAATCAAAATACAAAAAAATTAGTTGCTAGTTTTACTTTACTTGCTATCTTGTTTGCTATATCAAAAACACAAAAAAATTAGTTTACTTGCATTTACTTTATCTAGTTTGCTTTATTTACTGTTGCTAAAATGGCCAACGCTGAAAATACTAAGTTGTGTGACTTCACAACCACAAATAATAATGATTTCTTATGCACACCTATTGCTCCACCTGCTACTACATCAGAATTCTTTGAAATTAAACCTGCTTTACTGAATCTTGTTATGCGAGAGCAATTTTCTGGTGTTAGTTCTGATGATGCTGCTGCCCATCTTAATAATTTTGTTGAATTATGTGAAATGCAAAAATATAAAGATGTAGATGGTGACATTATAAAATTAAAATTGTTCCCTTTCTCATTAAGAGGAAGAGCTAAAGATTGGTTGCTAGCTACGCCTAAGAATAGTATTGATTCATGGACTAAATGCAAGGATGCTTTTATTGGTAGATATTATCCCCCTGCTAAAATTATATCTTTGAGGAGTAGCATAATGAATTTTAAACAATTAGATACTGAACATGTTGCTCAAGCTTGGGAAAGAATGAAATCTCTGGTTAAAAATTGCCCAACCCATGGACTGACTACTTGGATGATCATCCAAACCTTCTATGTGACTAAATTTTTCTTCACGGAATTTATTGGATTCAGCTGCTGGAGGTACCTTTATGTCCATCACTCTTGGTGAAGCAACAAAGCTTCTTGATAATATGATGATCAATTACTCTGAATGGCACACGGAAAGAGCTCCACAAGGTAAGAAGGTAAATTCTGTCGAAGAAACCTCTTCCTTGAGTGATAAGATTGATGCTATTATGTCTATGCTTGTGAATGATAGGACTAATATTGATCCTAATAATGTTCCATTAGCTTCATTGGTTGCACAAGAAGAACATGTTGATGTAAACTTCATTAAAAATAATAATTTCAACAACAATGCTTACCGGAACAATTCTAGTAACAACTATAGGCCATATCCTTATAATAATGGCAACGGCTATGGTAATTCTTATGGGAATTCTTACAACAATAATAGGAGTTCACCCCCTGGACTTGAAGCCATGCTTAAAGAATTTATTAGTACACAAACTGCTTTTAACAAATCTGTTGAAGAAAAGCTTGGGAAAATTGATATACTTGCTTCTAAAGTCGATAGTCTTGCTGCTGATGTTGATCTTTTGAAATCAAAAGTTTTACCTAATGAGAATCATCATAATAAAATTATTACTACAGCAAATGCCATTCAAGTTAGAATTAATGAGAATATAAGATTAATGGCTGAACTGCGTGCTAGGTGGGATAGAGAAGAAAATGAAAAACTAGCTAAAGAAAAGAATATAGCTAAAGTTTGGACTATTACCACCACTAGTAATGCTAATGCTACACATGTTGCTGCACCTCCTACTCATACTAATAAAAGAATTGGTGTTAGCAATGTTTCCACTTCTAATGCAAAGCGCGAAAAACTGCCTGAAACTGCTAAAACTGCTGAAACTGCCTGTGATAAAGCTGCTGAAATTTTTTCCAACATTGGGGATGATGATCCCATTGCTTTAGATTATAATGGTTTGAATTTTGATGATTGCCACATCTCTGAAGTTATAAAGTTCTTGCAAAAACTTGCTAAAAGTCCTAATGCTAGTGCTATAAATTTGGCTTTCACGCATCATATTACAAATGCTCTCATAAAAGCTAGAGAAGAGAAACTAGAGCGTGAAGCCTCTATTCCTAAAAAGCTAGAGGATGGTTGGGAGCCCATCATTAAGATGAAGATTAAAGATTTTGATTGTAATGCTTTATGTGATCTTGGTGCAAGTATTTCTGTTATGCCTAAGAAAATCTATAATATGCTTGACTTGCCACCGCTGAAAAATTGTTATTTGGATGTTAATCTTGCTGATCATTCTACAAAGAAACCTTTGGGTAAAGTTGATAATGTTCGTGTTACCGTTAACAATAACCTTGTTCCTGTTGATTTTGTTTTCTTGGATATTGAATGCAATGCATCTTGTCCCATTATATTGGGAAGACCTTTTCTTCGAACTGTTGGTGCTATTATTGATATGAAGGAAGGTAATATAAAATATCAATTTCCTCTCAAGAAAGGTATGGAACACTTCCCTAGAAAGAGAATGAAGGTACCTTTTGATTCTATTATGAGAACAAATTATGATGTTGACACTTCGTCTCTTGATAATACTTGATACACACTTTCTGCGCCTAGCTGAAAGGCGTTAAAGAAAAGCGCTTATGGGAGACAACCCATGTTTTACCTACAGTACTTTGCTTTTATTTTGTGTCTTGGAAGTTGTTTACTACTGTAGCAACCTCTCCTTATCTTAGTTTTGTGTTTTGTTGTGCCAAGTTAAGCCGTTGATAGAAAAGTAAGTACTAGATTTGGATTACTGCACAGTTCCAGATTTCTTTGCTGTCACGAATCTGGGACCACCTCCCTGTAGGTAACTCAGAAAATTAAGCCAATTTACGTGCATGATCCTCAGATCTGTACGCAACTTTCATTCAATTTGAGCATTTTCATTTGAGCAAGTCTGGTGCCATTTTAAAATTCGTCAATACGAACTGTTCTGTTTTGACAGATTCTGCCTTTTATTTCGCATTGCCTCTTTCGCTATGTTGGATGAATTTCTTTGATCCACTAATGTCCAGTAGCATTATGCAATGTCCAGAAGTGTTAAGAATGATTGTGTCACCTCTGAATATGTCAATTTATAATGTGCACTAACCCTCTAATGAGTTGTTTCGAGTTTGGTGTGGAGGAAGTTTTCAAGGATCAAGAGAGGAGTATGATGCAACATGATCAAGGAGAGTGAAAGCTCTAAGCTTGGGGATGCACCCGGTGGTTCACCCCTGCATATATCAAGAAGACTCAAGCGTCTAAGCTTGGGGATGCCCAAGGCATCCCCTTCTTCATCGACAACATTATCAGGTTCCTCCCCTGAAACTATATTTTTATTCCATCACATCTTATGTGCTTTTTCTTGGAGCGTCGGTTTGTTTTTGTTTTTTGTTTTGTTTGAATAAAATGGATCCTAGCATTCACTTTATGGGAGAGAGACACGCTCCGCTGTAGCATATGGACAAATATGTCCTTGGTTTCTACTCATAGTATTCATGGCGAAGTTTCTCCTTCGTTAAATTGTTATATGGTTGGAATTGGAAAATGATACATGTAGTAATTGCTATAAATGTCTTGGGTAATGTGATACTTGGCAATTGTTGTGCTCATGTTTAAGCTCTTGCATCATATGCTTTGCACCCATTAATGAAGAAATACATAGAGCATGCTAAAATTTGGTTTGCATATTTGGTTTCTCTAAGGTCTAGATAATTTCTAGTATTGAGTTTGAACAACAAGGAAGACGGTGTAGAGTCTTATAATGTTTTCAATATATCTTTTATGTGAGTTTTGCTGCATCGGTTCATCCTTGTGTTTGTTTCAAATAAGCCTTGCTAGCCTAAACCTTGTATCGAGAGGGAATACTTCTCATGCATCCAAAATACTTGAGCCAACCACTATGCCATTTGTGTCCACCATACCTACCTATACTACATGGTATTTTCCGCCATTCCAAAGTAAATTGCTTGAGTGCTACCTTTAAAATTCCATCATTCACCTTTGCAATATATAGCTCATGGGACAAATAGCTTAAAAACTATTGTGGTATTGAATATGTAATTATGCACTTTATCTCTTATTAAGTTGCTTGTTGTGCGATAACCATGTTTACTGGGGACGCCATCAACTGTTCATTGTTGAATTTCATGTGAGTTGCTATGCATGTTCGTCTTGTCTGAAGTAAGGGCGATCTACACTGAGTTGAATGGTTTGAGCATGCATATTGTGAGAGAAGAACATTGGGCCGCTAACTAAAGCCATGATCCATGGTGGAAGTTTCAGTTTTGGACAAACATCCTCAAATCTCTAATGAGAAAAGAATTAATTGTTGTTGAATGCTTAAAGCATTAAAAGAGGAGTCCATTATCTGTTGTCTATGTTGTCCCGGTATGGATGTCTAAGTTGAGAATAATCAAAAGCGAGAAATCCAAATGCGAGCTTTCTCCTTAGACCTTTGTACAGGCGGCATAGAGGTACCCCTTTGTGATACTTGGTTAAAGCATATGTATTGCGGTGATAATCCAGGTAGTCCAAGCTAATTAGGACAAGGTGCGGGCACTATTGGTACACTATGCATGAGGCTTGCAACTTATAAGATATAATTTACATGATGCATATGCTTTATTACTACCGTTGACAAAATTGTTTCATGTTTTCAAAATCAAAGCTCTAGCACAAATATAGCAATCGATGCTTTTTCCTCTATGAGGACCATTCTTTTACTTTCAATGTTGAGTCAGTTCACCTATTTCTCTCCACCTCAAGAAGCAAACACTTGTGTGAACTGTGCATTGATTCCTACATACTTGCTTATTGCATTTATTATATTACTCTATGTTGACAATATCCATGAGATATACATGTTACAAGTTGAAAGCAACCGCTGAAACTTAATCTTCTTTTGTGTTGTTTCAATGCCTTTACTTTGAATTATTGCTTTATGAGTTAACTCTTATGCAAGACTTATTGATGCTTGTCTTGAAGTGCTATTCATGAAAAGTCTTTGCTATATGATTCACTTGTTTACTCATGTCATATACATTGTTTTGATCGCTGCATTCACTACATATGCTTTACAAATAGTATGATCAAGATTATGATGGCATGTCACTCCAGAAATTATCTGTGTTATCGTTTTACCTGCTCGGGACGAGCAGAACTAAGCTTGGGGATGCTGATACGTCTCCGACGTATCGATAATTTCTTATGTTCCATGCCACATTATTGATGTTATCTACATGTTTTATGCACACTTTATGTCATATTCGTGCATTTTCTGGAACTAACCTATTAACAAGATGCCGAAGTGCCAGTTGCTGTTTTCTGCTGTTTTTGGTTTCAGAAATCCTAGTAAGGAAATATTCTCGGAATTGGACGAAATCAAAGCCCAGGGGCCTATTTTCTCACGAAGCTTCCAGAAGTCCGAAGGAGAGACGAAGAGGGGCCACGGAGGGGCCACACTGATGACCCACAAGTATAGGGGATCGCAACAGTCTTCGAGGGAAGTAAAACCCAATTTATTGATTCGACACAAGGGGAGACAAAGAACACTTGGAAGCCTTAACAACGGAGTTGTCAATTCAGTTGCACCTGGAAACAGACTTGCTCGCAGGAGTTTATCAAGAGTAACATGCTTTATAGCAAAGAGTAGTGAAATAACAGCAGCAGAGTAACAGAGACAGCAGTAGTGATTATAGTAAACAGCAGGATTAAAATACTGTAGGCACGGGGACGGATGACGAGCGTTGCATGGATGAGAGAAACTCATGTAACAATCATAGCGGGGCATTTGCAGATAATAATAAAACGGTGTCCAAGTACAAAGCAATCAATAGGCATGTGTTCCATATATAGTCGTGCGTGCTCGCAATGAGAAACTTGCACAACATCTTTTGTCCTACCAGCCGGTGGCAGCCGGGCCTCAAGGGAAACTACTGGATATTAAGGTACTCCTTTTAATAAAGTACCGGAGCAAAGCATTAACACTCCGTGAACACATGTGATCCTCACATCGCTACCATCCCCTCCGGTTGTCCCAATTCTTGTCACTTCGGGGCCATTGGTTCCTGGACAATGACATGTGTATACAACTTATAGGTAAGACCATAAACAATGATTATCTTGATGAAACAATAACATGTTCAGATCTGAGATCATGGCACTCGGGCCCTAGTGACAAGCATTAAGCATAACAAGTTGCAACAATATCATCAAAGTACCAATAACGGACACTAGGCACTATGCCCTAACAATCTTATGCTATTACATGACCAATCTCATCCAATCCCTACCATCCCCTTCGGCCTACAGCGGGGGAATTACTCACACATGGATGGGGGAAACATGGCTGGTTGATGTAGAGGCGTTGGCGGTGATGGCGGTGATGATCTCCTCCAATTCCCCGTCCCGGCGTGAGTGCCGTAACGGAGACTTCTCGGCTCCCGCGACGGAGTTTCGCGATGTGGCGGCGTTCTGGAGGGTTTCTGGCGACTTCGACTTCTCTTCTGGTGTTTTTAGGTCGAGGCGAATAAGTAGTCCGAAGGAGGGCGTCGGAGGCCGGCCGAGGGGGCCACACCACAGGGCCGCGCGGGCCCCCCCTGGGCCGCGCCGCCCTATGGTGTGGGGCCCTCGGGCCTCCACTTCAATTGCCCTTCTGGCTCCGTTAGTTTCCTGGGAAAATAGGGCCTCTGCATAAATTCCGAGGTTTTTCCCGAAAGTTGGATTTCTGCACAAAAACGAGACACCAGAGCAGTTCTGCTGAAAACAGCGTTAGTCCGTGTTAGTTGCATCCAAAACACACAAATTAGAGGCAAAACAATAGCAAAAGTGTTCGGGAAAGTAGATACGTTTTGGACGTATCAACTCCCCCCAAGCTTAGCTTATTGCTTGTCCTCAAGCAATTCAGTTAACAACTGAGCGATAAAAGAACTTTCACGAACAAATTTGCTCATATGATGTATATATTCTCATGCAATAGCTAATACTTAAGCAGTTCATAATGAGATACATGCAAATAAGATCATCTAACAGCTATGTCAATCATGGAGAGGTACCAACAATTAATAAGAAGCATCATGAATCATGTATATAAGCAAGATTGCAATGTTCATAAGAGAGTATGATAAAGTGGTATCTCGCTTGCCTGTATTTGATTGGCAAAACATAAATGCCCGGGCACCTCTGGAGTTCATAGAAAGACTAGAAGTAGTGATTGTCAAAAGATAAATGCATCAAAGTTATACCACAATCAATCATATTTTGAGACAAGCATATTATACTAAGAATGACAGTTGTGCTCTCAAGATAGTGCTCAAAGAAATAATGGAGACACAACATAAAAGTAAAAGATTGACCCTTCGCAGAGGGAAGCAGGGATTAACATGCGCTAGAGCTTTTCATTTTTATAAAGACAGGAGTAAAATTATTTTGAGAGGTGCTTGTTGTTGTCAACGAATGGTAATGGGTACACTAACTACCTCGCCAACCGGACTTTCAAGAGCGGCTCCCATGAATTATTGCATATTTATTTGGCACTCCTTCCAACCTTTCTTTCACAAACCATGGCTAACCGAATCCTCGGGTGCCTGCCAACAATCTCATACCATGAAGGAGTGCCTTTTTATTTTAGTTTTATTATGACGATGACACTCCCCCCAACCTTTGCTTACACAAGCCATGGCTAACCGAATCCTTCGGGTGCCGTCCAACAATCACAAACCATGGAGGAGTGTCTATTTAAGTTAATTAATTCGGGACTGGGAATCCCATTGCCAGCTCTTTTTGCAAAATTATTGGATAAGCGGATGTGCCACTAGTCCATATGAGAGTCCGTCAAAAGTAAATGACAAGGTTGAAAGCTAAACACCACATACTTCCTCATGAGCTATGAAACATAAACACAAATTGAGAAGCATTTTGAAGGTTTTAAAGGTAGCGCATGAGAATTTACTTGGAATGGTTTGAAATGCCATGCATAGGTATTTATGGTGGACACGCTGGAATAACTTGGTTTTCATGTGGTTGGAAGCACGAGCAGCGTTCCCGCTCAGTACAAGTGAAGGCTAGCAAAAGACTAGGGAGCGACAAATCAAGAGAGCAGTAACTGTCATAATCATGCTTGCGGCAAAATAAATTAACGGAGGCATAAAAGTGATACAAGAACTCTGAAGCAATATAAATCATCGAGGCTTAATTGACTTTTTGATCAGTCATATGCATGCGTGAGCATGTGCCAAGTCGATATAAATGAATTATTCAGAGGAGGATACCACAATGCCATACTTACTTATGAATAAAACAATGCAAACAAACATACATGACATGCTACTCATATTAATAAATCGGAGCTAAACATGAGAGATCATGAACTACTAGACTTTCTCAAATAACATATACCTCACATGAACCAACTAAGCATGCTCACATGGATGAGTATATGTACAAAAATGAAAACAAATAGAGTTCATACCAGCCTCTCACCACAATCAGGTTGTCGTAGATCGTCATTATTGCCTTTTCACTTGTGTAGCTTGGATAATATGAAATGAAAACCACGCTCCAGCCACCGAAGACCATTGAACTCATAAAGAACTTTACAAAACAGAGAAGAACAGCAAATATTTTTGGCGTTTTCGAATTTAGAAACAAGAACAAAAAGAAACAAACAAACAAAGCAAAATCTTTTTGGGTTTTCTTATAGCAAACTAGCAATAGCAAATAAAGTGAAACAAATGCAAGAAACCAAAGCAAACAAATGGTGAAAAGAAACAACAGAAATATTTTTGGTCTTTTTGTGTTTTGGGAAGGAAAACAAAGCAAAACAAGAAATAGCAAACTAAAAGAAACACAGAAAAGCGAGATGGCAGAAATCTGCCAAAACCTGACAGCAGTACAGAAATCGATTTTAACAAAAATCTTACGTTGCTCAGATCGAAAAGTGTTCAACTAATGAAAGTTAGATAACAACCTGGGGAACCTGCACAAAAATTTGCAGCTTAAAATGACGCTCTGGCTATTTTTGACGATTTTTACAGTAACGTTCCAGAATCTGTTTTCAGGCAGCATTTCCCCAAATATCATCCTCCTCTCATTAGAAAACCACTCAAACGAACAAAACAAGTATGTACAAGTATCCAGAAACCATAATATGCAAAGAATTAGTGATGCCGGTATACCTCCCCCCAAGCTTAGGCTTTTGGTCTAAGTGGAGTTTAATCCCATCGATCCCATGAGGTAGTGTCTCCGTAATATGAAGATGAGTCGTATTCCGGGTATGTGCTAGAAGAAGCACCCGGATATGTGACGGTGTGGTCGTAGGAGGTCCCGATGTCCTCGGAGTCATGTTGCTGGTGGAAGTCTCTTATCTTCAAATGTTCATCCACCTCCTCCTTAGTGCACGACCATGACTGCCTGTCAATACTCAACAAACTAGGTTGGGGAAGAGGGATTTCCTTCTCCTCCCCGTCAGAAAACAACATTCTATACACCATACTATCTAAAGTAGAGTCAGTAGTAACAAAATGATGACTCTTCATAGCAGTAATATCAAGTCTCCTAGGGGCCAATGGCACATCATTAGGATCAATAGGAAGATTAAGAAAAGTTAAAACACGCAGCGCAATAGTTCCTCCAAAAATAGGCCCCCTGGTAGTCAGGCGGCGAGCAATAAGAGCACCAAGGTGATAAGATGTATGACCAGTAAGTGCAATATTCAGGAAAGCAAGATGGTAGCTAGAGATATTACTAGTGTTCTCCCTACCAAGAATGCTAGTAGCAATGTAGTATGCAAAATATTTAATGGCGGGGAGTTGAATGTTTCTTATCTTGCCCCGCTGAATGGTGCGACAATCATCATCGGTGATTCCACGGTAGAGCTCTAGCAAGTCCCGGGGGTTGTCATCAATCCTACTTGCTGTACCTACAGGGGCAATATCCAGGGCACAACAAAAATCCTTCAATGGCATAGTCACAGTATTACCATAAATCCTGAACGCAACTGTTGGCTCATAGTGTTTGTTGTTGAACTGGAAACTCTCGACGAAGATTTTGGTGAGCAAGTAGTATTGCTCCCTTTCATCGCCCATATAAGTGGTTAACCCTGCCCTGTTGACAAGGGTTAAGAAATCCTCCAGTATCCCTGCATTCCTTAGAAAATCATAACATGGAAAAGTAGAAGCATTAGGGGGACCGTTGTCCTCTTCAGGCGCGAAACTAGGTGCGAGGATGTCTTCATTGTATGATTGCCTAATCCGGGTGGCGGCCCTAGAAGGCCTCCCGGTGCTGGTTGTCCCCTTCTTGAACAACTCCCCAAAGCTAAACTTCTTCATAGCTTCTCTGAAATTTTCAACAAATGACATAAAAAATTTGGTTTGGTGACATATAATTGAGGGAAACTACCATAGGAACTTGCTAGAGTACTAATCATGCATCAAAACTAGTTTCTACCACTTAGAACAAGCATGCAAGCTCACTAAACATGTTACCTACAGCAGCAAAATATTCAAGATATACTCAACCAAACAAAATTCTACTTGGATAGGTGGAGGAGTCACATACCGAAAAGCAAATGTGCCAAATTTCAGACAGAAATCTGGGCTGAGCAAAGAGATCGAAAAATCTGGAGCTCTGAAGCAAAAACGCGAGTGAGAGGAACTTGGTGTCGATTTTTTCGGGAGAGAGAAGAGTCTGGGAGGAAGAGATGGCAAAGTGGGGCAGAGGGGGACCCACACCACATGGTGGCGCGGCCACCTCCTTGGCCGCGCCGGCCTGTGGTCTGGCGCCCTCTGGTGCCCCACAGGTCATCCTCTGGTGCTCCCAGGTGCCTCGTGGAAAAATAGGACCAACGGTATAATTTTTGTGAATTTTTGAAAACTTTGAAAAACGCACATTTCTGGGTATTTAGTTTATTATTACTGGCCAGGAAATTTTTTTGAAATCTTCGAATAACTCAAGAACTTTGCAAATTAAAAGTGCTACAGCAACTAGAGCAAGTGGAGGAAGAAAGATATGTTGTTTACCTCCTCTATGCATATAAAAGGTATTCGTTAACAAGGTTGATCAAGTCTTGGCACCAAATAAATTTTACATAGCATAAGAAGAAATAAACCTCAAATCAATCATGTTACCTTGAATTGTATTGATATGGATCCAATCACGAGAGTTTGATATTCTTCCTTAGGCTCATATATAGGACAATCAATAGTTCCCACTTTGATAGTTCTCACATTAGAAATAGTATTAACTCCACACGCTTTCTCAATCCTCTTGGGAAAATAAACGGTATGCTCCCTATCATCAACATTGAAAGTAACCTTTCCTTTATTGCAATCAATAACAGCCCCTGCGGTGTTAAGAAAAGGTCTCCCAAGAATAATAGACATATTATCATCTTCAGGCATTTCCAACACAACAAAATCAGTTAATATTAAGCAGTTAGTAGTAACTTGAACAGGAACATTCTCACATATACCAACAGGAATAGCAGTAGATTTATCAGCCATTTGCAAAGATATATCAGTAGGTATCAACTTATCTAAGTAAAGTCTCTTATAAAGAGAAAAAGGCATAACACTAACACCGGCTCCCAAGTCACATAGAGCAGTTTTAACATAATTATTCTTGATAGAACAAGGAATAGTAGGTATACCTGGGTCGCCCAACTTCTTTGGAATTTTGCCATTGAAAGAGTAATTAGCAAGCATAGTGGAAATTTCCTCATTGGGGATTTTCCTTTTGTTAGTAACAATATCTTTCATATACTTTGAATAAGGAGGCAATTTAATAGCATCAGTCAAAGGGATTTGCAAGAATAAAGGTTTCATCCAATCGCAAAATTTATTATAGTGTTCTTCTTCCTTTGATTTTAATTTCTTAGCAGGAAAAGGCATTTGCTTTTGCACCCAAGGTTCTCTTTCATTACCATGTTTCTCAGCAATAAAATCTTCTTTAGTGTACTTTTTATTTTTAGCATGCTTTTCAGGTTCTTCTTCAACCTCTTCTTTATCAGGAGTATCATTCTTATCATTATCATTATCATTATCATGTTCATTACCACTTTCAGTTTCAGCATCAGAAATAGAAATACTATTAGGATCATTAACAGGTTCAGAGGATTCTACAACATTTTTATGTTTCTTCTTCTTTTTCTTCCTAGAATGAGCACTAGGTTCAATGCGTTGAGAATCTTGTTCAACTCTTTTGGGATGCCCTTCAGGATATAGAGGATCCTGGGTAGAGACACCGCCTCTAGTTGTTACTTCATAAGCATGTTTCTCTTTAGAATTATTCCCTAACAAGTCATTTTGCACTTTAGTGAGTTGATCAATTTGAGTTTGAATCATTTGAAAATGTTTAACAAGCATCTTAACATCATTGGAGGTTCTCTCCACAATATCATGCAATTCACTAATAGCTTGAGAATTTTCCATTAAATGATTCTCTACTCTCATATTAAAATTTTCTTGCTTAACAATGTAATTATCAAACTCATCTAAGCATTGTGCAGGAGGTTTCGAATACGGAATATCTTCCCTAGTAAAGCGTTGAAGGGAATTTACCTCAATCATGGATGAAGGGGGAATTATCTCACATATATCTTCAATAGGAGGTAGATTCTTCACATCTTCAGATTTAATACCTTTCTCCTTGAGAGACTTCTTGGCTTCCCTCATATCTTCATCATTCAATTCAATTAAACCCCTCTTCTTCAATATTGGAGTTGGAGTTGGTTCAGGCGTAGTCCATTCATCATGATTCCGCTTATTTTAGCCAATAATTCTTCAGCGTCATCCGGAGTTCTTTTCCTGAAAACACAACCAGCACAACTATCCAGGTATGCCCTAGACTCAATGGTTAGTCCACTATAAAATATATCAAGTAAATCATGCTTTTCCAGATCATGCTCAGGCCGAGCTCTAATAAGAGAGCAGAATCTCGACCAAGCCTCAGGCAATTTCTCTTCATCTTCCCGATTAAAATTATAAATTCTACTGCAAAGCAATATGTTGAGCACTAGCAGGAAAGTATTTGCGGAAGAAAACATCAAGCAATTCTTTCGGACTTTTAATAGAATTTGGTGGCAAATTATTATACCAAGTTTTAGCGTCATCCTTTAATGAGAATGGAAATATTTTAGCAACAAAGTAAGTACGCATCTTAACATCATCAGAAAACAAGCTACTAAGAGTAGATAGCTCAGTCATGTGTTTAACAGCACTTTCTTTTTCAGTACCACAAAAGGGTGTTTTCTCAACAATAGCTATATGAGATAGATCAAGAGAAAAATCATAATCTTTATCCCTAATGTTTACGGGAGATGTGGCAAACTTAGGATCAGGAGATAGTTTATATCTAACAGCATGTTCTGCAAGCAACTTTTTAATTTTTCTTGCATCAGTAGTAGCATTGCATTTTTCAATAAAATCATCATTAAGCTCCACATAATCTTCCTCAGGATCATCACTAAAATAACCAAGTTCAGGTGAACTAACAGGTGTAGTAGCATTAGGAGTTTCAAGATTTTCAATTTGTCTAGACCTAGCAATTGTAGCATCTAGAAAGGATCCCAATGAACCACTATCATCAAGCACAACAGAAACATTATCAATATTATGAGAGTGTTCAGATTCAGCAGATGTACCCACATGCGAAGCATGTGGCGGTGAAACAAGTTTATCAATCACAGATGGTGAATCAAGAGCAGCAGAGGTATTCAGAATTGTACCTTTTCTTGTAGTGGATGGTAATATGGCGATCTTAGTATCGCGAGGTTTACCCATGATGGAGAATTTGCAGCGAACAATATTAATCCAAGTGAACTTCCAAATAAAGCTATGCTCCCCGGCAACGGCGCCAGAAAATAGTCTTGATGACCCACAAGTATAGGGGATCGCAACAGTCTTCGAGGGAAGTAAAACCCAATTTATTGATTCGACACAAGGGGAGACAAAGAACACTTGGAAGCCTTAACAACGGAGTTGTCAATTCAGTTGCACCTGGAAACAGACTTGCTCGCAAGAGTTTATCAGTAATGCAGTTTTATAGCAGTAGCAGTAGTGAAATAACAGCAGCAGAGTAACAGAGACAGCAGTAGTGATTATAGTAAACAGCAGGATTAAAATACTGTAGGCACGGGGACGGATGACGGGCGTTGCATGGATGAGAGAAACTCATGTAACAATCATAGCGGGGCATTTGCAGATAATAATAAAACGGTGTCCAAGTACAAAGCAATCAATAGGCATGTGTTCCATATATAGTCGTGCGTGCTCGCAATGAGAAACTTGCACAACATCTTTTGTCCTACCAGCCGGTGGCAGCCGGGCCTCAA
The DNA here is from genome assembly GCF_019359855.2 of Lolium perenne. Lineage (NCBI taxonomy): Eukaryota > Viridiplantae > Streptophyta > Magnoliopsida > Poales > Poaceae > Lolium > Lolium perenne. The sequence continues at coordinate 130,392,002 of NC_067249.2, read as the reverse complement.
GGGAAACTACTGGATATTAAGGTACTCCTTTTAATAAAGTACCGGAGCAAAGCATTAACACTCCGTGAACACATGTGATCCTCACATCGCTACCATCCCCTCCGGTTGTCCCAATTCTTGTCACTTCGGGGCCATTGGTTCCGGACAGCGACATGTGTATACAACTTATAGGTAAGACCATAAACAATGATTATCTTGATGAAACAATAACATGTTCAGATCTGAGATCATGGCACTCGGGCCCTAGTGACAAGCATTAAGCATAACAAGTTGCAACAATATCATCAAAGTACCAATAACGGACACTAGGCACTATGCCCTAACAATCTTATGCTATTACATGACCAATCTCATCCAATCCCTACCATCCCCTTCGGCCTACAGCGGGGGAATTACTCACACATGGATGGGGGAAACATGGCTGGTTGATGTAGAGGCGTTGGCGGTGATGGCGGTGATGATCTCCTCCAATTCCCCGTCCCGGCGGAGTGCCAGAACGGAGACTTCTGGCTCCCGCGACGGAGTTTCGCGATGTGGCGGCGTTCTGGAGGGTTTCTGGCGACTTCGACTTCTCTTCTGGTGTTTTTAGGTCGAGGCGAATAAGTAGTCCGAAGGAGGGCGTCGGAGGCCGGCCGAGGGGGCCACACCACAGGGCCGCGCGGGCCCCCCTTGGGCCGCGCCGCCCTATGGTGTGGGGCCCTCGGGCCTCCACTTCAATTGCCCTTCTGGCTCCGTTAGTTTCCTGGGAAAATAGGGCCTTCTGCATAAATTCCGAGGTTTTTCCCGAAAGTTGGATTTCTGCACAAAAACGAGACACCAGAGCAGTTCTGCTGAAAACAGCGTTAGTCCGTGTTAGTTGCATCCAAAACACACAAATTAGAGGCAAAACAATAGCAAAAGTGTTCGGGAAAGTAGATACGTTTTGGACGTATCACACACCATAGGGCGGCGCGGCCCCCCCCCCTTGGCCGCGCCGGCCTGTGGTGTGGGGCCCCCGTGCTGCCTCTTGACCTGCCCTTCCGCCTATAAAAAGTCTCCGTGACGAAAACCCCAGTACCGAGAACCACGATACGGAAAACCTTCCAGAGACGCCGCCGCCGCCGATCCCATCTCGGGGGATCCAGGAGATCGCCTCCGGCACCCTGCCGGAGAGGGGAATCATCTCCCGTAGGACTCTACGCCGCCATGGTCGCCTCCGGTGTGATGAGTGAGTAGTCTACCCCTGGACTATGGGTCCATAGCAGTAGCTAGATGGTTGTCTTCTCCCCATTGTGCTATCATTGTCGGATCTTGTGAGCTGCCTAACATGATCAAGATCATCTATCTGTAATTCTATATGTTGCATTTGTTGGGATCCGATGAATAGAGAATACTTGTTATGTTGATTATCAAAGTTATGCTATGTGTTGTTTATGATCTTGCATGCTCTCCGTTACTAGTAGATGCTCTGGCCAAGTAGATGCTTGTAACTCCAAGAGGGAGTACTTATGCTCGATAGTGGGTTCATGCCTGCATTAACACCGGGACGGATGTAAAGTTCTAAGGTTGTGTTGTGCTGTTGCCACTAGGGATAAAACATTAGTGCTATGTTCAAGGATGTAGTCACTAGTTACATTACGCACCATACTTAATGCAATTGTCTATTGTTAGCAACTTAATACTGGAAGGGGTTCGGATGATAACCTGAAGGTGGACTTTTTAGGCATAGATGCAGTTGGATGGCGGTCTATGTACTTTGTCGTAATGCCCAATTAAATCTCACTATACTCATCATGATATGTATGTGCATGGTCATGCTCTCTTTATTTGTCAATTGCCCAACTGTAATTTGTTCACCCAACATGCTGTTCGTCTTATGGGAGAGACACCTCTAGTGAACTGTGGACCCGGTCCAATTCTCTTTACTGAAATACAATCTACTGCAATACTTGTTCTACTGTTTTCTGCAAACAATCATCTTCCACACAATACGGTTAACTCTTTGTTACAGCAAGCCGGTGAGATTGACAACCTCACTGTTTCGTTGGGGCAAAGTACTTTGCTTGTGTTGTGCAGGTTCCACGTTGGCGCCGGAATCCCTGGTGTTGCGCCGCACTACATCCCGCCGCCATCAACCTTCAACGTGCTTCTTGGCTCCTCCTGGTTCGATAAACCTTGGTTTCTTTCTGAGGGAAAACTTGCTGCTGTGCGCATCATACCTTCCTCTTGGGGTTGCCCAACGAACGTGTGAAATACACGCCATCATTGGCCAATAAAAACCTGATTGTAGAACCTTTTGCGCGGTTCTTTCTCCGGCGTGATGTCCTCCATAAGCACTACCATGACATTTACTCAATATCTATTGTTGTTCATATTCGGGAACACATCTTTGCATAATACCATCCACTCCTTCTTTATATAAGTGTGGGTCATCCCAGAAATAATGCCTCAAGTCATAAAAGAATTTCCTCCTTTGCTGAGCTGAAAAGGTTGGAGGCAAGTACTTGGAAACAATAAAGTTAGCATAATCAGCATACCAAGGACTATCTCGCGAACTCACCTTTATTGCAGCCAATTGTTCATTTGGAAAACTATCATTAACGGGAACATGATCATAAGCAATATTTTCCAATCTAGACAAATTATCAGCAACAGGATTATCAGCACCTTTCCTATCTACAATATGTAAATCAAATTCTTGCAACAGAAGTACCCATCTAATAAGCCTTGGCTTAGCATCTTTCTTTTGCATAAGGTATCTGATTGCAGCATGATCAGTATGAAAAGTAACTTTTGAATCAACAATATAAGATCTAAACTTATCACAAGCAAAGACTACAGCTAACAATTCCTTTTCAGTAGTAGCATAATTTCTTTGAGCAGCATCAAGAGTTTTACTAGCATAATGAATAACATTCAGTTTTTTATTTACCCGCTGTCCAAGAACAGCGCCTACAGCAAAATCACTAGCATCACACATAATTTAAAATGGTAAGTTCCAATCAGGAGGTTCAACTATAGGAGCAGTTGTTAAGGCTTTCTTAAGAGTTTCAAAAGCTTCCTTACAATCGTCATCAAAAACAAAAGGTACGTCTTTTTGAAGAAGATTAGTAAGAGGCTTTGAACTCTTGGAGAAATCTTTAATAAACCTCCTATAAAACCCAGCATGACCAAGAACACTACGAATACCTTTAACATCCCTAGGATAGGGCATCTTCTCAATTGCTTCAACTTTAGCTCTATCAACTTCAATACCTCTCTCGGAAATTTTATGTCCCAATACAATTCCTTCATTAACCATCAAGTGGCATTTCTCCCAATTAAGAACAAGGTTAGTTTCTTCACATCTCTGCAAAACTTTATCAAGGTTCCGCAAGCAATTATCAAAAGAATTCCCATAGACAGAAAAATCATCCATGAATACCTCTACAATACTCTCACAAAAACCATGAAAAATAGCAGACATGCATCTTTGAAAAGTAGCAGGAGCATTACACAAACCAAAAGGCATACGTCTATAAGCATAAGTTCCATAGGGACAAGTGAAAGTGGTTTTCTCTTGATCTTTAGTTTTAACAGCAATTTGTGAAAACCCAGAATAGCCATCAAGAAAACAAAAATGAGTATTTTTAGATAACCTTTCTAACATTTGATCAATAAAAGGCAAAGGGTAATGATCTTTCTTAGTAACCTTATTAACTTTTCGATAATCAATGCACATTCTATACCCTACAACCACTCTTTGAGGTATGAGCTCATCATTATCATTAGGCACAACAGTCATTCCTCCTTTCTTAGGAACACAATGCACAGGACTAACCCATCTACTATCAGCAATAGGATATATAATACCAGCTTCAAGAAGTCATAATACCTCGTTTCTTACCACATCCTTCATTTTAGGAATTAGATGACGCTGAGGTTCAACAACAGGCTTCGCATCATCTTCCATATTGATGGCGTGTTGGCAAATAGAGGGAGAAATCCCCTTCAAATCATCAAGAGTGTAGCCAATAGCTCCTCGGTGTTTCTTCAATATTTCCAATAGCCTTTCTTCTTCAAACTCTGTAAGCTTAGAACTAATAATAATAGGATATATTTTCTTATCATCAATATGAGCATATTTAAGATTATCAGGCAAGGGTTTTAAATCAAAGACAGGATCTTCCTTTGGTGGCGGTGTTGTACCCAGATCTTCCACCGGTAAATCATGCTTGAGAATAGGTTGGTGAAGAAAAATTTCCTCAAGCTCATCTCTTTCTTTCTTAAAAACTTCACTCTCGCTATTCTCCAAATGTTGCTGCAAAGGATTATTAGGAACAAGAACAATAGATGCACACTGTTCCATTTTAATATCATTACTAGGCAAATCAGCTTTATAAGGAGTTTTGGTAAATTTAGAGAAGTTAAACTCATAAGATTCACTAGCAAATTTAGTCAAAATTTTCTCTTTCTTGCAATCTATAATAGCTCCACAAGTATTTAGAAAAGGTCTACCAAAAATGATAGGACAATATTCACTAGCAGCAGAACCAAGTACCAAAAAGTCAGCAGGATATTTAATCGTACCACATAGAACTTCTAAATCTCGAACAATACCAATTGGAGAGATAGTTTCTCTATTAGCCAGCTGAATAACCACATCAATATCTTCAAGTTCACAAGAACCAATTTCATGCATAATCTCCGTATAAAGCTCATAAGGAATAGCACTAATACTTGCACCAATATCACATAAACCATAATAGCAATGATCACCAATTCTAACAGATAGCATAGGAACACTAGCTTGCTTGGGTTGATTAGGATGTGAAACAATATTAGAAGCATCTTCACAGAAAATAATATGACCTTCCTCCAAATTTTCAGTCACAAGATCTTTAACTATTGCAACAGCAGGTTCAACTTTTATTTGTTCTTCAGGTTCTATAGGTTTCTTTTCACTTTTATGAACCGCACTATTTATAACAGAGTACTCCTTCATTTTAGCAGGGAAAGGAGTTTTTTCAATATAAGATTCAGGAATAACATGATCAACAGTTTCAACTACAACGCATTTATTAATAGATGAATCAATTTTATCTTTATACGGTTCATGATACTTATCAAAATTCTTCTTAGGCAATTCATAATGAGCGGCAAAAGCTTTATAAAGATTTGCAGCAACTTGAGAATCAAGACCATAAGTAGCACTCATATTACGAAATTTATCAGTATCCATAAAAGCTTCAATGCATTTGTAATCATAATTTATACCTGATTCTCTATCTTTGTCGATCTCCCATCCTTCAGTATTTTCCTGGATCCGATTAAGAAGGTCCCTTTTAAACTCTTCCTTATTGCGCGTGAATGATCCAGAACAAGAAGTATCCAAAGAAGGTCTTGTCTTCAAAAGAAAGTCTTGCATAGAAATTATCAATAATAACATTACCAGGAAGCTCATGAATGGGGCATTTGAGCATTAAAGACTTCAATCTCCCCCAAGCTTGGGCAATACTCTCTCCATCATGAGGCCAAAAATTATATATGCGATTCCGATCCTTGTGAATTTCACTTGGAGGATAGAACTTAGAATAAAACCGGGGCACAATATCATTCCATTCAAGAGAATCCCCATTATCCAGTAATTTATACCAATGCGCCGCTTTACCAGACAGCGGTATAGAGAATAGTTTCTTCCTCACTTCATCCATAGCAATACCTGCACACTTGAATAAACCACATAATTCATGCAAGAACAATAAATGATCTCCAGGGTGGACAGTTCCATCCCCTGTATAACGGTTATTCACTACGCGTTCAATAATTTTCATAGGTATTTTGTATGGTATCTCTTCTTTACCTGGCGCCTCATCCACTACCTTTGCAGTAGTAGCGGATTTCCCAAATAAACATTCGAGAGAAGATCTCTCCATAATGAATTATGGCAGCAGGCAGAAATAAAATCAGCACAAACAGTAGATATTTCCCTTACCAATTCCACTTACCAATAGCGCTTCACTCCCCGGCAACGGCGCCAGAAAATAGTCTTGATGACCCACAAGTATAGGGGGTGTATCGTAGTATCTTCGATAAGTAAGAATGTCGATCCCAACGAGGAGCAGAAGGTGTTGACAAGCAATTTCGATGAAGGATTCACTGTAAATGCTCACATACAAGTATTCAGGGGTTTTTGATGTAACAGGTGAATAAAGTACGAGTAAGTAAAGTGCGAGAGTAACAATTGCAGCGAGTGGCCCAATCCTTTTTAGCACAAAGGACAAGCCGGGTTGTTTACTTATAATGACCAAACGTTCTCGAGGACACACGGGATTTTAGTCTAGTGCTTTCGCTACATACGGCTAAATAATCTTCATTGTTTTGATAAGTGTTGTGTGGGTGAACCTGTGCTAATGTACCGCCCTTCCTAGGACTAATACATACTTGTGATTATACCCCTTGCAAGCATCTGCAACTACAAGAAAGTAATTAAGAATAAATCTAACCACAGCCTTAAACTCTGAGATCCTGCTATCCCTCCTGCATCGATATACCAACGGGGGTTTAGGTTTCTGTTACTCCGGCAACCCCGCAATTGGCAAACGAGTACAAGATGCATTCCCCTAGGCCCATAAAGGTGAAGTGTCATGTAGTCGACGTTCACATGACACCACTAGAAGAATAACACCACAACTTAAATATCATAACATTGAATATTACCCAACCATAGTTCACTACTAACAGTTAGACTTCACCCATGTCCTCAAGAACTAAACGAACTACTCACGAGACATCATATGGAACATGATCAGAGGTGATATGATGATGAATAACAATCTGAACATAAACCTTGGTCCAATGGTTTCACTCAATAGTATCAACAACAAGTAGAAATCGATACCGGGAGAGTTTCCCCTATCAAACAATCAAGATCAAACCCAAATTGCTACGGCGGTGACGATGTGCAGCGGTGGTGACGGCGGTGATGATGGTGGAGATGATGATGATGGTGATGGAGATGATGTCCAGCTCGATGACGGTGACGATGGCGTCGATTTCCCCCTCCTGGAGGGAATTTCCCCGGCGGATCTCAGCCCGCCGGAGAGCTCTTTTCTCTCTGGTTTTCTCCACCCCGCAGAGGCGGCTGTAACTCTTCGTGAGGTATCCTCTGTGGCTTAGGTCTTCGGGACGAAGGGTTTCGCGAAGAAAAGGAGGCGAAAGGGGCTGTGGGGCCCCCACACCACAAGGTGGCGCGGCCAGGCCATGGGCCGCGCTGGCCTGTGGTCTGGCCCCACCTTGGGTCTTCTCAGCTCCCCCTTCTGGCTTCCTCCGTCATCTGGAAAAATAGGATTTTTGGTATAATTTCCTTCCACAGTTGATGTTCCGAAATATTGCGTTCTGACGGTGCTTTTTCCAGCAGAATCCTGGCTCCGGTGCTCGATCCTCCAACAATGATGAAACATGCAAAATAGATGAAATAACATAAGTATTGTGTCCAAATATGAAATATATCAATGAATAACAGCAAATTATGATATAAAATAGTGATGCAAATTGGATGTATCAAACTTAGACATCCATACCGGGACAACATAGACAACAGATAATGGACTCCTCTTTTATGCATAAGCATTCAACAACAATTAATTTTCTCATATGAGATTGAGGATATTTGTCCAAAACTGAAACTTCTACCATGGATCATGGCTTTAGTTAGCGGCCCAATGTTCTTCTCTAACATTATGCATGCTCTAACCATTCCAGCGGTAAATCTCCCTTACTTCAGACAAGACGGACATGCATAGCAACTCACATGATATTCAACAAAGAGTAGTTGATGGCGTCCCCAGGAACATGGTTATCACACAACAAGCAACTTAATAAGAGATAAAGTGCATAAGTACATATTCAATACCACAATAGTTTTTAGGCTATTTGTCCCATGAGCTATATATTGCAAAGGTAAAGGATAGAAATTTAAAGGTAGCACTCAAGCAATTTACTTTGGAATGGCGGAGAAATACCATGTAGTAGGTAGGTATGGTGGACACAAATGGCATAGTGGTTGGCTCAAGGATTTGGATGCGCGAGAAGTATTCCCTCTCGATACAAGGTTTAGGCTAGCAAGGTTTATTTGAAACAACCACAAGGATGAACCGGTGCAGCAAAACTCACATAAAAGACATATTGTAAACATTATAAGACTCTACACCGTCTTCCTTGTTGTTCAAACTCTTACTAGAAATTATCTAGACCTTAGAGAGACCAATTATGCAAACCAAATTTGAGCAAGCTCTATGTATTTCTTCATTAATAGGTGCAAAGTATATGATGCAAGAGCTTAAACATGAGCACAACAATTGCCAAGTATCAAGTTATTCAAGACATCATACCAATTACTACATGTAGCATTTTCCGTTTCCAACCATATAACAATTAACGAAGCAGTTTCAACCTTCGCCATGAAAATTAAAAGCTAAGAACACATGTGTTCATATGAACCAGCGGAGCGTGTCTCTCTCCCAAGCAATCATTTATTCAAACAAAAACAAAAACATACAGACGCTCCAAGTAAAGTACATAAGATGTGACCGAATAAAAATATAGTTTCAAGAGAAGGAACCTGATAATTTGTCGATGAAGAAGGGGATGCCTTGGGCATCCCCAAGCTTAGATGCTTGATTCTTCTTGAAATATGCAGGGATGAACCACCGGGGCATCCCCAAGCTTAGACTTTTCACTCTTCTTGATCATAGTATATCATCCTCCTCTCTTGACCCTTGAAAACTTCCTTCACACCAAACTCGAAACAAACTCATTAGAGGGTTAGTGCATAATCAAAAACTCACATGTTCAGAGGTGACACAATCATTCTTAACACTTCTGGACATTGCTCAAAGCTTCTGAAAGTCAATGGAATCGAAAAATCCATCAAGCATAGCAAAACAGGCAATGCGAAATAAAAGGCAGAATCTGTCAAAATAGAACAGTTCGTAAAGACAAATTTTATTGAGGCACCAGACTTACTCAAATGAAAATTCTCAAATTGAATGAAAGTTGCGTACGTATCTGAGGATCACTCACGTAAATTGGCATAATTTTCTGAGTTACCTACAGAGAATTAGGCCCAGATTCGTAACAGCAAGAAATCTGTTTCTGCGCAGTAATCCAAATCTAGTATGAACCTTACTATCAAAGACTTTACTTGGCACAACAATGCAATAAAAATAAAGATAAGGAGAGGTTTCTACAGTAGTAACAACTTCCAAGATACAAATATAAAACAAAATTACTGTAGCAAAATAAACACATGGGTTATCTCCCAAGAAGTTCTTTCTTTATAGCCATTAAGATGGGCTCAGCAGTTTTAATGATGCACCCGCAAGAAATAGTATTTGAAGCAAAAGAGAGCATCAAGAGGCAAATTTAAAACACATTTAAGCCTAACATGCTTCCTATGAAAAGGAATCTTGTAAATAAACAAATTCATGAAGCATAATGCAACAGGCATAGGAAAACTAGACAAGCTCAACTTCAAAATTTTAAGCATATAGAGAGGTATTTTAGTAACATGAAAATTTCTACCACCATATTTTCCTCTCTCATAATAATGTCCAGTAGCATCATGAGCAAACTCAACAATATAACTATCACATAAAGCATTCTTATCATGAGTCTCATGCATAAAATTATTACTCTCCACATAAGCATAGTCATTCTTATTAATTGTAGTGGGAGCAAATTCAACAAAGTAGCTATCATTATTATTCTCATCATCAAATATAGGAGGCATATGGTATTCATAGTCAAATTTATCCTCCATATAAGGTGGCACCAAAAGGCTACTATCATTATAATCATCATAAATAGGAGGCATATCATAATCAACATAAACTTTCTCCTCAATACCCGGAGGGCTAAAGAGATCATTTTCATCAAAACCGACCTCCCCAAGCTTAGAATTTTCCATATCATTAGCAACAATGGTGTTCAAAGTGTTCATACTAATATGTTCCATGGGTTTTTTAATTTTCGGATCAAACCATCCATGTCTTAAATCAGGAAATAGAATAAGAAGCTCATTGTTGTCCATTATGCCTAACTAGTGTAAACAAGAAACAAAAAGATGCAATTGCAGGATCTAAAGGAAATAGCTTCGAGCACACACACAATGGCGCCAGAAAAGTACTTAGTTACCTGGAACCGGAGTATGAGTGCCTTTTACCTTTCCTCCCCGGCAACGGCGCCAGAAAAGTGCTTGATGTCTACGGGTGCTTCTATTCTTGTAGACAGTGTTGGGCCTCCAAGAGCAGAGGTTTGTAGAACAGCAGCAAGTTTCCCTTAGGTGGATCACCCAAGGTTTATCGATCTCAGGGAGGAAGAGGTCAAAGATATCCCTCTCAAGCAACCTTGCAACCACAAAGCAAGAAGTCTCTTGTGTCCCCAACACACCTAATACACTTGTCAGATGTATAGGTGCACTAGTTCGGCGAAGAGATAGTGAGATGCAAGTAATATGGATGAGTATGAGTGGTAATAGCAATCTGAATAAAATATGGCAGCGAGTAAACATGCAACAAAACAGTAAACAAACGGAGATTCGATGCTTGCAAGCAAGGCCCAGGGATCCTGCTTTCACTAGTGGACACTCTCAACAATGATCACATAATAGGACTACTCTACACCCTCTTGTTGGATGATGAACACCACTAATTGTGTAGGATTACACGAACCCTCAATGCCGGAGTTAACAAGCTCCACAATATTTGATATTCATATTTAAATAACCTTAGAGTGCAAGATAGATCAACACAACCAAACCAAGTACTAACATAGCATGCACACTGTTACCATCACACTATGAAAGGAGGAATAGATCACATCAATACCATCATAGTAATAGTTAACTTCATAATCTACAAGAGATTACAATCATAGCATACGCCAAGTACTACACGATGCACACACTGTCATCATTACACCGTGCAGGAGGAATAGACTACTTTAATAACATCACTAGAGTAGCACATAGATGATATTCAACTAGATCACAAAGAGAGAGAGATGAACCACATAGCTACAGCGGAGCCCTCAGCCCCGGGGGTGAATTACTCCCTCCTCATCATGGAGACAGCGATGGCGGTGAAGATGGCGGTGGAGACGGCGGTGGAGATGACTCCGGGGGCAATTCCCCGTCCCGGCGGCGTGCCGGAACAGAGACTTCTGTCCCCCGAATTGGAGTTTCGCGATGGCGGCGGCTCTGGATGGTTTTCTCTGGTTTCGTCGAACTGGGTCGAGGTTTTAGGTCAGGGACGACTAAATAGGCGAAGAGTCGGAGTCGGAGGGGCCACAGGGGGCCCACACACTAGGGGGCGCGGCCCCCCTTGGCCGCGCCGCCCTGTGGGGTGGGGCCCTCCTGGCTCCCCTCTGGCCTTTCTCCGGTGCTCTGGAAGCTTCCGGGAATTTTAAGATCTTCGGTGTTGATTTCGTCCGATTCCGAAAATATTTCCTTACTAGGATTTCTGAAACCAAAAACAGCAGAAAACAGCAACTGGCCCTTCGGCATCTCGTCAACAGGTTAGTTCCGGAAAACGCATAAAAACGATATAAAGTGTGCATAAAACATATAGATATCATCAATAATGTGGCATGGAACATAAGAAATTATCGATACGTCGGAGACGTATCAACGTCGCGCCAGTACACACCGCGGACGCCACTGGCCACGCGCCGCCTCGCCAGCTCAAGCACGCCCTGGACCCCCTTTGAGCAGGTTGAGCATCGCCGTGCCACCACAAGCCCACCAGACACGCTCGCGGAGCAGACCCGTGCCCGCCGCCACCGGAGACGAGGACGAAACCCCACCGCAACCACGGACAGACACGGAAACAACGCGACCGCATTAGGTACCGCCCGACCAAGCTGTCGCCGCCCAGAGGACTGCCACGATGCTCTGAACAGTGCGCCGCCGCCTAGCTCGCCGGAGAAGACGCGCCACGGTCGACCTTGCAGCAACCCAACGGCCACCTATGCCATTATAAATAGAGGCCTCCCCTCGTCGAGTTCTGCACACCAGCATCATCCCCACTCTCCCCTCGACCTCCTCGAGCACTCCCCCTTCTCGATTCACCACCGTAGCTCGCCAATTTCGCCGCCGGAGCCCTCCAGTACCTCATCTTGCTGCCGTCGATTGGAGCCGCCCCTGGAGCTGCCGCCGGTACCAGGAGCCTCGCCGTCGACTACACCTTCCTCGCGCACACTGCCAGACACCGCGGGAGCCCTGGTTAGCCCTCCGACCCCCTACCCTCGCCACACCAGTGAGGTTATCTCGCCGGCGATGACGATGACCATCGGCCGTTGGATCTTCTTCTAATCCGACGCGCCACGTCGCTCGTACCGTTTCGGGAATTATGAGTCGCTGACTGGTGGATCCCACCGTCAGACAGCCCACGCGTGCGTGGACGCGTGGTGGGCTGGACGTGGGCTGTTTTAATTCATTTTGGCCCAACTCCGTTTCCCGCCGGCCCTTTTAATTCAAAATTGGAATTTCCAAATCCATTTAAATTCAATACTGGTCCTGACTTTGAAATTCAATAGAATCTGTTTGGCTTGGCCAAATTTAGAAAACTTGATGTTGTTGGAAATCTATTGAAAAGTTCTAACCAATGCCACTGGTCTCATTGTGAGATCTGTGGTAGAAATAATGTGACAAAAAGATTAAGTCAGGGACTTTTGAACATTCAAATAAATCTTAAAAATCAACCAAAAATGATATTGAGTTGATTCCAACTCTAATAGCTCACATTTCACTTACACAAATTGTTTCTGCAAAAATATGGTGTGGTAACCTTGGATGATCATGCCCTAGTTGAAATAAAGGACTATATGGCTAGTTTAATTAAGTGATATTGTCCAAAACTATTATGCAAATTATATGAAGTGTTTCACTTCATTTAAATATTGTCCCAAGTACTTTCATATGAAGTTTGGACCTCTAGTCAATTACTCTCACATGAAATACTTGGTGATTTTAAATCATGATAAGCATTTTTAAATAGTATGATGTATTCTACCTCATTTAAATCATTTTCTCAAATGATGATGATGAAGGGTTGACTTAGGTCAACATGGTGTCATGTATGATTGTTTGAGAAGTTAAATCTTAAGAATATTCAATGAGAGGAAATTATTTCCTCCAACACTAAATGGAAACTATCATTTACATATGTAATGTGAGGAAATTATTTTTCCTAAGAAAAGAAACCAATGCACCTAATTGTTTTAATTGTGTGACTATAATAGTTTGTGTGAATGCATGTGATGCTTAGAATAGCTATTGAATTTGTTGAGTGATTATACCTCGTATTCAAATTTAGACGCTAGCACCGGAGAATACCCGGAAGAAGAAGGTTGCTACCAAGAGGAGGAAGAGGAGAACTTGGACCACTACCAAGGCAAGCTAATATTCTTGCAAAGTGCAAAGCCCTTTGGGGCAAGGCACCATTAGTCTTACCTTTCTTACCACAATCCTATCCCAAGTTTTTACCATACAAGTTTTTACTTGTTTATTTAAAGAGTTACTTTTATAGTTAACTTTGGTCTAAGTTAAAGAAGGTTACTAGAGTAGCAAAGTGAGTCTCAAAGCTAGCCAAGCAAGATAGCACCCCTCATGATTAGTGCTAGTGCTAAATACTAAAATTTGACTACTCTAGATGGGAACATGTGACTTGAAATGATTTTGAAACCTTGGAATGATGAGTCATTCCATTGAATGAATTTTGAAGGTGAATATGACTTGGAGAAGATGGTGATTTTTGATTAAAACTGATATTGGTTTGAATGCGATACCTTTCCAATTTTGAGTACCCCCACAATACCTGATTATGGGTAGGGCTTAACTGGAAATTTATGCATCTTAGTATGGGTTCCCTCTGAACACACATCATAGGGGTTATGCCGAGGCTGCCTCCGTTGTTGAGAAATGATGTGAATTGAGGTGAATTGTACGGCCAAGCCCTGTGCAGTTCCCAGGTTGACAGTTGGTCTTCACTGGGAGGCCAAGCTCATGGGGAGAGGTGCTCATACTAGGATCTGTAAGTGAAAGGTTATGTATGATGATCCACGTACTATGTTACGATGATTCGGGGTTATCCCGATGGATGAAATCAAATGTTGTGGCACAAGTGTGCAACCTCTGCAGATTGTAAATCTATTCGAATAGCCGTGTCCACGGTTACAGACGGTTGGAAAGGCCATACAGTTTCCGGTGTCAGATTCTTGAAAATGTTGGTGAAATGATTGGTGAATGGTGACTTGTTGTGAATCACAACTTGAGTTGTGGGAATGACACTAATGTTCCCACTTGAGTTAGTTAGCACTTGAATAAGTCTTTTCTCAAATACTTGTGAACTAAAATTGGCTTTATCCAAATAAACTAGAGCTTAGTACCCCTTGCTAGAATTGTTAACATTTACACTAGTATTAGTTTGCGAGTACTTAAAGTACTCACGGCTTTGTCCCTGGTTATTCAAATGGCCAGAGTATGAGGATGAACAGAACTACCAAGGTGACGACCAGCAGGACACCTACGACAACTAGGAGTCTTCCGACGTCAAGCGTTGGCCTGTGGACTAGAGAGTCCCTTTATCTTTACACTTCCGCTATGAACTTGTGTTTGTTCGTTGATCAATAGATCAACTATTTATGTAATATGGATCATGTGATTCAAGTTGTAAGACAATATGGTTTGTAATGAATGATGACTATGATATTCAACTATTATGCCTCGCAACAACAATATTCCTGGGATTGCGATGAATGACAGAATAGGCATCTGGACTTAAAAATCCGGGTGTTGACAAGTTGGTATCAGAGCCATTGTTTGACCTTAGAAGATCCTAGTTAGAATGGACGATCAGAAAAACTTAACTTTGAAATCAAATGAAGAAAATATTTATGAAAATTTACTCACACTCTTGTCTTTGAGACTTTTTCAAAATTTGATGAATCATGCTCTTCCTTATTTGAATCTACTTAAAATTTTGCCACACTTGTTCACTCTCTAACTTACTTATCCATTTCACTTTCAGATGGAGCCGAATGAACCCATCAACACCAAGTTCTACCAGCTTGGGAATGGTGGAAGCTTGATCTTCGAGCACGACCTCAACGCCCTCTCGGACTTCCTTGGACACCCACACCCCGAGTTTCACGGGATTCAGTTGGACGACCAGCCTGGAGGAGAGTTGCAGTGGGTCATCACTGCTGACTTGAGGGGCAAGATGGAGCCTCCCACCTCGGAGAGGATCCTCTTCTCCTCCCGCGAGAGCAACTGGCTCGACGGTCTTGCACGTGTCCTTCAGGAGTCACTTGCTCGCCTCTGCGGGCAGAATGTGGTGCGCATACTCGCTTCCCGCTTCGCGCATCTCGTGAGGCGTGATGCCATGGGAGTGCCCATGGAGCTGCAGCCGCACCCGGAGTTGAGGCACCATGCTGAGTACCTCGACTTCATGTTGTACCAGACTCAGAAGGATCTGGACGCCTCCCGCGTGTACGCCAACCAGACCCACGCTCACATCATCGAGCAGGGTGAGGCGATCAAGCTACTCGCCCACGACCGCAAGACCCTTCGCCAGCAGCGTGCCAAGAAGGACGCTACGATTGTGCGCCTTCGCGCCAAGATAGCATCTTTGGAGGCCACTGTCAAGGCCCAGGAGGATCAGCTGAGAGAGATGGAGGAAGACGACGGAGGTATCAACCTTCAGGGAGGAGGAGCCTTCCTGAGCGACGACGACGACTTTGAGGAGGACGAGTTCACCGAGGAGGAGGACTACGAGTTCCTGGAGGCAGGACCCGATGACTTCGTCCCGATCGATGTCGAGGATGAGGAGTAGTTGCACTTGATCACTTATGTAGGTGTGAGTTGTATCCCGCCCGTTGTATCGTAGCATGAGAATGGTTCTTAAAACCATGGGAAGTGTTAGTTTGTAAGGTGTTATGATGAATGAATGAATGAATGTTTGTGTTTGTCATCAAAAGAATTCAAGTTTTAAATTTTTGAACTAACTCAAAATAAGCCATAGAAGTTTCCCTCTTATCTCATGATCTTCTATATGTTCAGATGGCCCCTCCCAATCGCACCAACAACGATGCCATGATGCAACTGCTGCAAACCCTGATGGCTGACAGGGAGACTGAAAGAGCTAAACGCCAAGCCAACATCGCAGCACTGCAAAACCTTGCCAACCAAGGCCATGGAAATCATGACCATCCCGGATCCAAGCTCAAGAACTTCCAGAACACCAACCCTCCGGTGTTTAGCAAGACCGAGGAACCCCTCGATGCCGACGACTGGCTCCAGACTATGGAGAACAACTTGGAAGTAGCCAGAGTGGAAGCCAATGAGAAGGTCATGTTCGCAACCCATTACCTTGCCGGACCAGCCCGAGCCTGGTGGACTAGCACCCATGCCATGAACGGGGGTCAAGTCATGACGTGGGCAGACTTCAAGCTCAAGTTTAGCAAGTACCATGTGCCCCCGGGTCTTATCAAGAAGATGAGGGATGAGTTCCGCGAACTCAAGCAAGGACGCATGACGGTGGTAGAATACCGCGACATGTTCCTTACACTATCAAGCTACGCCCCCGACAAGACCGACACCACCGAGAAGAGGCAGGAGAGATTCCTGAACGGACTGCATGATGAGATGCAGACTGTCCTCGTCAACATCCCCTTCGCCGACCTTGAAGCCCTAGTGGACTCCGCCATCCAGATGGAAGGCAAGCTGAACCAAGCCAATGAGAACCGCAAACGCCGTATGATGCACCAGAGTGGGCCCCGCAATGCCCCGAAGTATCGCCCCAGCTCAAGCGGAGGTTTCACTCCGAGAAACAACAATAAGTCTCAGATGCAGACTTCACGCCCCGGTTATCAGAACCGGAGTGGAGGAAACTCCTGGCCAGGAGGCCACCACAACAACAGCAACTACAACAACAACAACTTCAACTGCGCTCCGCCCAGAGCCCCCAACAACAACAACAACACCAACACCGCCCCAGAACCGGAAGCAACGCCATCCCCGTCGCAACCAAGGACAAGGCCACCAACACTTGTTATGAGTGTGGAGTGGTGGGACACTACTCCAACGTGTGCCCCAAGAGGTTAGCCAAGATTGCAGGCAACACCGCTGCACCTGCTCAGCAACAACGCCGTGTCTCCACCGGCAAGAAGTTCGCCCCCAACAACCCCAATAACCGTAACGGCTGTCTCTTCCACATGAACGCCGAAGAAGCCCAGGAAGCACCAGATGTTGTACTGGGTATGTTTTCTGTCAACACCATACCTGCCAGAGTGTTGTTTGATTCCGGAGCATCTCATTCTTTTGTCACCGAAGACTTTGCATCCACAAGTAAAATTCAACCTATCAGTTTGAAGCATGTTATGATAGTTCAAATTCCCGGATCAACCACCAAAGCCAGAAAATTTTGCAAAAATGTACCCATCAGAATCCATGAAATAGATTTTTATGCCAATCTGATTATTCTGGGAACCAAAGGTTTGGAAGTCGTACTAGGAATGGACTGGATGTCAAAACACCAAGGATTGATTGACTGTGCAAAGAAAGCTATCACCATGACTAGCAGCACCGGTATCCTAGTAGAACATGTATCTGAAAGACTACCCAGAAAGTTCACTTGCAACCAAAGTGTAGCCAAGCCAACTCTGGATCAGACCAGGGTCGTTTGTCGATACCCTGATGTGTTTCTGGATGATCTACCCGGTATGCCCCCGGATCGGGATATCGAGTTAATCCCCGGAACTGGACCTATAGCCCAGAGAGCCTATAGCATGAACCCCACAGAGCTTGTGGAGTTGATGAAGCAGATCGATGATATGTTAGCCAAAGGTTTGATTCGACCTAGTGCATTACCCTGGAGATCACCAGTTTTGTTTGTGGACAAGAAGGATGGTGCCACTCGTTTATGTACGGACTACCGTAAGCTTAACGATGTCACCGTCAAAAACAAATACCCCCTAACCAAGATAGAAGACCTGTTTGATCAGTTGACTGGTGCCAAAGTGTTCTCTAAGATAGATCTTAGGACTGGTTATCATCAGCTGAAGATTCGCGCCACCGATATTCCAAAGACCGCCTTTACCACCAGATATGGGTTGTATGAGTACAACGTCATGTCGTTTGGATTAACCAATGCCCCTGCTTATTTCATGAACCTCATGAATAAGATCTTCACGAACTTTTTGTACAAGTTTGTCGTTGTCTTCATCGACGACATTCTTATCTACTCCAAGTCTGAAGAAGAACATGAACAGCATTTGGAGACTGTCCTAGAAACCCTTAGACACCACCAGTTGTATGCCAAGTTCAGCAGATGTGAGTTTTGGCTGAAGGAAGTAGGATTCCTGGGATATATCTTGTCTGCAGGAGGAATTGCCGTAGATCCCGCCAAGATCAAAACTGTTACAGAATGGCAAGCCCCAACCACCCAAATCGAGGTCCGCGCTTTTCTTGGATTAGCCGGATATTACCGCAGATTTGTAGAAGGCTTTCCGAGCATCGCTCGACCAATGACCCAACTGTTGAACAAGGACAAGAAGTTCGAATGGACGGACAAATGTGAAGAGAGTTTCCAACAACTCAAGAGTAGACTGACCTCAGCCCCAATCCTGATCATGCCGGACATCACCAAGCCCTTTGAAGTCTATTGCGATGCTTCCAAGATTGGTCTTGAATGTGTCCTGATGCAAGAAGGCAAAGTGATATCATACCTTTCAAGACAGCTGAAACAACATGAGCAGAATTACCCAACCCACGACTTAGAGCTTGCAGCCGTCATCCTAACCTTGAAAGTTTGGCGTCATTACCTCATGGGTAATCGATGCGAGATCTACTCCGACCACAAGAGACTGAAATATATCTTCACCCAGAAAGAGCTGAATATGAGACAGCGCCGATGGATCGAATTGATCAAGGATTACGACATAGAGATTCACTACCACCCCGGCAAGGCCAATGTGGTAGCGGATGCTTTGAGTCGACTGCTGTGTCAGTTGAACTCCATGATCGCAATCGAGCAGCCCAGCCTGTTTCAGGAGTTTGAACAGTTTAGACTGGAACTTGTTAGTGAAGGATTCCTAGCCAGCATAGAGCTTCAACCCACCTTGATTAGCCAAATCAAGGAAGCCCAGAAAGGAAACGCTAGCATCGACGGAATCAAGAACCAGATAGCCGCAGGAAAAGCACCAGGAATCACCGTAGATGAAGCCGGAGTTCTTTGGTACAAAGGATGCCTTTGTGTACCATCGGACTCAGACCTGAAGCAAGTCATCCTGAAAGAAGCCCATGACACCCTTTACTCAATCCACCCCGGAGGTACCAAAATGTACCAAGACCTGAAGGAACAATTTTGGTGGCATGGAATGAAGCGAGAAATCGGAAGCTACATCACCAAGTGTGATATCTGTCAGAGAGTCAAGGCGGAACATCAGCGACCCGCAGGACTGTTGCAGCCCCTGCAGATTCCCGAATGGAAGTGGGACTCTGTAGGAATGGACTTTATCACAGGTTTGCCCAAATCCAGCAGAGGAAATGATTCGATATGGGCAGTTGTCGATAGACTGACCAAGGTAGCCCATTTCATCGCCGTCAAGACCACATACCAAGGCCCAAAGTTAGCTGAACTGTACATCTCCAGGATAGTCGCCCTGCACGGAACCCCGAAGTCGATAGTGTCAGATAGAGGATCACAATTCACCTCAAGATTCTAGCAGAAAGTGCACGAAGGACTAGGAACCCATCTGAACTTCAGTACCGCCTATCATCCGCAGACCGATGGACAGACGGAAAGAGTCAACCAGATATTGGAGGACATGCTGAGAGCATGTGTACTGGAATATGGATCCAAGTGGGAAAACTGTCTGCCTTACGCAGAATTCTCTTACAACAACAGCTACCAAGCCAGCTTACAAATGGCCCCCTTTGAAGCCTTGTACGGAAGGAAATGCCGTACCCCTCTGAATTGGTCGTAAGTTGGAGAAAGCCAAGTTTTTGGACCAGATGTTCTTCGTGAAGCCGAAGGGAAAGTACACAAGATCCGCGAGTACCTCAAGACGGTGCAATCAAGACAGAAGAGCTACGCCGACAAGAGACGCCGAGAGATGACCTTCGAGATCGGACATTTCGTCTATCTCAAAGTATCCCCCCTGAAAGGAATGCAAAGATTCCAGCTGAAAGGAAAGCTCGCACCCCGATATGTTGGACCCTTCAAAGTTCTGAGTCGCCGAGGTGAAGTATCTTACCAACTGGAGCTACCAGAAGAAATGTCGGCTGTGCACGACGTGTTTCACATCTCACTCCTCCGGAAGTGCCTTGAAGTCCCTGAGAAGACCGAAGTGTTCAAGAACATCGATCACAGATCGGTGGATATCAACAAGGACTTGACGTACCGCGAAGTGCCGATTCGCATCTTGGAGGAAGCTTACAGAACCACCCGCACCCGAAGCATCAAGTTCCTAAAGATTCAGTGGAGCAACCATACCGAAGATGAAGCCACTTGGGAACGTGAAGACTTCATGAAGAAGGAGTACCCAGATCTATTTAGTACCTAATTTTCTTTTAGATCTCAGGACGAGATATTTTGTAAGGGGGAAGGGTTTGTAACATCCCAAATTTCAATAATAAGAAGAAGAATTCCAGAGATCCCAAAATCCAGAACCAACAAAAACTTTTATTTGCATATAGTGCCATGCATAGGACTTGTGCATTTGGGTGATATGCCATGATGATTGTTATTGTGCTTATGTGTTAAACCCTAAAACCCTAAAGGGATCAAGTGAAGATCACAAACCAAATAAAATAAAAAGAGAAAGAAATCAAATAAGAAAACCCTAAAACCCTCACATATGGTTTATGCCATTTTTACAAATCTTTAGCCTAGACCAATTTGGTCTTCACCAGTAGTTGTATTATGTTACTAAACACTTATTACAACTTTTGGAATCAAAAAAACACAAATCAAATCAATTTCAAACTCAAATTGTGATCACATATGATAATGGTCAAATCTGCCATTTATATTCTGGTCACTACTTTGAGCCCTTGCATTGCAAGTTTTTCAAACTAAACTTTCCCAATTCTTTGCACCTCATCCAAGAGCACATCAAGGTGAACAACTTTGGTAAAGACCACCATGCCAAAATCATCTTGGATCAAAAACTATGCTCATGCAAAGTTGAGACTTTTTAACATATGCAACAATCTCACTTTGTGCAATTTTGCATTTCTTTGATTTTTAAAATTCCACCACCACACATGTTTGTCTCTGGTCATTTGCAACTTACCCAAATGCACCAATTTAAAATTTTGGAACCTTTTGAACTCAACCAAATTTGGCAAAGTTTTGCAAATTGCAAATATGGATTAAATTCAAACACTATTTGGAATAGTGTTTGGCCAACCCTAAGCCACCACTTGAGCTCTACCTTGTCCCCTGACCCTCTCTCTCTCACTCCACATCATGGCAACCCTAAGATGCAAGCCATAGCTTGCTTGGCATGGCCATGCCGGCCCCATGCCACATGTCGAGCCACCCCTCCCTTCCTTCTTCTCTGGCCACGGCCACCGTGCCCAAACGCACCACCTCACCTCCCTAGCCACGCCTAGCAGCGCCATTGCCACGAACAATGCCGACCATCGCCGGAATTCGCGCGCCAAGATCTTCCCAGGATGCCGATGATGTCGCGCCAGTACACGCCGCGGACGCCGCTGGCCACGCGCCGCCTCGCCAGCTCAAGCACGCCCTGGACCCCCTTTGAGCAGGTTGAGCATCGCCGTGCCACCACAAGCCCGCCAGACACGCTCGCGGAGCAGACCCGTGCCCACCGCCGCCGGAGACGAGGACGAAACCCCGCCGCAGCCACGGACAGACACGGAAACAATGCGACCGCATTAGGCACTGTAACATCCCAAAAATTTCAAAACAAAACAAATGAATTTCCCTAGTTCCAAATTTTGGAACCAACCAAAAACTTTTATTAAATTATGTTTGATACATAGTGACCTTGCGTAATCCTTGTGCTATTGCCATGATTGCTTGTTAAAGTAGTTTGAAATAATCTTAAACCCTAAACCTCACCCCTCTTTTCACCATCCTAGTTAAAATAAAATAAAAAGGAAATTAAATAAGAAAAAGGCCTATGTGCCTATGGCTATATTTATAAATCTTTACCCTAAGCTCTTCTACTTTATTTAGAGGTTTGGAAAACCTTGATACACCTTACCTAGTACTTATCAAACCTAATCCAAGTTCTTTTAAAAGAAAATAAAAAGAAACTAAAAATGCCATAGAGGCATATGAGAGTAAAATAGCAAATTTGTGAATTTAAGAATCTTGACCCAGAGACTTGTGGTGAATGGTTGGATCACTCTTATATACCATTTCAACACTCAACAGCACCAATTGGGTCAAGCCAAGTCAAATTAAAACTCAAAGGCAACATATGCATAGAGGC
Organism: Lolium perenne; assembly: GCF_019359855.2. Lineage (NCBI taxonomy): Eukaryota > Viridiplantae > Streptophyta > Magnoliopsida > Poales > Poaceae > Lolium > Lolium perenne. Next base: position 130,369,517 of record NC_067249.2, on the reverse strand, counting down.
ATATGTGACACATAGCCATAATACCCAATTCTTGTTCTATGCCTTTAAACCTTGACCAAATGGTGTGAAACCATATCTAAACTTAATATAACACTACATTGACCCTAACCCATGCCCAAGTAAAGCAAGAGGAACAATTTACAAGAATAATAAAATTTGACACATCACCTCTTATGTGTTAAGGCCATTTTTGCAAATCTTTGATCTAGACCTTTTGGAATGGTTTCAATGGTTTGGAAATGTTTCTAAACTAATAAGAATCACATTAGAGTCAAGAAAAGTCAAATCAAAAAGAGAGAAATCAAATAGTGAGAAAATCCCATTTTCACTCACATACTCACTTAGCCAATTTTGCAAATCATCACCCAAGGCCACCATGGCTTGATCTATTGCTTGTAAAACCTTTGTATATCATAAACAAACACAAATTCATCAAAGAAACCAGAATCAAATCCAAGAAAATCTCAAAACCAACATACATGTGATAATGGTCAAAATTGAGTTTTATAAAATGTTCCTCACTTTACCCCTCTGGTTTGGACTTTCCTTAAACCAAACTTGGTCAACCCTTGCCATGTCATCCAAGACCTGGTCAAGGTGAACATCTTTCATGTTGACCACCCATGCTAACTTTGACCAGGTTGACCAGAATAGATTTGACAAGAGAGGACATTGAAACAAAGTGAAGATAACCCCAATTTTGAAAACTTGCAAATCAACTCCAAAATGAATACCACCACCACCATTCTATCACATTAATTATATAATTGAGCTCCACCAAAAAGAATTGCAAAATTCCAACATTTTCTTCATGCGGCCACTAACACAAACACCTTGCAGGCACAATTCTGAAAATGCAACACATCCTTTTAACCTCTGGATTTTTGCCTAAACCCCTTTTTATCTTTGATCATTGTTGCTCCTGTACCTCCTCTGCATCAATCCCTGTCTTTGGCACTGAGTAAAGTGGAGCTATGATCACCATTTCATCCATGATAAGGGATTAACTTGTCAATGCCTACGGGTTGTAGACTAGGGTTTAGTTGAAAGTAGAGGGCAAGTAGATCTCGAAGGTTTCAGCCGAAAAGTACTCGACGATTATGAAAACTAGGGTTTGAGAGATAATGATTGATGCTTTCTTTGTCCCTCGACTCCCCCTTATATAGGTGGTGGAGCTGAGGGATTCGTGTTGTACAAGTTACATAGTCCGAGACGATTTACAACTCATCCCGCAAGATTACAAACATCATCTCTAATACAATTCTAACTTTCCGTAATATCAACTTGGGCTTCCGAATCTTCTTATTCTTCGAGTCGTGGGCCTTTAATAAACCCCGGGTACTATCTTCGGCAGGCCCATTTGGGATGCCTATGTCAATCCATGCCATGTACCATGCCAACCACACAAGCACTCAATCGCCCTGGTCCTCTCCTATCCATCTCACCTTGTCAGCAAGCTTGCCTACACTCCCCTGAGCATGCTCGTACCAGCCCTGAGCAAAGAGACACACGGCATTGGCCAGAACCCGCATGCCCAGTACCATGCCACGGCATGCCAGTGCACGCGGTGAGCGCGCCCAGACAACGTCCTGGACGCGCCAGTACGCCCCTCGCCTGGACGCTCTCGTCCTCCTCTCCCTCTCTCACTTTGCATGCATGATCACCACACCTACAGCTACACGCTAGACATGCTCGCTAGCTCGCGGAAGCACCGTCGCCGTCGCCATGATCAAAAGCTTGTCCGCCAGTACCGTGGCATGATGAGCATGCGCCCGAGCGATCCCATCGTCCCCTTGCTGCTCCAGCTACTCCCTGAGCATCGCCTAGCCGTCGCCTACACGATGCGCCCCCTATCTTGCCCGTTTCGCGCCTCAGACCGCCATCGCCATCGTCGACCCTTCATAGCACCCACGGCCCCCTCACCATTCTATAAATAGAGCTCCCCCGCTCCTTCCTCCTTCACACCATCTCGATCACCTCTCCTCACCGTTTCGCCTCGACCCAACCAGCCACCAAATCATCGCCGGTGCGACTCCAATTTGAAGCCGAAGGTCGCCGGAGCCATGAGATCGCCGCCGTCGATTCCGTCTACCTCAAGCACTCCCCCGACCACCGCTGACCTCGCCGTCGACTCCTCGTTCATCTGCGACCCTCCCCGATCCTCGCTGGAACTCCGTCACGCCGTCGACCCCCTACCTCGCCGTCGCAGCAAGTTCTTCTCCCCCGTCGACGACGACGACTGTCGACCACCCGATCCACATCTAATCCAACGGTCCAGGTTAGACCTTACCGCTTCGATGAATTAAAGTCACTGACGTGTGGGACCATCTGTCAGCTGGCCCGAATCGTTACTGGGCCAGTTTCTCTGTTCAAACCATTTCGGCCCATCCAGTTCCCGCCTAGCCCACTTGGGTTTATTTCAAATAATTAGTTTCATCTAAATTCAAATACTGGTGCCCACTTCAAATTTGAATAACTTTCAAACTACTGCACCAAATTTAGCAAACTACATATCTCTGGAAAGCCCATGAAATTATCTACATTTTGCCACTGGTCTCAACCTCATATCTGGTGTAGAATTTGAATAGCAAAAATAACAAAACAGAGATTTTTCAGTATTCAAATAAATCTTAAAAATCAACCATTTTGAATTTTGAAGTGAATCCAATTGCAATAATTCACATTTCACCAACTCTAATTTACTATGTAAAAATATGATATGGGTTCTGTACATGATCATGGGCTAGAAGCGAAATATTGGCTGTGTAGTCAATACTAGTCCATTTAAACATTTTCCAATTTTAGGAATTTAAATCTATGAGGTGTAGCACCTCATTTAAATCATTTTCTTAAGTGATATGAAGTAATGTGATGACCTCTACTGCATAGGCTCATACTTGCTCACTTGTGTAATTTAAATCAATATAGTTTTTAAATTGCAATGGTTATTTAGATCACATGAGATGATGAATCTCATTTAAATCACTTTTCTCAAATAATAAGTGTGAAGTGTTGACCTTGGTCAACATGTGATCATCCCTAGTTATTTGAGAAGATTAACTCTTAAGAAGATTCAATGAGAGGAAATTATTCCTCCAAACCAAAGAGAAACCCTAATTTCAACTTTCAATGAGAGGAAATTATTTTCCTAATGTTAAATAAAGAAACCCTAGCATAATTTGTGAATAAATGTTAAGTAGTGATGCTAGATCATTTATGTGAGCCAATAAGGCTAATTAAGACTACTTAAGTGTTGTTTGGTGATTGTATCCTCGTATTCGTTTATAGACGCTAGTACCGGAGACTATCAAGAGGAAGAGGTCTTCTACCAAGAGGAAGAGCTAGAAAACTTTGATCACATCACCAATCAAGGCAAGCTATTACCAATGCAAGCTAGACTAATGCAAGCTATTTTGGTTGAAATCTTATATTCTTGCAAAATGCAAAGCTCTACAAGAGCAAGGCACCATTACATTTTACTTGATGATCCTATCCCAAGTTTTTTACTTTACAAGCTTTATTGGATTTTAATTATCAAAGTTACTTTCTGGATTTATGATTCACTTGGTTTAAGTTATAGAGTAGTGCATGAGCATCACACTTAGCCTAGCCAGCTCCAAGATATTTAGCACCCCTCATAACTAGTTGCTAGTGCTCAATATTAAAAGTGACTACTCTAGTTGGGAACTTGTGAATTGAAAGGACTTTGAAAACCTTGGGATGATGAGTCATTCTATTGAAAGATTTTGAAGGTGAATATGAATGGTGAATGACTTGGTGAATTTTACTAAAACTGATGGTTGGGTTCGGATGCGATACCATTCCAATTTTACAAGTACCCCCACAATACCTGAATCTGGGTAAGGCTTAGCTGGAAATTTATGTGTCTTAGTATGGGTTCCCTCTAAAACAAGCGTCATTGGGGTTATGCCGGAGGCTGCCTCTACAACAAAAGGAATGATGTGAAATGACGTGAAATGAGGTGAATGTACTACCCAAGCCCTGTGCAGTTCCCGGGTTGACGGTTTGTTTTCACCGGGAGGCCAAGCTCATGGGGAGAGGTGCCTATACTAGAGTATGTAAATGAAAGGTTAGGATTGGTAGTTCGCGTAATGCGTACGATAAATCAGGGCCAGTTACCCCTGACGAACTATTGCAATTGTTGTGGCACAAGTGTACAACCTCTACAGAGTTTAACCTATTCGAATAGCCGCGTCCGCGGTCAGGGACAGTTGGAAAGGCCATACTGTTCCGTCATCAGAACTTTTCTAAAAATATGAATGGTGACTTGTGACTTGAATTGAAAGGTGACTTTGACTTGAATCACAACTGAGTTGTGGGAATGACACTAATGTTCCAACTTAAGTTAGTTAAATGAAGAGGCTTTGATTATTAAAGTGCTTATGAAATAAAACTGGCTTTATGCAAATAAAACTAGAGCTTAGAACCCCCTTACTATAGTTGATAGTGTTTACCTTAGTATTAGTTTTCGAGTACTTTAAAGTACTCATGGCTGTGTCCCTGGCTATTCAAATGGCCAGACTATGAAGACGAGTACCCGAACCCGGAAGAAGGACAGCAGGACGTCTACGACAACTAGGATCACTCCTGACGTCAACAGTTGCCTGTGGAATAGATGGACTACTACTACGCTATTTTGCTTCCGCTATGTGTTATGTAATGGATCAATAGAACTTCTATTATTGTAATGAGACTGGATCATGTGATCCTTTATTTGTAAGATGATTATGTGTTGTAATGAATGATGTGTTGTGATATCAATCTATTATGTCTCGCAAAAACAATATTCCTGGGATTGCGAGGAATGGCATAATAGGCATCTGGACTTAAAAATCCGGGTGTTGACAAGTTGGTATCAGAGCCATTGTTGACCTTAGGAGACCCTAGTTAGAATGGACGTCTGAAAACTTTAGTTTCAAAACAAATGAAGTGACTATTTATGAAAACCTATTCTCACTCTTATCCTTGAAATCTTCTTCAAAATAAGAAAGTTATGCTCTATTCTTCTTATACTACTACCTAAAATTTTGACACACTACTTCTCTAACATACTCATCATAATTCTTCACAGATGGAGTACACCTGCAAGTCTTATCAGCTTGGCCACGGAGGAAACCTCATGTTCGAGAAGGATTTGAAACAACTGGTTGAGTATTTAGGACGCCCGTATCCCGAGTTCTTCGGAATACCCCTCAACAATCCATCGGGAGGACCACCTCGGTGGGAAGTTACTGCAGATCTGAGAGGAAAGCTTGGAGCCCCAATATGGGAAACCATCTGGTTTTCTGTAATGGGAAGCACCTGGAAGGAAGGACTAGTCAGAGCTATGCAAGAAGCAATTGCCCGTCTGTGTGGACAGAATATCAACAAGCTCGAGAATACCCGCTTCATTTACTACCCAGGACATGACCCCATGGGAAGACCAATAATCATGCCCCCGCACCCGGAGATGAACCACTATGTTGCATACCTCGACTACATGTTGTACAAGACCCGCAAGGAGTTGGACAACGCCCTCGCCTTTTGCCAAGCACATTACCCGTGAAGATGAAGAATCCCCCCTGAAGAGTAGTATCTTTTAAAGCACTTTCGTATGTGTGAGTTGTATCAGGATCCCCTTGTATCATAGAACGAATGAATGGTTCTTCAAACCAACGGTGTGTTAGCTTTGTAATATATGATGCTTGGTATGAATGAAAAAGTGTTGTTGGTTTTTACCACGCAACACTACTCAAGTTTTCAATTTATGAAATTTTTAAAACTTTAACAAAACAAACCATAGAAATTTCCCTCTTATCTTATCATCTACCTCAATGTTCAGATGGCCCCACCAACCCGCAACACCACCCAGGAGGCCATGATGCAACTGCTGCAGACAATGATGGCAGGCCGAGAAGCCGAGAGAGCTGAACGCCAAGCCAACATTGCTGCACTGCAACAGATAGCTCAAAACAATCAAGGCCATGGAAACCACGATCAACCTGGATCGAAGCTAAAGAACTTTCAGAACACCAACCCACCCATGTTCAACAAGACTGAAGAGCCCCTTGATGCTGATGACTGGCTCCAGACCATGGAGAACAACCTCGAAGTTGCGGGAGTAGAAGCCGCGGAAAAAGTACTGTTCGCCACCCACTATCTGTCAGGACCTGCCAGAGCCTGGTGGACAAGTGCCCGTGCAATGAATGCGGGACAGATGATGACTTGGGAAGAATTCAAGCTGAAGTTCAGCAAGTACCATGTGCCCCAAGGACTGATCAAGAAAATGAGAGACGAGTTCCGGGAACTCAAACAAGGAAGGATGTCCGTGGTGGAATACCGCGACAGGTTTCTCACTCTGTCAAGGTACGCCCCGGATGAGACCGACACCAACGAAAAAAGGAAGGAGAGATTTCTGAACGGACTGCACGACGAAATGCAAACTGTGTTGGTGAACATTCCGTTCGCTGACTTAGAAGCCCTAGTGGACTCAACCATACAGATGGAAGGAAAGCTGCATCAAGCCAATGAGAACCGCAAGCGCAGAATGATGAACCAGAATGGACCCCACCATACCCAGAAGTACCGCAACAACTCCTCTGGAGGATTCACCCTAAGACACAACAAGCCCCCTGCCCAGAATTATCGCCCCAACTACACCAACAACAACGGAGGACCCCCGAAGCCCGGAGGCAACAACAACAACAACAGAAACAACAACAACAACCACCACAACAGCAACAACAACAATGGAAACAACAACAACACCAATACTGCCCCAAGGACTGGAAGCAATGCTACCCCCATCATCCCCAAAGACAAGGCAACAATCAACTGCTACGAATGTGGAGTTGTGGGTCACTACTCCAACGAGTGCCCCAAGAAGCTTGCCAAGATTGCCGCCAATACCGCTGCACCTGCTCAGCAACAGCGTCGCTTCGCATGTAGAAGGAACCAGAACAACAACAATGGCCGCCTCTACCACATGACTGCCATTGAAGCTCAGGAAGCACCCCAGACCATGCCAAGTATGTCTTCCTGTTAATCAAAATGCTCAATCTCTCTTAGGAACCTAACTTTTCTTAAAATCTCGGGACGAGATTTGTTTAAGGGGGAAGGGTTTGTAACATCCCAAAATTTTTAAAACAAAACAAATGAATTTCCCTAGTTCCAAATTTTGGAACCAACCAAAACCTTTTATTAAATTAAGTTTGATACATAGTGACCTTGCGTAATCCTTGTGCTATTGCCATGATTGCTTGTTAAAGTAGTTTGAAATAATCTTAAACCCTAAACCTCACCCCTCTTTTCACCATCCTAGTTAAAATAAAATAAAAAGGAAATTAAATAAGAAAAAGGCCTATGTGCCTATGGCTATATTTATAAATCTTTACCCTAAGCTCTTCTACTTTATTTAGAGGTTTGGAAAACCTTCATACACCTTACCTAGTACTTATCAAACCTAATCCAAGTTGTTTTCAAAGAAAATAAAAAGAAACTAAAAATGCCATAGAGGCATATGAGAGTAAAATAGCAAATTTGTGAATTTAAGAATCTTGACCCAAAGACTTGTGGTGAATGGTTGGATCACTCCTATATACCATTTCAACACTCAACAACACCAATTGGGTCAAGCCAAGTCAAATTAAAACTCAAAGGCAACATATGCATAGAGGCATATGTGACACATAGCCATAATACCCAATTCTTGTTCTATGCCTTTAAACCTTGACCAAATGGTGTGAAACCATATCTAAACTTAATATAACACTACATTGACCCTAACCCATGCCCAAGTAAAGAAAGAGGAACAATTTACAAGAATAATAAAATTTGACACATCACCTCTTATGTGTTAAGGCCATTTTTGCAAATCTTTGATCTAGACCTTTTGGAATGGTTTCAATGGTTTGGAAATGTTTCTAAACTAATAATAATCACATTAGAGTCAAGAAAAGTCAAATCAAAAAGAGAGAAATCAAATAGTGAGAAAATCCCATTTTCACTCACATACACACTTAGCCAATTTTGCAAATCATCACCCAAGGCCACCATGGCTTGATCTATTGCTTGTAAAACCTTTGTATATCATAAACAAACACAAATGCATCAAAGAAACCAAAATCAAATCCAAGAAAATCTCAAAACCAACATACATGTGATAATGGTCAAAATTGAGTTTTATAAAATGTTCCTCACTTTACCCCTCTGGTTTGGACTTTCCTTAAACCAAACTTGGTCAACCCTTGCCATGTCATCCAAGACCTGGTCAAGGTGAACAACTTTCATGTTGACCACCCACGCTAACTTTGACCAGTTTGACCAGAATAGATTTGACAAGAGAGGACATTGAAACAAAGTGAAGATAACCCCAATTTTGAAAACTTGCAAATCAACTCCAAAATGAATACCACCACCACCATTCTATCACATTAATTATATAATTGAGCTCCACCAAAAAGAATTGCAAAATTCCAACATTTTCTTCATGCGGCCATTAACACAAACACCTTGCAGGCACAATTCTGAAAATGCAACACATCCTTTTAACCTCTGGATTTTTGCCTAAACCCCTTTTTATCTTTGATCATTGTTGCTTCCTGTACCTCCTCTGCATCAATCCCTGTCTTTGGCACTGAGTAAAGTGGAGCTATGATCACCATTTCATCCATGCCATGTACCATGCCAACCACACAAGCACTCAATCGCCCTGGTCCTCTCCTATCCATCTCACCTTGTCAGCAAGCTTGCCTACACTCCCCTGAGCATGCTCGTACCAGCCCTGAGCAAAGAGACACACGCCATTGGCCAGAACCCGCATGCCCAGTACCATGCCATGGCATGCCAGTGCACGCGGTGAGCGCGCCCAGACAACGTCCTGGACGCGCCAGTACGCCCCTCGCCTAGACGCTCTCGTCCTCCTCTCCCTCTCTCACTTTGCACGCATGATCACCACACCTATAGCTACACGCTAGACATGCTCGCTAGCTCGCGGAAGCACCATCGCCGTCGCCATGATCAAAAGCTTGGCCACCAGTACCGTGGCATGATGAGCATGCGCCCGAGCGATCCCATCGTTCCCTTGCTGCTCCAGCTACTCCCTGAGCATCGCCTAGCCGTCGCCTACACGACGCGCCCCCTATCTTGCCCTTTTCGCGCCTCAGACTGCCATCGCCATCGTCGACCCTTCACAGCACCCACGGCCCCCTCACCATTCTATAAATAGAGCTCCCCCGCTCCTTCCTCCTTCACACCATATCGATCACCTCTCCTCACCGTTTCGCCTCGACCCAACCAGCCACCAAATCATCGCCGGAGCGACTCCAATTTGAAGCCGAAGGTTGTCGGAGCCCTGAGATCGCCTCTGTCGATTCCGTCTACCTCAAGCACTCCCCTGACCACCGCTGACCTCGCCGTCGACTCCTCGTTCATCTGCGACCCTCCCCGATCCTCGCCGGAGCTTCGTCACGCCGCCGACCCCCTACCTCGCCGTCGCAGCAAGTTCTTCTCCCCCGTCGACGACGATGACTATCGACCACCCGATCCACATCTAATCCAACGGTCCAGGTCAGACCTTACCGCTTCGGTGAATTAAAGTCACTGACGTGTGGGACCGTCTGTCAGCTGGCCCGAATCATTACTGGGTCAGTTTCTCTGTTCAAACCATTTCGGCCCATCCAGTTCCCGCCTAGCCCACTTGGGTTTATTTCAAATAATTAGTTTCATCTAAATTCAAATACTGGTGCCCACTTCAAATTTGAATAACTTTCAAACTACTGCACCAAATTTAGCAAACTACATATCTCTGGAAAGCCCATGAAATTATCTACATTTTTCCACTGATCTCAACCTCATATCTGGTGTAGATTTTGAAAAGAAAAAATAACAAAACAGAGACTTTTCAGTATTCAAATAAATCTTAAAAATCAACCATTTTGAATGTTGAAGTGAATCCAATTGTAATAATTCACATTTCACCAACTCTAATTTACTATGTAAAAATATGATATGGGTTCTGTACATGATCATGGGCTAGAAGCAAAATATTGGCTGTGTAGTCAATACTAGTCCATTCAAACATTTTCCAATTTTAGGAATTTAAATCTATGAGGTGTAGCACCTCATTTAAATCATTTTCTTAAGTGATATGAAGTAATGTGATGACCTCTACTGCATAGGCTCATACTTTCTCACTTGTGTAATTTAAGTCAATATAGTTTTTAAATTGCAATGGTTATTTAGATCACATGAGATGATGAATCTCATTTAAATCACTTTTCTCAAATAATAAGTGTGAAGTGTTGACCTTGGTCAACATGTGATCATCCCTGGTTATTTGAGAAGATTAACTCTTAAGAAGATTCAATGAGAGGAAATTATTCCTCCAAACCAAAGAGAAACCCTAATTTCAACTTTCAATGAGAGGAAATTATTTTCCTAATGTTAAATAAAGAAACCCTAGCATAATTTGTGAATAAATGTTAAGTAGTGATGCTAGATCATTTGTGTGCGCCAATAAGGCTAATTAAGACTACTTAAGTGTTGTTTGGTGATTGTATCCTCGTATTCGTTTATAGACGCTAGTACCGGAGACTATTAAGAGGAAGAGGTCTTCTACCAAGAGGAAGAGCAAGAAAACTTTGATCACATCACCAATCAAGGCAAGCTATTACCAATGCAAGCTAGACTAATGCAAGCTATTTTGGTTGAAATCTTATATTCTTGCCAAATGCAAAGCTCTACAAGAGCAAGGCACCATTACATTTTACTTGATGATCCTATCCCAAGTTTTTACTTTACAAGCTTTATTGGATTTTAATTATCAAATTTACTTTCTGGATTTATGATTCACTTGGTTTAAGTTATAGAGTAGTGCATGAGCATCACACTTAGCCTAGCCAGCTCCAAGATATTTAGCACCCCTCATAACTAGTTGCTAGTGCTCAATATTAAAAGTGACTACTCTAGTTGGGAACTTCTGAATTGAAAGGACTTTGAAAACCTTGGGATGATGAGTCATTCTATTGAAAGATTTTGAAGGTGAATATGAATGGTGAATGACTTGGTGAATTTTACTAAAACTGATGGTTGGGTTCGGATGCGATACCATTCCAATTTTACAAGTACCCCCACAATACCTGAATCTGGGTAAGGCTTACCTGGAAATTTATGTGTCTTAGTATGGGTTCCCTCTAAAACAAGCATCATCGGGGTTATGCCGGAGGCTGCCTCTACAACAAAAGGAATGATGTGAAATGACGTGAAATGAGGTGAATGTACTACCCAAGCCCTGTGCAGTTCCCGGGTTGACGGTTTGTTTTCACCGGGAGGCCAAGCTCATGGGGAGAGGTGCCTATACTAGAGTATGTAAATGAAAGGTTAGGATTGGTAGTTCGCGTACTGCGTACGATAAATCAGGGCCAGTTACCCCTGACGAACTATTGCAATTGTTGTGGCACAAGTGTACAACCTCTGCAGAGTTTAACCTATTAGCGTCCGCGGTCAGGGACAGTTGGAAAGGCCATACTGTTCCGTCATCAGAACTTTTCTAAAAATATGAATGGTGACTTGTGACTTGAATTGAAAGGTGACTTTGACTTGAATCACAACTGAGTTGTGGGAATGACACTAATGTTCCCGCTTAAGTTAGTTAAATGAAGAGGCTTTGATTATTAAAGTGCTTATGAAATAAAACTGGCTTTATGCAAATAAAACTAGAGCTTAGAACCCCCTTACTATAGTTGATAGTGTTTACCTTAGTATTAGTTTCCAAGTACTTTAAAGTACTCATGGCTGTGTCCCTGGCTATTCAAATGGCCAGACTATGAAGACGAGTACCCGAACCCGGAAGAAGGACAGCAGGACGTCTACGACAACTAGGATCACTCCTGACGTCAACAGTTGCCTGTGGAATAGATGGACTACTACTACGCTATTTTGCTTCCGCTATGTGTTATGTAATGGATCAATAGAACTTCTATTATTGTAATGAGACTGGATCATGTGATCCTTTATTTGTAAGACGATTATGTGTTGTAATGAATGATGTGTTGTGATATTAATCTTTTATGTCTCGTAAAAACAATATTCCTGGGATTGCGAGGAATGGCATAATAGGCATCTGGACTTAAAAATCCGGGTGTTGACAGGCACCGCCCGACTAAGCTGTCGCCGCCCAGAGGACCACCACGATGCTCTGAACAGTGCGCCGCCCTCGCCTAGCTCACCGGAGAAGATGAGCCACGGTCGACCTTGCAGCAACCCCACAGCCACCTCCGCCATTATAAATAGAGGCCTCCCCTCGACGAGTTCTGCACACCAGCATCATCCCCACTCTCCCCTCGACCTTCTCGACCACTCCCCCTTCTCGATTCACCACCGTAGCTCGCCAATTTTGCCGTCGGAGCCCGCCAGTACCTCATCTCGCCGCTGTCGATTGGAGCCGCCCCTGGAGCTGCCACCGGTACCAGGAGCCTCGCCGTCGACTACACCTTCCTCGCGCACACTGCCAGCCACCGCGGGAGCCCTGGTTAGCCCTCCGACCCCCTACCCTCGCCGCGCCAGTGAGGTTATCTCGCCGGCGACGATGATGACCATCGGCCGTTGGATCTTCTTCTAATCCAACGCGCCACGTCGCTCGTACCGTTTCGGGAATTATGAGTCGCTGACTAGTGGATCCCACCGTCAGACAGCCCACGTGTGCGTCAACGCGTGGTGGGCTGGACGTGGGCCGTTTTAATTCATTTCGGCCCAACTCCGTTTCCCGCCAGCCCTTTTAATTCAAAATTGGAATTTCCAAATCCATTTAAATTCAATACTGGACCTGACTTTGAAATTCAATAGAATCTGTTTAGCTTGGCCAAATTTAGCAAACTTGATATTGTTGGAAAGCTATTGAAAAGTTCTAACCAATGTCACTGGTCTCATTCTGAGATCTGTGGTAGAAATAATGTGACAAAAAGATTAAGTCAGGGACTTTTGCACATTCAAATAAATCTTAAAAATCAACCAAAAATGATATTGAGTTGATTCCAACTCTAATAGCTCACATTTCACTTACAAAAATTGTTTCTGCAAAAATATGGTGTGGTCACCTTGGATGATCATGCCCTAGTTGAAATAAAGGACTATATGGCTAGTTTAATTAAGTGATATTGTCCAAAACTATTATGCAAATTATATGAAGTGTTTCACTTCATTTAAATCTTGTCCCAAGTACTTTCATATGAAGTTTGGACCTCTGGTCAATTACTCTCACATGAAATACTTGGTGATTTTAAATTATGATAAGCATTTTTAAATAGTATGAGGTATTCTACCTCATTTAAATCATTTTCTCAAATGATGATGAAGGGTTGACTTAGGTCAACATGGTGTCATGTATGATTGTTTGAGAAGTTAAATCTTAAGAAGATTCAATGAGAGGAAATTATTTCCTCCAACACTAAATGGAAACTATCATTTACATATGTAATGTGAGGAAATTATTTTTCCTAAGAAAAGAAACCAATGCACCTAATTGTTTTAATTGTGTGACTAGAATAGTTTGAGTGAATGCATGTGATGCTTAGAATAGCTATTGAATTTGTTGAGTGATTATACCTCGTATTCAAATTTTGACGCTAGCACCGGAGAATACCCGGAAGAAGAAGGTTGCTACCAAGAGGAGGAAGAGGAGAACTTGGACCACTACCAAGGCAAGCTAATATTCTTGCGAAGTGCAAAGCCCTTTGGGGCAAGGCACCATTAGTCTTACCTTTCTTACCACAATCCTATCCCAAGTTTTTACCATACAAGTTTTTACTTGTTTATTTAAAGAGTTACTTTTATAGTTAACTTTGGTCTAAGTTAAAGAAGGTTACTAGAGTAGCAAAGTGAGTCTCAAAGCTAGCCAAGCAAGATATCACCCCTCATGATTAGTGCTCATGCTAAATACTAAAACTTGACTACTCTAGATGGGAACATGTGACTTGAAATGATTTTGAAACCTTGGAATGATGAGTCATTCCATTGAATGAATTTTGAAGGTGAATATGACTTGGAGAAGATGGTGATTTTTGATTAAAACTGATATTGGTTTGAATGCGATACCTTTCCAATTTTGAGTACCCCCACAATACCTGACTATGGGTAGGGATTAACTGGAAATTTATGCATCTTAGTATGGGTTCCCTCTGAACACACATCATAGGCGTTATGCCGAGGCTGCCTCCGTTGTTGAGAAATGATGTGAATTGAGGTGAATTGTACGGCCAAGCCCTGTGCAGTTCCCAGGTTGACAGTTGGTCTTCCCTGGGAGGCCAAGCTCATGGGGAGATGTGCTCATACTAGGATCTGTAAGTGAAAGGTTATGGTTGATGATCCGCGTACTGTGTTACGATGATTCGGGGTTATCCTGACAGATGAAATCAAATGTTGTGGCACAAGTGTGCAACCTCTGCAGAGTGTAAATCTATTCGAATAGTCGTGTCCACGGTTACAGACGGTTGGAAAGACCATACAGTTTCCGGTGTCAGATTCTTGAAAATATTGGTGAAATGATTGGTGAATGGTGACTTGTTGTGAATCACAACTTGAGTTGTGGGAATGACACTAATGTTCCCACTTGAGTTAGTTAGCACTTGAATAAGTCTTTTCTCAAATACTTGTGAACTAAAATTGGCTTTATCCAAATAAACTAGAGCTTAGTACCCCTTGCTAGAATTGTTACCATTTACACTAGTATTATTTTGCGAGTACTTAAAGTACTCACGGCTTTGTCCCTGGCTATTCAAATGGCCAGAGTATGAGGATGAACAGAACTACCAAGGTGACGACCAGCAGGACGCCTACGACAACTAGGAGTCTTCCGACGTCAAGCGTTGGCCTGTGGACTAGAGAGTCCCTTTATCTTTACGCTTCCGCTATGAACTTGTATTTGTTTGTTGATCAATAGATCAACTATTTGTGTAATATGGATCATGTGATTCAAGTTGTAAGACAATATGGTTTGTAATGAATGATGACTATGATATTCAACTATTATGCCTCGTGATACGTCTCCGACGTATCGATAATTTCTTGTGTTCCATGCCACATTATTGATGATATCTACATGTTTTATGCACACTTTAGGTCATATTCGTGCATTTTCTGGAACTAACCTATTAACAAGATGCCGAAGTGCCAGTTGCTGTTTTCTGCTGTTTTTGGTTTCAGAAATCCTAGTAACGAAATATTCTCGGAATTGGACGAAATCAACGCCCAGGGTCCTATTTTGCCACGAAGCTTCCAGAAGACCGAAGAGAAGACGAAGTGGGGCCACGAGGTGGCCAGACTACAGGGCGGCGCGGCCCAAGCCCTGGCCGCGCCGGCCTGTAGTGTGGGCCCCTCGTGCCGCCTCTTGACCTGCCCTTCCGCCTACTTAAAGCCTCCGTCGCGAAACCCCCAGTACCGAGAGCCACGATACGGAAAACCTTACTGAGACGCCGCCACCGCCAATCCCATCTCGAGGGATTCAGGAGATCGCCTCCGGCACCCTGCCGGAGAGGGGATTCATCTCCCGGAGGACTCTACGCCGTGGTCGCCTCCGGAGTGATGTGTGAGTAGTCTACCCCTGGACTATGGGTCCATAGAAGTAGCTAGATGGTTGTCTTCTCCCCATTGTGCTTAATTGTTGGATCTTGTGAGCTGCCTAACATGATCAAGATCATTTATCTGTAATTCTATATGTTGCGTTTGTTGGGATCCGATGAATAGAGAATACTTGTTATGCTGATTATCAAAGTTATGTCTATGTGTTGTTTATGATCTTGCATGCTCTCCGTTACTAGTAGATGCTCTGGCCAAGTAGATGCTTGTAACTCCAAGAGTGAGTATTTATGCTCGATAGTGGGTTCATGTCTCCGTGAATCTGGGGAAGTGACAGAAATCTCTAAGATTATGGATGTGCTGTTGCCACTAGGGATAAAACATTGGTGCTATGTTGAAGGACGTAGTTACTGATTACATTACGCGCAATACTTAATGCAATTGTCTGTTGTTAGCAACTTAAAACTGGAGGGGGTTCGGATGATAACGTGAAGGTGGAATTTTTAGGCATAGATGCATGCTGGATAGCGGTCTATGTACTTTGTCGTAATGCCCAATTAAATCTCACAATACTCATCATAATATGTATGTGCATGGTCATGCCCTCTTTATTTGTCAATTGCCCAACTGTAATTTGTTCACCCAACATGCTGTTTATCTTATGGGAGAGACACCTCTAGTGAACTGTGGACCCCGGTCCAATTCTCTATACTGAAATACAATCTACTGCAATACTGTTCTACTGTTTTTCTGCAAACAATCATCATCCACACTATACATCTAATACTTTGTTACAGCAAGCCGGTGAGATTGACAACCTCGCTGTTTCGTTGGGGCAAAGTACTTTGGTTCTGTTGTGCAGGTTCCACGTTGGCGCCGGAATCTCTGGTGTTGCGCCGCACTACATCCCGCCGCCATCAACCTTCAACGTGCTTCTTGGCTCCTACTGGTTCGATAAACCTTGGTTTCATACTGAGGGAAAACTTGCCACTGTACGCATCACACCTTCCTCTTGGGGTTCCCAACGGACGCGTGTTGTACGCGTATCAAGCTCTTTTTCTGGCGCCGTTGTCAGGGAGATCAAGACACGCTGCAAGGGGAGTCTCCACTTCCCAATCTCTTTACTTTGTTTTTGTCTTGCTTAGTTTTATTTACTACTTTGTTTGCTGCACTAAATCAAAACACAAAAAAATTAGTTGCTAGTTTTACTTTATTTGCTATCTTGTTTGCTATATCAAAAACACAAAAAAAAATTAGTTACTTGCATTTACTTTATCTAGTTTGCTTTATTTATTACTACTAAAATGAGTAATCCTGAAGTTGAAGTTCGTACGTTTAAGCAACGAGGGGGAGAATGTTTAAGAGATGCTTGGTATAGAATTAGTGATGCCCATAATAGGTGCACTAAGAAACACTCCACCACTATCTTACTCAGGAATTTTTATGTTGGTATCTCTAGCTGGAATAGGTATGTTCTTGATAGTCTCGCGAAAGGTAACTTCCTAAGTACTCCTGCATTAGAAGCTAGCTGCATTATTGAGAGTCTATTTGGAATACCCCCTGTTGATGAAGTTAAAACTGAAATCTCTCTTGAAGATGTTATGAAAAAATTGGAAACCTTAGAGAAAAATTTTCCATGTATTGAAGCTAAATTGGAAATGTTACTTGATAAAACTGATGAACTTGATAAATCCTTAGGAGGAATTGATGAAAGAATTAGTGTCCTAGGAACTTGTGTTGTCCATGACGATCAAAGCAATAGGATTGACGAACTTGAAAAAGCTATGGGAACCTTGGGTTCAACATTTTCTTCTCTTAAATATAAGGAGAAAGCTTATGTGGGTAAGGAGCAAAAGTTTATGTATGTCTCTAAAGTGCCTAAACCAAAGAAGTATTATTATAGGCCTAAAATTGACAAAGCCCTTAGTGCCACTACAGATGGGGGAGCTCATAATAACGATGCACCACCCTCCGATAATACTTGATACACACTTTCTGCGCCTAGCTGAAAGGCGTTAAAGAAAAGCGCTTATGGGAGACAACCCATGGTTTTTACTACAGTACTTTGTTTTTATTTTGTGTCTTGGAAGTTGTTTACTACTGTAGCAACCTCTCCTTATCTTAGTTTAGTGTTTTGTTGTGCCAAGTAAAGTCGTTGATAGAAAAGTTAATACTAGATTTGGATTACTGCGCAGAAACAGATTTCTTTGCTGTCACGAATCTGGGCTGTTTTCTCTGTAGGTAACTCAGAAAATTATGCCAATTTACGTGAGTGATCCTCAGATATGTACGCAACTTTCATTAAATTTGAGCATTTTCATTTGAGCAAGTCTGGGTCCTCGATAAAATTCGTCAATACGAACTGTTCTGTTTTGACAGATTCTGCCTTTTATTTCGCATTGCCTCTTTTGCTATGTTGGATGAATTTCTTTGATCCATGAATGTCCAGTAGCTTTATGCAATGTCCAGAAGTGTTAAGAATGATTATGTCACCTCTGAACATGTTAATTTTTATTGTCCACTAACCCTCTAATGAGTTGTTCTAAGTTTGGTGTGGAGGAAGTTTTCAAGGATCAAGAGAGGGAGATGATACAATATGATCAAGGAGAGTGAAAGCTCTAACCTTGGGGATGCCCCGGTGGTTTACCCCTGCATATATCAAGAAGACTCAAGCGTCTAAGCTTGGGGATGCCCAAGGCATCCCCTTCTTCATCGACAAACATTATCAGGTTCCTCCCCTGAAACTATATTTTTATTCCATCACATCTTATGTGCTTTTCTTGGAGCGTCGGTTTGTTTTTGTTTTTGTTTTGTTTGAATAAAATGGATCCTAGCATTCATTTTATGGGAGAGAGACACGCTCCGCTGTAGCATATGGACAAGTATGTCCTTAGGCTCTACTCATAGTATTCATGGCGAAGTTTCTTCTTCGTTAAATTGTTATATGGTTGGAATTGGAAAATGATACATGTAGTAATTGCTATAATGTCTTGGATAATGTGATACTTGGCAATTGTTGTGCTCATGTTTAAGCTCTTGCATCATATGCTTTGCACCCATTAATGAAGAAATACATAGAGCATGCTAAAATTTGGTTTGCATATTTGGTCTCTCTAAGGTCTACATAATTTCTAGTATTGAGTTTGAACAACAAGGAAGACGGTGTAGAGTCTTATAATGTTTACAATATGTCTTTTATGTGAGTTTTGCTGCACCGGTTCATCCTTGTGTTTGTTTCAAATAACCTTGCTAGCCTAAACCTTGTATCGAGAGGGAATACTTCTCATGCATCCAAAATCCTTGAGCCAACCACTATGCCATTTGTGTCCACCATACCTACCTACTACATGGTATTTCTCCGCCATTCCAAAGTAAATTGCTTGAGTGCTACCTTTAAAATTCCATCATTCACCTTTGCAATATATAGCTCATGGGACAAATAGCTTAAAAACTATTGTGGTATTGAATATGTACTTATGCACTTTATCTCTTATTAAGTTGCTTGTTGTGCGATAACCATGTTCACTGGGGACGCCATCAACTACTCTTTGTTGAATTTCATGTGAGTTGCTATGCATGTTCATCTTGTCTGAAGTAAGAGAGATCTACCACCTTATGGTTAAGCATGCATATTGTTAGAGAAGAACATTGGGCCGCTAACTAAAGCCATGATCCATGGTGGAAGTTTCAGTTTTGGACATATATCCTCAATCTCATAAGAGAAAATTATTAATTGTTGTTACATGCTTATGCATAAAAGAGGAGTCCATTATCTGTTGTCTATGTTGTCCCTATATGGATGTCTAAGTTGAGAATAATCAATAGCGAGAAATCCAATGCGAGCTTTCTCCTTATACCTTTGTACAGGCGGCATAGAGGTACCCCTTTGTGACACTTGGTCAAAACATGTGCATTGCGATGATCCGATAGTCCAAGCTAATTAGGACAAGGTGCGGGCACTATTAGTATACTATGCATGAGGCTTGCAACTTGTAAGATATAATTTACATGATACATATGCTTTATTACTACCGTTGACAAAATTGTTTCATGTTTTCAAAATCAAAACTCTAGCACAAATATAGCAATCGATGCTTTTCCTCTATGGAGGACCATTCTTTTACTTTCATTGTTGAGTCAGTTCACCTATTTCTCTCCACCTCAAGAAGCAAACACTTGTGTGAACTGTGCATTGATTCCTACATACTTGCATATTGCACTTATTATATTACTCTATGATGACAATATCCATGAGATATACATGTTACAAGTTGAAAGCAACCGCTGAAACTTCATCTTCCTTTGTATTGCTTCAATGCTTTTACTATGAATTATTGCTTTATGAGTTAACTCTTATGCAAGACTTATTGATGCTTGTCTTGAAGTGCTATTCATGAAAAGTCTTTGCTTTATGATTCACTTGTTTACTCATGTCATATACATTGTTTTGATCGCTGCATTCACTACATATGCTTTACAAATAGTATGATCAAGGTTATGATGGCATGTCACTCCAGAAATTATCTTTGTTATCGTTTTACCTGCTCGGGACGAGCAGAACTAAGCTTGGGGATGCTGATACGTCTCCGACGTGTCGATAATTTCTTGTGTTCCATGCCACATTATTGATGATATCTACATGTTTTATGCACACTTTAGGTCATATTCGTGCATTTTCTGGAACTAACCTATTAACAAGATGCCGAAGTGCCGATTCTTTGTTTTCTGCTGTTTTTGGTTTCAGAAATCCTAGTAACGAAATATTCTCGGAATTGGACGAAATCAACGCCCAGGGTCCTATTTTGCCACGAAGCTTCCAGAAGACAGAAGAGAAGACGAAGTGGGGCCACGAGGTGGCCAGACTACAGGGCGGCGCGGCCCAAGCCCTAGCCGCGCCGGCCTGTAGTGTGGGCCCCTCGTGCCGCCTCTTGACCTGCCCTTCCGCCTACTTAAAGCCTCCGTCGCGAAACCCCCAGTACCGAGAGCCACGATATGGAAAACCTTACTGAGACGCCGCCGCCGCCAATCCCATCTCGGGGGATTCAGGAGATCGCCTCCGGCACCCTGCCGGAGAGGGGATTCATCTCCCGGAGGACTCTACGCCGCCATGGTCGCCTCCGGAGTGATGTGTGAGTAGTCTACCCCTGGACTATGGGTCCATAGCAGTAGCTAGATGGTTGTCTTCTCCCCATTGTGCTTAATTGTTGGATCTTGTGAGCTGCCTAACATGATCAAGATCATCTATCTGTAATTCTATATGTTGCGTTTGTTGGGATCCGATGAATAGAGAATACTTGTTATGTTGATTATCAAAGTTATGTCTATGTGTTGTTTATGATCTTGCATGCTCTCCGTTACTAGTAGATGCTCAGGCCAAGTAGATGCTTGTAACTCCAAGAGGGAGTATTTATGCTCGATAGTGGGTTCATGTCTCCGTGAATCTGGGGAAGTGACAGAAATCTCTAAGATTATGGATGTGCTGTTGCCACTAGGGATAAAACATTGGTGCTATGTTCAAGGACGTAGTTACTGATTACATTACACGCAATACTTAATGCAATTGTCTGTTGTTAGCAACTTAATACTGGAGGGGGTTCGGATGATAACCTGAAGGTGGACTTTTTAGGCATAGATGCATGCTGGATAGCGGTCTATGTACTTTGTCGTAATGCCCAATTAAATCTCACAATACTCATCATAATATGTATGTGCATGGTCATGCCCTCTTTATTTGTCAATTGCCCAACTGTAATTTGTTCACCCAACATGCTGTTTATCTTATGGGAGAGACACCTCTAGTGAACTGTGGACCCCGGTCCAATTCTCTATACTGAAATACAATCATCGCAATCTTGTTCTCTTGTTTTTCTGCAAACAATCATCATCCACACTATACATCTAATCCTTTGTTACAGCAAGCCGGTGAGATTGACAACCTCGCTGTTTCGTTGGGGCAAAGTACTTTGGTTGTGTTGTGCAGGTTCCACGTTGGCGCCGGAATCTCTGGTGTTGCGCCGCACTACATCCTGCCGCCATCAACCTTCAACGTGCTTCTTGGCTCCTACTGGTTCGATAAACCTTGGTTTCATACTGAGGAAAACTTGCCGCTGTACGCATCACACCTTCCTCTTGGGGTTCCCAACGGACGCGTGCTGTACGCGTATCACCTCGCAACAACAATATTCCTGGGATTGCGATGAATGACATAATAGGCATCTGGACTTAAAAATCCGGGTGTTGACAATGAGGACATCTCTATGATAGATACAACCAATACTCCTACAACCACATCTCAGGTACATTCGTTACTAGGAATCCTTCCTAATATATATGAGAATATGATGCTGCCTAAATCAAATGTATTTATATTATTTAGGAATGGATCTAGCATGGACGCCAAGCATTGGATTAGGAATGTGCATGGAGATGGCAGCAGACCTGCAAGGATTCAGGATAGCGTTGCAAGCGAGGATTTCAGAACATTGAAGCCACCATAGTGAAGCAACGATGCTTGGATGAATTATACAAGTTACTCCATCATAAAATTCGTCCAAAGAGTTATTTGTGGTGCTGCGTCACCTTATTTAATGGGCCAAGCCCATGTATTTTGGGATTAGGTATTTTAGGGGATTTTAAGAGGCCATATAAGTGGAGGAAGGCCCATTTAGGGGTGTTTTTGGCCAACCCTAGCTGGTTGGACGAAAATCCCTTCACTTCCCCCATATATATCCCTCTGTAGCCGTCATTAGAACTTGGATTTTGATTAGATTAAAAGTTAGCCAATTGCTGCAACTACGTGTACTTCTTTTGAGGCCAACGCCCAGAACAAGACCGACTATTCAGAATCCCACCATTATCAATCAAGCTTCCATCTCTATTCACAATATTCTAATTGCATCTTTAGTTCTTACTTGTTCTCGATTTCAGGTAGGAATTAAGACCCTCGCTAGTCCGGCTGATCGTGCTCCCGCAAGATCAGTAACTCCCGGAGATTGTCCTAGCGATTGCATTGGCGCACGAGCTTTGCATGTCTAGTCGGATCGTCAAGCACGAACTCCACCAACAAATTGAATTATCCCCATCTCATCGAAAGATCGGCCACCTTTGCCCTATCAAGATGATGAGGACATGATTACCTCCGATTTGAAGGCATATTTTGGTGAAAAAGATGAGACTACGTTGAGGACGACTTCAATTCAAGTAAGGGAGGATGATGAGGACATCTCTATGATAGATACAACCAATACTCCTACAACCACATCTCAGGTACATTCATTACTAGGAATCCTTCCTGATATATATGAGAATATGATGCTGCCTAAATCAAATGTATTTATATTATTTAGGAATAGATCTAGCATGGACGCCAAGCATTGGATTAGGAACGTGCATGGAGATGGCAGCAGTCCTGCAATGATTCAGGATGGCGTTGCAAGCGAGGATTTCAGAACATTGAAGCCACCATAGTGAAGCAACGATGCTTGGATGAATTATACAAGTTACTCCATCATAAAATCGAATTATGACCTGACAACAGCGCCAGAAAAGTAGCTGCTTGTGACGGTAAAGCACACGTCCGTTGGGAACCCCAAGAGGAAGGTATGATGAGTACAGCAGCGAGTTTTCCCTCAGTAAGAAACCAAGGTTATCGAACCAGTAGGAGATGAAGATCACGTGAAGGTTGTTGGTGAAGGAGTGTAGTGCGGCGCAACACCAGGGATTTCGGCGCCAACGTGGAACCTGCACAACACAATCAAACTACTTTGCCCCAACTTAACAGTGAGGTTGTCAATCTCACCGGCTTGCTGAAAACAAAGGATTAAACGTATGGTGTGGAAAATTATATTTGCTGGCAGAAAACAAAAGAGAACAATGATTGCAGTAGGTTGTATTTCAGATGTAAAAGACTGGACCGGGGTCCACAGTTCACTAGTGGTGTCTCTCCAATTAGATAAATAACATGTTGGGTAAACAAATTACAGTTGGGCAATTGACAAATAGAGAGGGCATAACAATGCACATACATATCATGATGACTACTATGAGATTTACTTAGGGCATTACGACAAAGAACATAGACCACCATCCAGCATGCATCTATGCCTAAAAAGACCACCTTCGGGTTAGCATCCTCACCCCTTCCAGTATTAAGTTGCAAGCAACAGACAATTGCATTAAGTATTGTGCGTAATGTAAACAATACAAATATCCTTAGACAAAGCATTGATGTTTTATCCCTAGTGGCAACAGCACATCCACAACCTTAGGGGTTGCTATCACTCCCCCAGATTCAATGGAGGCATGAACCCACTATCTAGCATAAATACCCCCCTCTTGGAGTTACAAGTATCAACTTGGCCAGAGCCTCTACTAGCAACGGAGAGCATGCAAGATCATAAACAACATATATATGATAGATCAATAATCAACTTGACATAGTATTCCATATTCATCGGATCCCAACAAACACAACATGTAGCATTACAAATAGATGATCTTGATCATGATAGGCAGCTCACAAGATCTAAACATGATGGCATAATAGGAGAAGACAACCATCTAGCTACTGTTATGGACCCATAGTCCAAAGATGAACTACTCACGCATCAGTCCGGAGGCGGGCATGGTGATGTAGAGCCCTCCGGTGATGATTCACCTCTCCGGCAGGGTGCCAGAGGAGATCTTCTGAAGCCCCCGAGTTGGGGTTGACGGCGGCGGCGTCTCTGGAACTGTTCTCGTATTTTGGCTCTCGGTGCTAGGGTTTTCAGAGACGAAGGAATAAATAGGCGAAGTGGCAGCGTCGGGGGTGCCAGGGGGCTCCCTCACCACACGTTGGCGCGGTAGTGGGGCCCCCCGCGCCGCCCTATGGTGTGGGCCCCCTTCTGGCCTTCCTTGACTCTTCTTCGGTCTTCTGGAACACTCCGTGGAAAATAGGGCTGTGGGCTTTTGTTTCGTCCAATTCCGAGAATATTTGTAAACCAACTTTTCTGAAATCAAAAACAGCAGAAAACAGGAACTGGCACTGTGGCATCTTGTTAATAGGTTAGTCCCAGAAAATGCATAAAAACATTATAAAGTGTGAATAAAACATGTAGGTATTGTCATAAAACTAGCATGGAACATAAGAAATTATAGATACGTTGGAGACGTATCAAGCATCCCCAAGCTTAGTTCCTACTCGCCCTCGAGTAGGTAAACGATAAAAAGAATAATTTCTGAAGTGACATGCTACCAACATAATCTTGATCAATACTATTGTAAAGCATATGAGATGAATGAAGTGACTCAAAGCAATGGTCTATAGTTTGCTAACAAAAAGATAATGACTAAACAACTGAATCATATAGCAAAAACTTTTCATGAATAGTACTTTCAAGACAAGCATCAAAAAGTTTTGCATAAGAGTTAACTCATAAAGCAATAGATTCTTAATAAAAGGTTTTGAAGCAACACAAAGAAAGATTTAAGTTTTAGCAATTGCCTTCAACTTTCAACATGTATATCTCATGGATAATTGTCAACACAAAGTAATATGATGAGTGCAATAAGCAAGCATGTAAGAATCAATGCACACAGTTGACATAAGTGTTTGCTTCTAAGATAGAAAGAAGTAGGTAAACTGACTCAACATAAAGTAAAAGAAAGGCCCTTCGCAGAGGGAAGCAGGGATTAAATCATGTGCTAGAGCTTTTCAAGTTTTGAAATCATAAAGAGAGCATAAAAATAATTTTTTGAGAGGTGTTTGTTGTTGTCAACGAATGGTAGTGGGCACTCTAACCCCCTTGTCAAACAGACTTTCAAAGAGCGGCTCCCATGAAGGACGTTATCTCTACTAGCAAGGTAGATCATCCCTCTTCTCTTTTGTTTACACATGTATTTTAGTTTTATTTATAGATGACACTCCTCCCAACCTTTTGCTTTCACAAGCCATGGCTAACCGAATCCTCGGGTGCCTTCCAACATTTCACATACCATGGAGGAGTGTCTATTGCAAAATTAAGTTGCTTACTGATAAATCAGGGCAAAACATGTGAAGAGAATTATTAATGAAAGATAATTAATTGGGGCTGGGCACCCCGTTGCCAGCTCTTTTTGCAAAATTATTGGATAAGCGGATGTATATGCCACTAGTCCATTGGTGAAAGTCTGCCCAACAAGATTGAAAGATAAAACACCACATACTTCCTCATGAGCTATAAAACATTGACACAAATAAGGAGTAATAAAGTTTTGAATTGTTTAAAGGTAGCACATGAAGTATTTACTTGGAATGGCAGAAAAATACCACATAGTAGGTAGTTATGGTGGACACAAATGGCATAGGTTTTGGCTCAAGGTTTTGGATGCACGAGAAGCATTCCCTCTCAGTACAAGGCTTTGGCTAGCAAGGTTGTTTGAAGCAAACACAAGTATAAACCGGTACAGCAAAACTTACATAAGAACATATTGCAAGCATTATAAGACTCTACACTGTCTTCCTTGTTGCTCAAACACTTTTACCAGAAAATATCTAGACCTTAGAGAGACCAATCATGCAAACTAAATTTCAACAATCTCTACAGTAGTTCTCCACTAATAGGTTTAAACTACATGATGCAAGAGCTTAAACATGATCTACTTGAGAGCTCAAAACAATTGCCAAGTATCAAATTAATCAAGAAAATATACCAACTACCACATGAAGCATTTTCTGTTTCCAACCGAATAGCAATAAATGCAGCGGCTTTCATCTTTTGCCATGAACATTAAAAGTAAAACGAAGAACACCGGTGTTCAAATGAAAAAGCGGAGCGTGTCTCTCTCCCACACAAGCATGTTAGGATCCGATTTATTCAGAGAATGAAAATAACAAAAAGAAAATAAAAGCACACAGACGCTCCAAGTAAAGCACATAAGATGTGACGGAATTAAAATATAGTTTCACTAGAGGTGACTTGGGGATGCCTTGGGCATCCCCAAGCTTAGACGCTTGAGTCTTCTCGAAATATGCAGGGATGAACCACGGGGGCATCCCCAAGGTTAGACTTTTCACTCTTCTTGATCATATTATATCATCCTCCTCTCTTGATCCTTGAAAACTTCCTTCACACCAAACTCAAAGCAATCTCATTAGAGGGTTAGTGCATAATCAAAAATTCACATGTTCAGCAAGGACACAATCATTCCTAACACTTCTGGACATTACCCAAGGTTACTGAAATTTAATGGAGCAAAGAAACCCACTCAAACACAGTAAAAGAGGCAATGCGAAATAAAAGGAAGAATCTGTCAAAACAGAACAGTCCGTAAAGATGAATTTTTTTCGAGGAACTAAACATGCTCAGATGAAAAATCTTCGGTTGAATGAAAGTTGCGTACATATCTGAGGATTCCTCATGAATTTTTTCAGGATTTTTAGATTTTTCTACAGAGAGAAAAACTCAAAACCGTGACAGCTAAAAATCTGTTTCTGCGCAGAAATCCAAATCTAGTATCAACTTTCTATCAAAGACTTTACTTGGCACAACAATGCAATAAAATAAAGATACAAAGGTATTGCTAAAGTAGTAACAAGCACCTTGACTCAAATATAAAACAAAAATTGCAGAAATAAAATAATGGGTTGTCTCCCATAAGCGCTTTCCTTGCCTTTCAGCTGGGCGCAGAAAGTGAAAATCAAGTAACATCAAGAGAAGAAGCATTAACATCAGAATTTTCCTTAAAAACACAACTTGTTGCAAAAGGTATCTTAGATGCTCCATTATCTAAATTTCCCATAGTGGTACTAAGGGATTTATCAATTTTAAGCTCATAATGATTCTTTGGCTTAGGCATCTTTGGGACATACATGAACTTTTGCTCCTTACCCACATAAGCTTTCTCCTTAAACTTAAGAGAAGAAAAAGTTGAACCCAAGGTTCCCATAAAAACTTTTCTTCAAGGAACCTAATGAGGAGATTTCCAATAAACTTTATGATATGCTTCATAGCAACATCAAGAAATATTGTCAGTCAAAGGGATTTTCTTAAAGATCTCTAATTTTTCGGGCACCGTTGACTACAAGTATTATATTACTTTGTGTTGACAATTATCCATGATATATACATGTTGAAAGTTGAAAGCAATTGCTGAAACTTAAATCTTCCTTTGTGTTGCTTCAAAACCTTTTATTAAGAATCTATTGCTTTATGAGTTAACTCTTATGCAAGACTTTTTGATGCTTGTCTTGAAAGTACTATTCATGAAAAGTTTTTGCTATATGATTCAGTTGTTTAGTCATTATCTTTTTGTTAGCAAACTATAGACCATTACTTTGAGTCACTCCATTCATCTCCTATGCTTTACAATAGTATTGATCAAGATTATGTTGGTAGCATGTCACTTCAGAAATTATTCTTTTTATCGTTTACCTACTCGAGGGCGAGTAGGAACTAAGCTTGGGGATGCTAGATACGACTCCAACTTATCTATAATTTATTATGTTCCATGCTAGTTTTATGACAATACCTGCATGTTTTATTCACACTTTATAATGTTTTTATGCATTTTCTGGGACTAACCTATTAACAAGGTGCCACAGTGCCAGTTCCTGTTTTCTGTTGTTTTTGATTTCAGAAAAGTTGGTTTACAAATATTCTCGGAATTTGACGAAACAAAAGCCCACGGCCCTATTTTCCACGGTGTGTTCCAGAAGACCGAAGAAGAGTCGAGGAAGGCCAACAGGGGTCCCACACCATAGGGCAGCGCGGGGGGCCCCACTGCCGCGCCGACATGTGGGGAGGGAGCCCCCTGGCTCCTCCGACGCTGCCCCTTCGCCTATTTGTTCCTTCGTCTCCGAAAACCCTAGCACCGAGAGCCAAAATACGAGAACAGTTCCAGAGATGCCGCCGCCGTCAACCCCATCTCGGGGGGGTTCAGAAGATCTCCTCCGACACCCTGCCGGAGAGGGGAATCATCACCAGAGGGCTCTACATCACCATTGCCGCCTCCGGACTTATGCGTGAGTAGTTCATCCTTGGACTATGGGTCCATAGCAGTAGCTAGATGGTTGTCTTCTCCTATTGTGCCATCATGTTTAGATCTTGTGAGCTGCCTATCATGATCAAGATCATCTATTTGTAATGCTACATGTTGTGTTTGTTGGGATCCGATGAATATGGAATACTATGTCAAGTTGAATATTGATCTATCATATATGTGTTGTTTATGATCTTGCATGCTCACCGTTGCTAGTAGAGGCTCTGGCCAAGTTGATACTTGTAACTCCAAGAGGGGGTATTTATGCTAGATAGTGGGTTCATGCCTCCATTGAATCTGGGACAGTGACAGAAAGTCCTAAGGTTGTGGATGTGCTGTTGCCACTAGGGATAAAACATCAATGCTTTATCTAAGGATATTTGTATTGTTTACATTACGCACAATACTTAATGCAATTGTCTATTGCTTGCAACTTAATACTGGAAGGGGTGCGGATGCTAACCCGAAGGTGGACTTTTTAGGCATAGATGCATGTTGAATGGCGGTCTATGTTCTTTGTCGTAATGCCCTAAGTAAATCTCATAGTAGTCATCATGATATGTATGTGCATTGTTATGCCCTCTCTATTTGTCAATTGCCCAACTGTAATTTGTTTACCCAACATGTTATTTATCTTATTGGAGAGACACCACTAGTGAACTGTGGACCCCGGTCCATTCTTTTTCTCTTTTGTTTTCTGCAAGCAAACATAATTTTCCACACCATACGTTTAATCCTTTGTTTTCAGCAAGCCGGTGAGATTGACAACCTTACTGTTAAGTTGGGGCAAAGTAGTTTGATTGTGTTGTGCAGGTTCCACGTTGGCGCCGGAATCCCTGGTGTTGCGCTGCACTACACTCCTTCACCAACAACCTTCACGTGATCTTCATCTCCTACTGGTTCGATAACCTTGCTTTCTTACTGAGGGAAAACTCGCTGCTGTACTCATCATACCTTCCTCTTGGGGTTCCCAACAGACGTGTGCTTTACCATCACAAGCAGCTACTTTTCTGGCACCGTTGCCGGGGAGATCAAAACACGCTGCAAGGGGAGTCTCTCACACCCAATCTCTTTACTTTTTTTATTGTCTTGCTTTATTTTATTTTCTGTCTTGTTTGCTTTCTTTATATCAAAAACACAAAAAAATTAGTTACTTGTTTTACTTTATTTAATTCGGTTTTGCTTTATTTATTTTTATTATTGCTAAAATATGTACTCCTGAGAACACTAAGTTGTGTGACTTCACTAGCACAAATAATAATGATTTCATATGCACTCCTATTGCTCCACCTGCTTCTACAGCAGAATTTTATGAAATTAAAACTGCTTTACTAAATCTTGTTATGAGAGAGCAATTTTCTGGTGTTAGTACTGATGATACTGCTGCCCATCTTAATAATTTTGTTGAACTTTGTGAAATGCAAAAGTATAAGGATATAGATGGGGATATTATAAAACTGAAATTGTTTCCTTTCTCCTTGAGAGGAAGAGCTAAAGATTGGTTGCTATCTTTGCCTAAAAATAGTATTAGTTCATGGACTAAATGTAAAGATGCTTTCATTGGAAAATATTATCCTCCTGCTAAAATTATATCTTTGAGAAGTAGCATTATGAACCTTTAAGCAATTGGATACTGAACATGTTGCCCAAGCATGGGAGAGAATGAAATCTTTGGTAAAGAATTGCCCCACCCATGGACTAACTACTTGGATGATCATCCAAACCTTTTATGCAGGATTAATTTTTTCTTCAAGGAACCTATTGGATTCAGCTGCTGGAGGTACTTTTATGTCCATCACTTTGGGTGCTGCAACAAAGCTTCTTGATGATATGATGATCAACTACTCTGAATGGCACACTGAAAGGACTCCTCAAGGTAAGAAGGTAAATTCTGTTGAAGAAACCTCTTCCTTGAGTGATAAGATTGATGTTATTATGTTTATGCTTGTTAATGGTAAAACTCATGTTGATCCTAATAATATTCCTTTAGCTTCATTGGTTGCTCAAGAAGAACATGTTGATGTGAACTTCATTAAAAATAATAATTTCAATAACAATGCTTATAAGAATAATTTTGATAACAACAACTATAGGCCATATCCTTCTAATAGTGTTAATTCTTATGGTAATTCTTATGGTAGATCTGTTTTGCCTAGTGAGGAAAAGATGCTGGAAATTGAAAGAGCTACTAAGAGCTATATGCAATCACAATATGAGAGAAATCAATTTTTTACTAAAACTATGAATGAACAATTTGCCTTGTTGAAAAATATAGGGAATCAACTTGAGAATTTGAATATGGAAATTTCTGGTTTGCAAACTAAGCTTTCAAATGTTGAAAACCGAATTTCATACATGTCTGAGTCACAAGCTTCTTTAATTAATAAAATGGCTGCTAAACCTGAGGATAATGATAACAAAATTCTTGCTACAGCAAATGTTATCCAAGTTCGAATTAATGACAATATTAGAATGATGGCTGGATTTCATGCTAGGTGGGAAAGAGAAGAAAAACTTGCTAAAGAGAATAATATAGCTAGAGTTTGGACTATTACCACCACTAGTAATGTTGATGCTTCACATGTTGCTAAACCTCCTACTATCAATGGTAAAATAATTGGTGTTGGCAATATTTCTATTTCTACTACAAAGCGTGAAAAATTGCATGAAACTGCTAAAACTGTTTGTGATAAAAGTGCTGAAATTTTTCAAAGTGTTGGGGACAATGGTCCCATTGCTTTAGATCATAATGGTTTTGATTTTGATAATTGTCATATTTCTGAAGTTATTAAGTTCTTGCAAAAACTTGCTAGAAGTCCTAATGCTAGTGCTATAAACTTGGCCTTTACAAAACATATTACAAATGCTCTCATTAAAGCTAGGGAAGAGGAATTAAAACTTGAAGCTTCTATCCCTAGGAAGTTGGAAGATGGTTGGGAGCCCATCATTAAAATGCAGGTCAATGATTTTGATTGTAATGCTTTATGTGATCTTGGTGCAAGTATTTCTGTTATGCCTAAGAAACTTTATGATATGCTTGACTTGCCACCTTTGGAATGCTGTTATTTGGATGTTAATCTTGCTAATAATTCTATAAAGAAACCTTTGGGGAGAATTGAAAATATTCGCATTACGGTTAACAGTAACCTTGTCCCAATTGATTTTGTTGTTTTGGATATTGAATCCAATGCATCTTGTCCTATTGTTTTGGGAAGACCCTTTCTTCGAACCGTTGGTGTTATTATTGATATGAAAGAAGGAAATATTAAATATCAATTCCCTCTTGAGAAAGGTATGGAACACTTCCCTAGACAGAGAATGAAGATGCCTTTTGATTCTATTATTAGAAAAAATTATGATATTGATGCTTCTTCTCTTGATGTTACTTGATTTTCACTTTTCGCGCCTAGCTGAAAGGCGTTAAAGAAAAGCGCTTATGGGAGACAACCCATTATTTTATTTCTGCAATTTTTGTTTTATATTTGAGTCAAGGTGCTTGTTACTACTGTAGCAATACCTTTGTATCTTTATTTTCTTGCATTGTTGTGCCAAGTAAAGTCTTTGATAGAAAGTTGATACTAGATTTAGATTTCTGCGCAGAAACAGATTTTTAGCTGTCATGGTTTTGAGTTTTTCTCTCTGTAGAAAAATCTAAAAATCCTGAAAAAAATCATGAGTAATCCTCAGATATGTACGCAACTTTCATTCAGCTGGAGCTTTTCCATCTGAGCATGTTAAGTGCCTCGAAAAAATTCGTCTTTACGGACTATTCTGTTTTGACAGATTCTGCCTTTTATTTCGCATTGCCTCTTTTACTGTGTTTGATGGGTTTATTTGCACCATTAAATTTCAGTAACCTTGGGTAATGTCCACCATACGTTTTCCAACCTACTACAATCATTGTTCTCTTTTGTTTAAGCAAACATCATTTTCCACACCATACGTTTAATCCTTTGTTTTCAGCAAGCCGGTGAGATTGACAACCTCACTGTTAAGTTGGGGCAAAGTAGTTTGATTGTGTTGTGCAGGTTCCACGTTGATACGTCCAAAAAGTATCTACTTTCCCGAACACTTATGCTATTGTTTTTCCTCTAATTTGTGTGTTTTGGATACAACTAACACGGACTAACGCTGTTTTCAGCAGAATTGCCCTGGTGTCTTATTTTTGTGCAGAAAATCAACTTTCAGGAAAATCCCCGGAAATAATTGCAATGGGCCTATTTTTACAGAAGACCCACGGAGCCAGAAGACGAGACGGAGGGGGGCCACGAGGCGCGCACACCACATGGCGGCGCAGTGGGCCCATGGCTACGCCGCCACATGGGGACGCCGCCTCGGCCAGCCCCCGGCGCTCCCCTCTGGACTACTTAAAGCCCTTGACCTAAAAACGCATGGGGGTTCGACCAATTTTCCAGAAGACATCCAGAACTCCGCGGCCATCAAAAACCCTATTTGGGATCAGAAACTCCGTTCTGGCACCCTGCCGGGACGGGGAATTGGAGGAGATCATCGCCATCGACGCATCTCCATCGACCATCCATGTTTCCCCCATCCACGTGTGAGTAAATCCCCGCTATAGGCTGAAGGGGATGGTAGGGATTGGATGATATTGTTCATGTAATAGCCATAAGATTGTTAGGGCATGGTGCCTAGTATCCGTTGTTGGTACTTTTATGATATTGTTGCAACTTTTTATGCTCTAATGCTTGTCACTTAGGGCCCGAGTGCCATGATTTCAGATCTGAATATCTTATTGATTCATGATGATATTCATTGTTTTATGATCTTACCTGCAAGTTGTATACACATATTGTTGTCCGGAACCCGAGGCCGCAAAGTGACAGAAATTGGGACAACCGGAGGGGAAGGCTGTGATATGAGGATCACATGTGTTCACGGAGTGTTAATGCTTTGCTCCGGTACTCTATTAAAAGGTGTACCTTAATTACCAGTAGTTTCCCTAGAGGCCTGGCTGCCACCGGCTGGTAGGACAAAAGATGTTGTGCAAGTTTCTCATTGCGAGCATGTACGACTATATACGGAACACATGCCTATGGTTATTTAGTACTTGGATACTGTTTTATTATTATCTGCAAATGCCTTGTCTTGATTATTACATGAGTTATCTTATCCATGCAGCGCCCGTTCATCCATCTCTATGCCTACAGTATTTTAATCCTGTTGTTTACTATAATCACTACTGCTGTCTTTATTACATTGCTGCTTATATTTCACTACTGCTACTGCTATAAAATTGTTGCTACTGATAAACTATTGCGAGAAAGTCTATTTCCAGGTCCAGCTGAATTGACAACTCCGATGTTAAGGCTTACAAATATTCTTTGGCTCCCCTTGTGTCGAATCAATAAATTGGGTTTTACTTCCCTCGAAGACTATTGCGATCCCCTATACTTGTGGGTCATCAAGACTATTTTCTGGCGCCGTTGCCAGGGAGCATAGCTTTATTTGCTAGTTCACCTGAATTGATATTGTTCGCCACAAATCCTCCATCATGGGTAAACCTTGTGATGCTAAAGTCGCCATATTACCATCCACTACAAGAAAAGGTACAACTCTGAGTACCTCTGCCGCTCTTGATTCACCATCTGTGATAAGTCAACTTGTTTCACCACCACAAGCTTCACGTGTTGGTACTTCTGCTGAATCTGAAAATTCCTCTTATAATTTTGATGATGCTTCTACTGTGCTTGATGATAATGGTTCATTATGTCCTTTTCTAGATGCTACAATTGCTAGGTCTAGACAAATTGAAAATACTGAAATTTCTAATGAAAATACTGTTACACCTGTTAATTCACCTGAGTCTGTTGAACACTTGATGACCCACAAGTATAGGGGGTGTATCGTAGTATTTTCGATAAGTAAGAATGTCGATCCCAACGAGGAGCAGAAGGTGTTGACAAGCAGTTTCGATGAAGGATTCACTGTAAATGCTCACAGACAAGTATTCAGGGGGTTTTGATGTAGCAGTTGAATAAAGTACGAGTAAGTAAAGTGCGAGAGTAACAATTGCAGCGAGTGGCCCAATCCTTTTTAGCACAAAGGACAAGCCGGTTTGTTTACTTATAATGACCAAACATTCTTGAGGACACACGGGATTTTAGTCTAGTGCTTTCGCTACATACGGCTAATTAATCTTCATTGTTTTGATAAGTGTTGTGTGGGTGAACCTATGCTAATGTACCGCCCTTCCTAGGACTAATACATACTTGTGATTATACCACTTGCAAGCATCCGCAACTACAAGAAAGTAATTAAGATAAATCTAACCACAGCCTTAAACTCTGAGATCCTGCTATCCCTCCTGCATCGATATACCAACGGGGGTTCAGGTTTCTGTCACTCCGGCAACCCCGCAATTGGCAAACGAGTACAAGATGCATTCCCCTAGGCCCATAAAGGTGAAGTGTCATGTAGTCGACATTCACATGACACCACTAGAAGAATAACACCACAACTTCTGCTACTGCTATGGACCCATAGTCCAGGGGTGAACTACTCACACATCAATCCGGAGGCGATCATGGTGATGAAGAGTCCTCCGGGAGATGATTCCCCTCTCCGGCAGGGTGCCGGAGGCGATCTCCTGAATCCCCCGAGATGGGATTGGCGGCGGTGGCGTCTCTAGAAGGTTTTCCGTATCGTCAATTGGTAGGGTTTTTACGTCCCGAGAGATTATATAAGCGAAGAGGCGGCGTCGGAGGGGCACTAGGGCGCCCTCCCCATAGGCCGGCGTGGCCAGGGAGGCACCCGCGCGGCCCTATGGTCTGGGGTCCCTGGGCCTCCTCTCCGGGTCCCCTTCGGTGTCCTGGTCCGTCTCGGTCAAATATGATGTTTGGCCTTTGTTTCGTCGAATTCCGAGAATATTGCCCGAACAGCCTTTCTGGAACCAAAAATAGCAGAAAACAGGAACTGGCACTGTGGCATCTTGTTAATAGGTTAGTTCCGGAAAATGCATAAAATCATTATAAAGTGTGAGAAAAACATGTAGGTATTGTCATAAAACTAGCATGGAACATAAGAAATTATAGATACGTTTGAGACGTATCACTACCTCTCTTCCCCATGCTATTTCCACTAGAGAAATTAGCTCTTCCCTCTTGTCATCATAGATTAGCACTTGTTATCTTGCACTCTTGCAAAGTACCTTCTTGATGGTTTGCGAGTACAATTGCAATGTACTCACGGCTTTGTCCCTGGCTATTTACTTGGCCAGACTTGGAGGAACACGACGGATGAAGAAGGAGTTGGCGACGTCTATGCGAGCTAGGAACGTCTTCCCAGTCAGTTGCCTGTAGGGTTATGGCAGATGACTTGGGTACTGCGCTGCTGAAGTGATGATGCTACTCTGATGTTTAGTTAGGCCCTTCGAGGCTATTATGTAAGTATTGGTCATGTGACCATGTTGTAATTTTCTTATTCCGCTTTGTAATGGATGGTGTAATTTGATATCAGTTCGGTTATGTGTTCACGGCGCACTGATCATGGGATCGTGAACTGTATACATAACAGGGAATTTCGGACAGCTAGTCCGGGGTCCCCACAGAGCTGGTATCAGAGCTATCCTGACTGTAGGAGACCTTAGTTAGCATGGACGTTAGTTAGGAAACAATTACTTGGGGAAAACTATTTATGAAACAAATTGTTTCTTTAGTCGGAAGTATAGCTTCTAATCCTCTTATTTATTCAAAGCTTCTAAATTCTTATCTCTCCACTTTATAAAAAGGTTTAAAAATTCTTGCTCTATTGCCTCAACCACTTCAAACCTACATATTGGACGATGTCCCCAACTCAGACCGGAGTCTCAAAGTCGAAGATGGATTAACCTTTTATGAAGTCTCACGTATCTCCAACGACAACTATTGAAGATCGGACGCCGACTTAGTCCTGCACATAAAGGGATAATAAGATCATGCCTTTGGTTGTCACCAAAGTCTGTCAAGGAGCTGGCCTTTTTCCTCCATGGACTCGCACTTTTTGCAGTCGTTGATACGTCTCCGACGTATCGATAATTTCTTATGTTCCATGCCACATTATTGATGATATCTACATGTTTTATGCACACTTTATGTCCTATTCATGCATTTTCTGGAACTAACCTATTAACAAGATGCCGAAGTGCTAGTTGCTGTTTTCTGCTGTTTTTGGTTTCAGAAATCCTAGTAAAGAAATATTCTCGGAATTGGACGAAATCAACGCCCAGGGTCCTATTTTTCCACGAGGCTTCCAGAAGACTGAAGAGGAGACGAAGTGGGGCCACGAGGTGGCCAAACCACAGGGCGGCGCAGCCCAAGCCCTGGCCGCGCCGACCTAGGGTGTGGGCCCCTCGTGACGCCCCTTGACCTGCCCTTCCGCCTACAAATAGCCTTCGTCGCGAAACCCCCAGTACCGAGAGCCACGATACGGAAAACCTTCCAGAGACGCCGCCGCCGCCAATCCCATCTCGGGGGATTCAGGAGATGGCCTCCGGCACCCTGCCGGAGAGGGGAATCATCTCCCGGAGGACTCTACGCCGCCATGGTCGCCTCCAGAGTGATGTGTGAGTAGTCTACCCCTGGACTATGGGTCCATAGCAGTAGCTAGATGGTTGTCTTTTCCCATTGTGCTTAATTGTCGGGTCTTGTGAGCTGCCGAACATGATCAAGATCATCTATCTGTAATTCTATATGTTGCGTTTGTTGGGATCCGATGAATAAAGAATACCATGTTATGTTGATTATCAATTTATATCTATGTGTTGTTTATGATCTTGCATGCTCTCCGTTACTAGTAGATGCTCTGGCCAAGTAGATGCTTGTAACTCCAAGAGGGAGTATTTATGCTCGATAGTGGGTTCATGTCTCCGTGAATCTGGGGAAGTGACAGAAATCTCTAAGATTATGGATGTGCTGTTGCCACTAGGGATAAAACATTGGTGCTATGTTCGAGGATGTAGTTACTGATTACATTACGCGCAATACTTAATGCAATTGTCTGTTGTTAGCAACTTAATACTGGAGGGGGTTCGGATGATAACCTGAAGGTGGACTTTTTAGGCATAGATGCATGCTGGATAGCGGTCTATGTACTTTGTCGTAATGCCCAATTAAATCTCACTATACTCATCATAATATGTATGTGCATGGTCATGCCGTCTCTATTTGTCAATTTCCCAACTGTAATTTGTTCACCCAACATGCTGTTTATCTTATGGGAGAGACACCTCTAGTGAACTGTGGACCCCGGTCCAATTCTCTATACTGAAATACAATCTACTGCAATACTGTTCTACTGTTTTCTGCAAACAATCATCATCCACACTATACATCTAATCCTTTGTTACAGCAAGCCGGTGAGATTGACAACCTCGCTGTTTCGTTGGGGCAAAGTATTTGGTTTGTGTTGTGCAGGTTCCACGTTGGCGCCGGAATCCCTGGTGTTGCGCCGCACTACATCTCGCCGCCATCAACCTTCAACGTGCTTCTTGGCTCCTACTGGTTCGATAAACCTTGGTTTCATACTGAGGGAAAACTTGCCGCTGTACGCATCACACCTTCCTCTTGGGGTTCCCAACGGACGCGTGCTGTACGCGTATCAAGCTCTTTTTCTGGCGCCGTTGCCGGGGAGATCAAGACACGCTGCAAGGGGAGTCTCCACATCCCAATCTCTTTACTTTGTTTTTTTCTTGCTTAGTTTTATTTACTACTTTGTTTGCTACACTAAATCAAAATACAAAAAAATTAGTTGCTAGTTTTACTTTACTTGCTACCTTGTTTGCTATATCGAAAACACAAAAAAATTAGTTACTTGCATTTACTTTATCTAGTTTGCTTTATTTACTGTCTTGCACTCTATATTAAAAATATAAAAAAATTAGTTACTTTTGTTACCATGTCTAGCTCTGAACCTGTTACTTCTTCGCCTGAAGAATTAGTCTTCACTTTTAAACAAGGGGATGAGGAGAGTTTTAAGGATGTTTGGTCTAGAATTTTTACTTCTTATCGTAAAACTGAACCTCAAATGACTCTAAGTTTGCTCCTTAGTAACTTTTATTTTGGTCTTATGATTCGCTATAGATATGCTTTGGATGCTTTAGTGGGAGGAGATTTCCTTCATTGCAATGGGGATCAAGCTTTTAATGCCATAAAGAAGTTGGTTGCATCACATGATTCAGCTAATAACTTTGATTCAGCCCTTATTAGCATTTATAATAGATTAAACAATCTCGAGATAAGTACATCTCGCTTGGATGACAACTATCGCTATGTTCGTAATCGTCTTGAACAAGTTTTAGTGAACTCTGAACCTTCATTATGGGATCCTACTGTTAAAATTGTTATCGGTGATCAAACTCTTCATGCCAATTGTGATAATATGTCTGAATTTTGCCTTATACCTGAGAGCATTTATAAATCTTTGAAAATTTGGGGAGTTGATGAAGGAGGAGAAGAAATAACTCTCATTGATAACTCTGTTATAATTCCTAAGGGAATAGCTGCAGGTGTGCATACAACCATTCTTGGAAGAACAATATCCATTGATTATCTTGTTATTGAATGTGTAGGGACAGGAAAAATCACACTCGGAAGATCCCTGCTGAAACTATTGGGAGCAGTCATAGATGTGGGAGAAGGCACCCTGGAATTCACCACTACACCGGGGGGGAATCATATACTTCCTAAATCAAAGAGAAAGAAAAACAACAAGAAAGGTAAGGGTAAAGCCCAAGGTAAGGTTGATGCACCACCCTCCGATAATACTTGATACACACTTTCTGCGCCTAGCTGAAAGGCGTAAAAGAAAAGCGCTTATGGGAGACAACCCATGTTTTTACTACAGTACTTTGTTTTTATTTTGTGTCTTGGAAGTTGTTTACTACTGTAGCAACCTCTCCTTATCTTAGTTTAGTGTTTTGTTGTGCCAAGTAAAGTCGTTGATAGTAAAGTTCATACTAGATTTGGATTACTGCGCAGAAACAGATTTCTTTGCTGTCACGAATCTGGGCAAAATTCTCTGTAGGTAACTCAGAAAATTATGCCAATTTACGTGAGTGATCCTCAGATATGTACGCAACTTTCATTCAATTTGAGAATTTTCATTTGAGCAAGTATGGTGCCTCAATAAAATTCGTCAATACGAACTGTTCTGTTTTGACAGATTCTGCCTTTTATTTCGCATTGCCTGTTTTGTTATGTTCGATGGATATTTTGATTCCATTGACTTTCAGTAGCTTTGTGCAATGTCCAGAAGTGTTAAGAATGATTATGTCACCTCTTAACATGTATATTTTGATTGTGCACTAACCCTCTAATGAGTTGTTCTAAGTTTGGTGTGGAGGAAGTTTTCAAGGATCAAGAGAGGGAGATGATACAACATGATCAAGGAGAGTGAAAGCTCTAAGCTTGGGGATGCCCCGGTGGTTCACCCCTGCATATATCAAGAAGACTCAAGCGTCTAAGCTTGGGGATGCCCAAGGCATCCCCTTCTTCATCGACAACATTATCAGGTTCCTCCCCTGAAACTATATTTTTGTTCCATCACAGCTTATGTGCTTTTCTTGGAGCGTCGGTTTGTTTTTGTTTTTGTTTTGTTTGAATAAAATGGATCCTAGCATTCTTTGTGTGGGAGAGAGACACGCTCCGCTGTAGCATATGGACAAGTATGTCCTTAGGCTTTACTCATAATATTCATGGCGAAGTTTCTTCTTCGTTAAATTGTTATATGGTTGGAATTGGAAAATGATACATGTAGTAATTTTCTATAATGTCTTGGATAATGTGATACTTGGCAATTGTTGTGCTCATGTTTAAGCTCTTGCATCATGTACTTTGCACCTATTAATGAAGAAATACATAGAGCATGCTAAAATTTGGTTTGCATATTTGGTCTCTCTAAGGTCTAGATAATTTCTAGTATTGAGTTTGAACAACAAGGAAGACGGTGTAGAGTCTTATAATGTTTACAATATGTCTTTTATGTGAGTTTTGCTGCACCAGTTCATCCTTGTGTTTGTTTCAAATAGCCTTGCTAGCCTAAACCTTGTATCAAGAGGGAATACTTCTCATGCATCCAAATACTTGAGCCAACCACTATGCCATTTGTGTCCACCATACCTACCTACTACATGGTATTTCTCCGCCATTCCAAAGTAAATTGCTTGAGTGCTACCTTTAAACAATTCAAAATTTATTACCTCTGATTTGTGTCAATGTTTTATAGCTCATGAGGAAGTATGTGGTGTTTATCTTTCAATCTTGTTGGGCAACTTTCACCAATTAATGGACTAGTGGCTTCATCCGCTTATCCAATAATTTTGCAAAAAGAGCTGGCAATGGGATTCCCAGTCCCAAATTAATTAATAAAAATAGACACTCCTCCATGGTATGTGATTGTTGGATGGCACCCGAAGGATTCGGTTAGCCATGGCTTGAGAAAGCAAAGGTGGGGAGGAGTGTCATCATAATAAAACTAAAATAAAAAGGCACTCCTTCATGGTATGAGATTGTTGGCAGGCACCCGAAGGATTCGGTTAGCCATGGTTTGTGAAAGAAAGGTTGGAAGGAGTGCCACACAAAAATAAAATAAAATGGGAGCCGCTCTTTGAAGGTTTGTCTGGCAAGGGGGTTAGAGTGCCCACTACCATTCGTTGACAACAACAAACACCTCTCAAAATTTTACTTTTATTGCTCTCTATATGTTTTCAAAATCAAAGCTCTAGCACAAATATAGCAATCGATGCTTTTCCTCTTTGAAGGACCATCCTTTTACTTTTATTGTTGAGTCAGTTCACCTATCTCTCTCCATCTCAAGAAGCAAACACTTGTGTGAACTGTGCATTGATTCCTACATACTTGCATATTGCACTTGTTATATTACTCTATGTTGACAATATCCATGCGATATACATGTTACAAGTTGAAAGCAACCGCTGAAACTTCATCTTCCTTTGTGTTGCTTCAATGCTTTTACTATGAATTGTTGCTTTATGAGTTAACTCTTATGCAAGACTTATTGATGCTTGTCTTGAAGTACTATTCATGAAAAGTCTTTGCTATATGATTCACTTGTTTACTCATGTCATATACATTGTTTTGATCGCTCCATTCACTACATATGCTTACAAATAGTATGATCAAGGTTATGATGGCATGTCACTCCAGAAATTATCTTTGTTTATCGTTTACCTGCTCGGGACGAGCAGGAACTAAGCTTGGGGATGCTGATACGTCTCCGACGTATCGATAATTTCTTATGTTCCATGCCACATTATTGATGATATCTACATGTTTTATGCACACTTTATGTCCTATTCATGCATTTTCTGGAACTAACCTATTAACAAGATGTCGAAGTGCCGATTCTTTTTTCTGTTTTTGGTTTCAGAAATCCTAGTAAAGAAATATTCTCGGAATTGGACGAAATCAACGCCCAGGGTCCTATTTTGCCACGAAGCTTCCAGAAGACCGAAGAGGAGACGAAGTGGGGCCACGAGGTGGCCAAACCACAGGGCGGTGCGGCCCAAGCCCTGGCCGCGCCGACCTAGGGTGTGGGCCCCTCGTGACGCCCCTTGACCTGCCCTTCCGCCTACAAATAGCCTTCGTCGCGAAACCCCCAGTACCGAGAGCCACGATACGGAAAACCTTCCAGAGACGCCGCCGCCGCCAATCCCATCTCAGGGGATTCAGGAGATCGCCTCCGACACCCTGCCGGAGAGGGGAATCATCTCCCGGAGGACTCTACGCCACCATGGTCACCTCCGGAGTGATGTGTGAGTAGTCTACCCCTGGACTATGGGTCCATAGCAGTAGCTAGATGGTTGTCTTCTCCCCATTGTGCTTAATTGTCGGGTCTTGTGAGCTGCCGAACATGATCAAGATCATCTATCTGTAATTCTATATGTTGTGTTTGTTGGGATCCGATGAATAGAGAATACCATGTTATGTTGATTATCAATTTATATCTATGTGTTGTTTATGATCTTGCATGCTCTCCGTTACTAGTAGATGCTCTGGCCAAGTAGATGCTTGTAACTCCAAGAGGGAGTATTTATGCTCGATAGTGGGTTCATGTCTCCGTGAATCTGGGGAAGTGACAGAAATCTCTAAGATTATGGATGTGCTGTTGCCACTAGGGATAAAATATTGGTGCTATGTTCGAGGATGTAGTTACTGATTACATTACGCGCAATACTTAATGCAATTGTCTGTTGTTAGCAACTTAATACTGGAGGGGGTTCGGATGATAACCTGAAGGTGGACTTTTTAGGCATAGATGCATGCTGGATAGCGGTCTATGTACTTTGTCGTAATGCCCAATTAAATCTCACTATACTCATCATAATATGTATGTGCATGGTCATGCCCTCTATATTTGTCAATTGCCCAACTGTAATTTGTTCACCCAACATGTTGTTTATCTTATGGGAGAGACACCTCTAGTGAACTGTGGACCCCGGTCCAATTCTCTATACTGAAATACAATCTACTGCAATACTGTTCTACTGTTTTCTGCAAACAATCATCATCCACACTATACATCTAATCCTTTGTTACAGCAAGCCGGTGAGATTGACAACCTCGCTGTTTCGTTGGGGCAAAGTATTTGGTTTGTGTTGTGCAGGTTCCATGTTGGCGCCGGAATCCCTGGTGTTGCGCCGCACTACATCTCGCCGCCATCAACCTTCAACGTGCTTCTTGGCTCCTACTGGTTCGATAAACCTTGGTTTCATACTGAGGGAAAACTTGCCGCTGTACGCATCACACCTTCCTCTTGGGGTTCCCAACGGACGCGTGCTGTACGCGTATCAGTCGTCAGGGATCAAGTCCTAAGTTTCTTGACTAGTAATTTTTAGGCCAGCCACGAGAAGATCTCGACTTCGGGAGCACCTCAACAACTACCTCTTCGAAGACCTCATGTTTCCAGGATGTCGAGACTAGAAGTTCTACACAGTTTTCTCCTCCGCCTCAACATCAACGACTCAACACCTGGCCCCTTCACCACCAACTGCTACAAGGATCCAAGTTGAAGCTGATGCTGACGATATGAAGACGTCAACATATGCGACCAGCCCCAAACCTATAGGATGGATAGGACAAACTCAATCGCTTTGATTGAGCTACCCCCGCGCATTAGGAATTTCTGGGTACTTAGAGTACCATGTCTGGTTTGATGATTGCTTGTAGTTCCCTAAGTGTGCTGCCTTGAGTGTTTGTATCTGTTTGTTGTGTGTATGTTTGTCTTGCCATTTAGGTCTAAAAACATTCTTAGTGTGATAACCCAGCGTAGCAAGCCTCTCTAAGATGTTTTCACCCTCACCTACCTCGCCGATGTTTTGCTAACTGCTAGTTAGTTGGATAGGTTAACGAAAGACTCTAACTCTAAACCCGTTAACAGTTGATTTTCAACCGTCAGGAAAACTAACCCAGACCCCTATCTACGCTAACTTCCTTCAAGATCAGCTGGAGCATCTCCACTACGCCAAGAAAGAAGAAGCCCTACCTTCAAGAGTGACTGCACCTCTACCAGAAGACATACTAACTTGGTCCGACCTTGGAGTATAATCGCGCTAACCTCGAGGATATCTTCTTGAAACCACCCCCTAACACACCGCCTGACCCGTTGAGTGAACAATAGCATCAAAGCCAAGCTACATCACATGTTTCATCTGGTTCTTACCAAGTGAAGCTCCTGAAGATACTTCAAGACTCAAGACTTTAGGTGTAGTTTACCCGCTAACTTCTTAGCTGGTAGAAGCATCACCGACTCTCAAGCTGAAGATTGTCTTTGACGACCTCTGTTGCGGCTTCATATGGATCCAACTAGGCATTTCTTCAACTTACTAACTTACCGCGCGTCCTATGTTTTCTTTAAACACCGTGAGTGCCTCTTGAAGCCGTGGTCTGCACGTCTCCCCCGAAGATCCTTCAACTGAATACGGAAGATCGATGATTTCTTCAGAA
The DNA here is from genome assembly GCF_019359855.2 of Lolium perenne. Classification (NCBI taxonomy): domain Eukaryota; kingdom Viridiplantae; phylum Streptophyta; class Magnoliopsida; order Poales; family Poaceae; genus Lolium; species Lolium perenne. The sequence goes on along the minus strand of NC_067249.2, from coordinate 130,324,992 downwards.
GCCCCGACAAGACCACAAGGTAGAAGCTCAGAGTTTTTCCGAAACCCTCGATGAAAAATCTTAAGGGTGGAAGACTCCGTCTTCCACTAAAAGTTGGAGCTAACCCTAAAATTTTAAACCTTTCTAAAACAACGTTGGAAACGTGGGATTGCACTAGCTCCCCTCGAAGCTGTGGACTACACAACGCCCTCTGAAGATGTTCGACTCAAGAAGAGAGATCAATGGCTTCTCCAAAAAGCGCCCAACAAGACCCGTGGCCAAAGCTTACAATTTTTAACGCCCCTCCCTGATGAACAATTTTAAGGTCTTCCACTAAATTTAAGCTAACTCTAAAAAGTTTTCAACACTGCTCAAGCACCGTTGGGTGCACTAACCCTCCCATAGTCTTGAACCTCCGCTAGGATCGTAAAGAAGCTACAGATCCAACACCTGCATGGAGTAGTCAACCTCTTCATGAAGCTCGCCATCGGCAGGAATCCATCATGTCTCCCAGAAGATAAAGCAACGACTTTCTCAACAATGGCACATATACAGAAGAATGGAGTCTAATTAAGTTAAACTTTACAACCCCTCTAGTCCTACGCTTAGTAATCTCGGGACGAGATTATTTTAAGGGTGGAAGATCTGTAACACCCCAACTTTCGCAACCTTGATTAATTGTCCTTAATGCAAAAATTAGGGGGAACAAAAACTTTTTCTATAAACTAATTAGATGAATTGCCTTGATCTGTTTGTTAAGATGAATTGCTTCGATCTGTTGGTAGATGTATTGTCTTGTTTTTCTTGTTGAGTTTTGTCTTGAGCTACCTCGAAGAACAACACCTCTAGTGGTCAGATAAACAACTCACCTAATAAAACACATGTGTGACTTAGGAAAAGTTGTTTTCCTTTTTACTTCTTGGAACCCTTCTCTTGATGGCAACATGAGTGTGCCATCTTGATCTTTCCTCTTTGTGTTAATCTAGCCCTAATTCATCCGTAAATCAAAACTTGGAATCATCTGCTCCTTATCTTATCTTTTCCTTGCAATTTAAAGCAATGCACTTGGTCCTAAATCTACCATATCTTGAGCACTTCTCAACCATGTTCTTGTCTTGAACTAAATCCCTATATACTCTTTCATCCCTGCCTGTTTTGAGGCTAAGTCAGCAATCTAATTTGGTAGGCCCACAAGTTCCAAACTTTGGCAGTTGAAATCTAAGCACCCTCATTTGTTATTGGTAATCTCAATGCATGGATCCCATCTATGCGACACCCTCTTCGACCTCCACGTCGTGCATGTCTCAGTCAATCCTTGCAACTCATATTCAACTTGATCTGGTATCCTATCCAATGTTCCAGCACCAGATCACTTCTTTCTCTTTTACCTCTTGTTTTTGTTTTCATCCAAGTTTAATCTTCACAAAACCAAGAGTGGGAATGATGGGTACATTTAGTAGCTACCACCTACCCTTGAGAACACTCCTCCCTAAATTAGTCCTCCTCAAAAACCCAATTGTTTTTCCTTCTCTAGTTTTGATCACAAGACTACTTCTAGTTTCATAAAATCTTCTCAAGATATTTCTTCAAAGAAAACAAGGAACTAAAATGGGTTTTGTTTTCCATTTCATTTCTACCAACTACTGATTTCTAAAACATTATTTTCTATCTTGCCTTCTTTTTAACAAAAAGCTTGTTTATGGTACCTACACCATTTCTTGTTTTCCTCTTGCTTATTTTACATTTGAGAAAAACTCTACTTTAGTTGAGAAAGTAAATAGAACATTTTGACCTCCTATTTTCCAACTAATTTTTTCTCAACAGTTTCAAATTTCTTTTCACTTGGGTTCATTCCCAATTGTATCTTGACAATTGAGGTGTGTCCTATACCTTTAAATTGAACTCTATTTCAAATGGCAACTCTTGCACATCTTATGCACATCTCTGATCTACTATATTGTATCCCATCATCCTCCAATTTTTGATCAAGTGAATGATCATCTGATACTTTCAAATGGACTCCCTTCAAATAACCCTAGACTCAGGGAGTAATTCAAAACCCTCCAAATTGACCTCTCATTTGGAGAACAAGTTATATTTCATCATACCCATCTCAATCCTCTATTCTTTTCCATCATCACCTTGACCTCATGAATTGATGATTTATGTCAATATATCCATCATTGTGAGTATTTAAATACTTCACTCACCATCTCTCTTAACCTTGCTCTATCATTGACTAAACCCCCATCACCATCCCATCTACCTTGGCATGCTCATGCATTGTTGCATGTGGTCAATCTCAATCTTTTCAATTTTAAGATTCTAATGAAAACTTTTATTCATCAACTATACCTTGGGAACTATCTTCATCATAAGTTGGTCTCAACCAAAGTGGTGGAGATTATTCTCATGGCACATGGCTTATCCCACCCTCATACTCCTTTCTATCTTTATGTATTTACTCCTAATCTTATCATCATCAAAATCACTCATTGACATTACCTCCTCAACATCATGCCTTGATCTATTCACATGGATGTTGTGCATCTCTCTCTCTTTGTTTGGCAAGAATGGAGCCGGCCAATTTGTGTATGCATTCAAATTTCGGCCAGCCCTTCCTCTTCACTTCCTTCTTCCCCAAGCCTTGTCTCTGACACGCGTACATCACGCGACCGTTGGGAACCCCAAGTGGAAGGTGTGATGCGTACAGCAGTAAGTTTCCCTCAGTAAGAAACCAAGGTATATCGAACCAGTAGGAGCCAAGAAGCACGTTGAAGGTTGATGGTGGCGGAGTGTAGTGCAGCGCAACACCAGGGATTCCGGCGCCAACGTGGAACCTGCACAACACAACCAAATTACTTTGCCCCAACGTGACGGTGAGGTTGTCAATCTCACCAGCTTGTTGTAACAAAGGATTAGATGTATAGTGTGGATGATGATGTTTGCAGAGAACAGTAAGAACGAGTATTGCAGTAGATTGTATTCGATGTAAAAGAATGGACCGGGGTCCACAGTTCACTAGTGGTGTCTCTCCGATAAGAAATAGCATGTTGGGTGAACAAATTACAGTTGGGAAATTGACAAATAAAGATGGCATGCCAAAGCACATACATATTATGATGAGTAGTGTGAAATTCAATTGGGCATTACGACAAAGTACATAGACCGCTATCCAGCATGCATCTATGCCTAAAAAGTCCACCTTCGGGTTAGCGTCCGCACCCCTTCCAGTATTAAGTTGCAAACAATAGAAAATTGCATTAAGTATGGTGCGTAATGTAATCAACACAAATATCCTTAGACATAGCATTGATGTTTTATCCCTAGTGGCAACAACACATCCACAACCTTAGAACTTTCTGTCACTGTCCCAGATTTAATGGAGGCATGAACCCACTATCGAGCATAAATACTCCCTCTAGGAGTTACAAGTAACGACTTGGCCAAAGCCTCTACTAATAACGGAGAGCATGCAAGATCATAAACAACACATAGATGATAGATTGATAATCAACATAACATAGTATTCCATATTCATCGGATCCCAACAAACGCAACATGTAGCATTACAAATAGATGATCTTGATCATGATAGGCAGCTCACAAGATCTAACAATGATAGCACATGAGGAGAAGACAACCATCTAGCTACTGCTATGGACCCATAGTCCAGGGGTGAACTACTCACACATCACCTCGGAGGCGACCATGGCGGTGAAGAGTCCTCCGGGAGATGATTCCCCTCTCCGGCAGGGTGCCGGAGGCGATCTCCTGAATCCCCCGAGATGGGATTGGCGGCGGCGGCGTCTCTGGAAGGTTTTCCGTATCGTGGCTCTCGGTACTGGGGTATTCTCGACGAAGGCTATATGTAGGCGAAAGGGTAGGTCTGGGGGCGCCACGAGGGGCCCACACGACAGGGCCGCGCGGCCCAAGCCGCCCTGCTGTGGCGTCGCCTCGTCGCCCCACTTCGTTTCCCTTTCGGACTTCTGGAAGCTTCGTGGAAAAATAAGACCCTGGGCGTTGATTTCGTCCAATTCCGAGAATATTTCCTTACTAGGATTTCTGAAACCAAAAACAGCAGAAAACAACAACTGGCTCTTCGGCATCTTGTTAATAGGTTAGTGCCGGAAAATGCATAAATATGACATAAAGTATGTATAAAACATGTAGGTATTGTCATAAAACAAGCATGGAACATAAGAAATTATCGATACGTTGGAGACGTATCAGCATCCCCAAGCTTAGTTCCTACTCGTCCCCGAGTAGGTAAACGATAACAAAGATAATTTCTGAAGTGACATGCTATCATAATCTTGATCAATACGATTGTAAGCATATGTAATGAATGCAGCGATTCGAATCAATGGTAAAGACAATGGTTAAACAATTGAACCATATAGCAAAGACTTTTCATGAATATTACTTTTAAGACAAGCATCAATAAGTCTTGCATAAGAGTTAACTCATAAAGCAATAAATTCAAAGTAAAGGCATTGAAGCAACACAAAGGAAGATATAAGTTTCAGCGGTTGCTTTCTACTTGTAACATGTATATCTCTTGGATAATTGTCAATGCAAAGTAATATGATGAATGCAAATATGCAAGCATGTAAGAATCAATGTACAATTAACACAAGTGTTTGCTTCTAAGATAGAAAGAAGTGGGTAAACTGACTCAACATAAAAGTAGAAGAAAGGCCCTTCGAAGAGGGAAGCATGGATTGCTATATTTGTGCTAGAGCTTTTATTTTGAAAACATAAAGAGAGCATAAAAGTAAAGACGAATGGTAGTGGGCACTCTAACCCCCTTGCCAGACAGACTTTCAAAGAGCGGCTCCCATGATATTTTTATTTTTGGGTGGCACTCCTTCCAACCTTTGCTTTCACAAACCATGGCTAACCGAATCCTCGGGTGTCTGCCAACAATCTCATACCATGAAGGAGTGCCTTTTATTTTAGTTTTTATTTAGATGACACTCCTCCCCACCTTTGCTTTCTCAAGCCATGGCTAACCGAATCCTCGGGTGCTGTCCAACAATCACATACCATGGAGGAGTGTCTATTTTTTGTAAAATTATGAAAGTTAATTAATTGGGGCTGAGAACCCCATTGCCAGCTCTTTTTGCAAAATTATTGCATAAGCGGATGAAGCCACTAGTCCATTGGTGAAAGTTGCCCAACAAGATTGAAAGATAAACACCACATACTTCCTCATGAGCTATAAAACATTGACACAAATAAGAGGTAATAACTTTTGAAGTGTTTACAGATAGCACTCAAGCAATTTACTTTGGAATGACAGAAAAATACCATGTAGTAGGTAGGTATGGTGGACACAAATGGCATAGTATTTGGCTCAAGGATTTTGGATGCATGAGAAGAATTCCCTCTCAATGCAAGGCTTAGGCTAGCAAGGTTATTTGAAGCAAACACAAGTATGAACTGGTATAGCAAAACTCACATAAGAACATATTGCAAGCATTATAAGACTCTACACTGTCCTCCTTGTTGCTCAAACCCTTACTAGAAAATATCTAGACCTTAGAGAGACCAATCATGCAAACCAAATTTTAGCAAGCTCTATGTATTTCTTCACTAATAAGTGCAAAGTATATGATGCAAGAGCTTAAACATGATCTATATGAGCACAACAATTGCCAAGTATCACATTATCCAAGACATTATACCAATTACCACATGTAGCATTTTCTGTTTCCAACCATATAACAATTAACGAAGCAGTTTCAACCTTCACCATGAACATTAAGAATAAAGCTAAGAACATATTTGTTCATATGCAACAGCAGAGCGTGTCTCTCTCCCACACAATGAATGCTAGGATCCAATTTATTCAAACAAAAAAAAAACAAGAACATACAGACGCTCCAAGTAAAGCACATAAGATGTGACGGAATAAAAATATAGTTTCACTAGAGGAACCTGATAATGTTGTCGATGAAGAAGGGGATGCCTTGGGCATCCCCAAGCTTAGATGCTTGAGTCTTCTTGAAATATGCAGGGATGAACCACGGGGTATCTCCAAGCTTAGAGCTTTCACTCTCCTTGATCATATTGTATCATCCTCCTCTCTTGATCCTTGAAAACTTCCTCCACACCAAACTCAAAACAACTCATTAGAGGGTTAGTGCATAATCAAAAATTCACATGTTCAGAGGTGACATAATCATTCTTAACACTTCTGGACATTGCACAAAGCTACTGAAAGTTAATGGAATAAAGAAATCAATCAAGCATAGCAAAACAGGCAATGTGAAATAAAAGGCAGAATCTGTCAAAACAGAACAGTCCGTAAAGACGAATTTTTTAGGTGCACCAGACTTGCTCAAATGAAAATTCTCAAATTGAATGAAAGTTGCGTACATATCTGAGGATTACTCACGTAAATTGGCCGATTTTTCTGAGTTACCTACAGAGAATACAACTCAAACTCGTGACAGCAAGAAATCTGTTTCTGCGCAGTAATCCAAATCTAGTATGAACCTTACTGTCAAAGACTTTACTTGGCACAAAAATGCAATAAAATAAATATAAGGAGAGGTTGCTACAGTAGTAACAACTTCCAAGACTCAAATATAAAACAAAAGTGCAGAAATAAAATCATGAGTTGTCTCCCATAAGCGCTTTTCTTTAACGCCTTTCAGCTAGGCGCAGAAAGTGCGTATCAAGTAACATCAAGAGATGAAGCATCAACATCATAATTTTTTCTAATAATAGAATCAAAAGGTAACTTCATTCTCTTTCTAGGGAAGTGTTCCATACCTTTCTTCAGAGGAAATTGATATTTAATATTACCTTCCTTCATATCAATAATAGCACCAACAGTTCGAAGAAAAGGTCTTCCCAATATAATGGGACAAGATGCATTGCATTCAATATCCAAGACAACAAAATCAACGGGGACAAGGTTATTGTTAACCGTAATGCGAACATTATCAATCCTCCCCAAAGGTTTCTTTGTAGAATTATCAGCAAGATTAACATCCAAATAACAATTTTTCAATGGTGGCAAGTCAAGCATATTATAGATTTTCTTAGGCATAACGGAAATACTTGCACCAAGATCACATAAAGCATTACAATCAAAATCATTGACCTTCATCTTAATGATGGGCTCCCAACCATCTTCTAACTTCCTAGGAATAGAAGTTTCAAGTTTTAATTTATCTTCTCTAGCTTTTATGAGAGCATTTGTAATATGTTTTGTAAAGGCCAAATTTATAGCACTCGCATTGGGACTTTTAGCAAGTTTTTGTAAGAACTTTATAACTTCAGAGATGTGACAATCATCAAAATCTAAACCATTATGATCTAAAGCAATGGGATCATTGTCCCCAATATTTTGAAAAATTTCAGCAGTTTTATCACAAGCAATTTCAGCAGTTTTAGCAGTTTCAGGCAGTTTTGCACACTTTGCATTAGGAGTAGAAACATTGCCAACACCAATTATTTTACCATTGATAGTAGGAGGTGTATTATTACATGTGAAGCATTTTCATTACTAGTGGTGGTAATAGTCCAAACTTTAGCTATATTATTCTCTTTAGCATTTTCTTTGTTTTCCCACCTAGCACGCAATTCGGCCATCAATCTAATATTCTCATTAATTCTAACATGGATGGCGTTTGCTGTAGCAAATGACTTAATATCTTTATTTTCATTAGGCACAACTTTCGATTTTAAAAGATCAACATCAGCAGCAAGACTATCAACTTTAGAAGCAAGTATATCAATTTTACCAAGCTTTTCTTCAACAGATTTGTTAAAAGCGGTTTGTGTACTAATAAATTCTTTAAGCATGGCTTCAAGACCAGGGGGTAAATTTCTATTATTGTTGTAAGAATTCCCATAAGAATTACCATAACCATTACCATTATGAGAAGGATATGGCCTATAGTTGTTGCTCGAATTATTCCGATAAGCATTGTTGTTGAAATTATTATTTTTAATGAAGTTCACATCAACATGTTCTTCTTGGGCAACCAATGAAGCTAATGGAACATTATTAGGATCAACATTAGTCCTACCATTCACAAGCATAGACATAATAGCATCAATCTTATCACTCAAGGAGGAGGTTTCTTCAACAGAATTTACCTTCTTACCTTGTGGAGCTCTTTCCGTGTGCCATTCAGAGTAATTAATCATCATATTATCAAGAAGCTTTGTTGTGGCGCCTAGAGTGATGGACATAAAAGTACCTCCAGCAGCTGAATCCAATAAGTTCCGCGAAGAAAAATTCAGTCCTGCATAAAAGGTTTGGATGATCATCCAAGTAGTCAGTCCATGGGTTGGGAAATTTTTAACCAAAGATTTCATTCTTTCCCACTTGGACAACATGCTCATTATCCAATTGCTTAAAATTCATTATGCTACTTCTCAAAGATATAATTTTAGCAGGAGGATAATATCTACCAATGAAAGCATCCTTACATTTAGTCCATGAATCAATACTATTCTTAGGCAAAGATAGCAACCAATCTTTAGCTCTTCCTCTTAATGAGAAAGGAAACAATTTTAATTTTATAATGTCACCATCTACATCCTTATACTTTTGCATTTCACAAAGTTCAACAAAATTATTAAGATGGGCAGCAGCATCATCAGAACTAACACCAGAAAATTGCTCTCTCATAACAAGAGTCAGTAAAGCAGGTTTAATTTCAAAGAATTCTGCTGTAGTAGCAGGTGGAGCAATAGGTGTGCATAAGAAATCATTATTATTTGTGCTTGTGAAGTCACACAACTTAGTATTTTCAGGAGTACCCATTTTAGCAATAGTAAATAAAGCAAACTAGATAAAGTAAATGCAAGTAACTAATTTTTGTGTGTTTTTAATATTGAGAACGCAAACAAGACAGTAAATAAAGTAAAGCAAGTAACTAATTTTTTTATATTTTGATATAATACAGCAAACAAAGCAGTAAATAAAATAAAGTAAATTAAGAAAAAAACAAAGTAAAGAGATTGGAAGTGGAGACTCCCCTTGCAGCGTGTCTTGATCTCCCCGGCAACGGCGCTAGAAATTTAGCCTTGACACGCATACATCACGCGACCGTTGGGAACCCCAAGTGGAAGGTGTGATGCGTACAGCAATAAGTTTCCCTTAGTAAGAAACCAAGGTTTATCGAACCAGTAGGAACCAAAAAGCACGTTGAAGGTTGATGGTGGCGGAGTGTAGTGCGGCACAACACCAGGGATTCCGGCGCCAACGTGGAACCTGCACAACACAACCAAATTACTTTGCCCCAACGTGACAGTGGGGTTGTCAATCTCACCGGCTTGTTGTAACAAAGGATTAGATGTATAGTGTGGATGATGATGTTTGCAGAGAACAGTAAGAACGAGTATTGCAGGTAGATTGTATTCGATGTAAAAGAATGGACCGGGGTCCACAGTTCACTAGTGGTGTCTCTCCGATAAGAAATAGCATGTTGGATGAACAAATTACAGTTGGGCAATTGACAAATAAAGATGGCATGACAATGCACATACATATTATGATGAGTAGTGTGAAATTCAATTGGGAATTACGACAAAGTACATAGACCGCTATCCAGCATGCATCTATGCCTAAAAAGTCCACCTTCGGGTTAGCGTCCGCACCCCTTCCAGTATTAAGTTGCAAACAACAGACAATTGCATTAAGTATGGTGCGTAATGTAATCAACACAAATATCCTTAGACATAGCATTGATGTTTTATCCCTAGTGGCAACAGCACATCCCAGATTTAATGGAGGCATGAACCCACTATCGAGCATAAATACTCCCTCTTGGAGTTACAAGTAACAACTTGGCCAGAGCCTCTACTAATAATGGAGAGCATGCAAGATCATAAACAACACATAGATGATAGATTGATAATCAACATAACATAGTATTCCATATTCATCGGATCCCAACAAACGCAATATGTAGCATTACAAATAGATGATCTTGATCATGATAGGCAGCTCACAAGATCTAACAATGATAGCACATGAGGAGAAGACAACCATCTAGCTACTGCTATGGACCCATAGTCCAGGGGTGAACTACTCACACATCACTCCGGAGGCGACCATGGCGGTGAAGAGTCCTCCGAGAGATGATTCCCCTATCCGGCAGGATGCCGGAGGCGATCTCCTGAATCCCCCGAGATGGGATTGGCGGTGGCGGCGTCTCTGGAAGGTTTTCCGTATCGTGGCTCTCGGTACTGGGGTATTCTCGACGAAGGCTATATGTAGGCGGAAGGGTAGGTCAGGGGGCGCCACAAGGGGCCCATACGACAGGGCCGCGCGGACCAAGCCCTGGCCGCGCCACCCTGCTGTGGCGTCGCCTCGTCGCCCCACTTCGTTTCCCTTTCGGACTTCTGGAAGCTTCGTGGAAAAATAAGACCCTGAGCGTTGATTTCGTCCAATTCCGAGAATATTTCCTTACTAGAATTTCTGAAACCAAAAACAGCAGGAAACAGCAACTGGCTCTTCGGCATCTTGTAAATAGGTTAGTGCCGGAAAATGCATAAATATGACATAAAGTATGTATAAAACATGTAGGTATTGTCATAAAACAAGCATGGAACATAAGAAATTATCGATACGTTGGAGACGTATCAGCCTCCCACCTAACCCAATCAATAAATGGGAAGCCACCCACCTTAGCCAATCAAGAAGGAGGCAGCCACCCCTCTCCTTCTATAAAAGAGGCTTGGCCGGCCACCTCCTCTCCTCTTGCTCTTATTTTTGCACTCTCCACTCACTTCTCCACCTTATCCACTCCCTCAAAATCTTCTCCTTCACCCCCCCACGAAAATGCTGCTCCTCCTAGCTCCATGGCCGGCCATGGCCATGGAAAGCTCACCAAGATGAAACTCCCTCCTCCCTCAAGTTCCTCCTCACCATGAGAGCCTCCCTCTCACTCTCTTCTCCCCTAACCTTAGATGCATCCAGCTCTCTTTCTCTTTTCCCCTCTCACAAGATTAGATCTTGATGCAGGTGCATGTTGGTCTAAGCATGGAGAAGGTGGAGCAATCCTCAGATCTGAAGCTCCTGACCAAAGTTCGTCCAAAACCTTGCAGTAATTTCTGTAATCTTGCTGTTTCAGATTCTGGTACGAACTTGTAAAATCCGCCAAAACTCGTGTGCAGATCCAAATCGAGTGATTCAAAGTTCCACAGATAGAGATTGAAAAGTTCTACAACTTGGCATTCGTCTAATCCTCAAATTAATTAAGTATTTTTCTTGGTAAATGAAGTTATGTAAACATGCAGAATCACTGTTTGTTAGATTTGTTCCGTTTTACAAAACCTTTTTGAGCAAACTCAACTTTGGGTGAAAGATCTCTTCAGTACCTTCATTTTGGCGTTGGTTTCATTTCGAATGACCTCCTGAAACTGAAATGGTTCACAGATCAAGATCTGGTCAGATCTGGCTTTGTCGAATTAAATCAGGAGCTTCGAAACGAATTTTTGAATGAAACAATTTGGGTAAGAACCAGATTTTCAATACCTTTCAGATGCAGCTGAACTCATATTTTTATGATTTATGTACGATTTTTGGTGAATTAAACTTGTTCTGTGTGTTCTGCAGACATGGCTGTTAGCTTTTAAATCACCAAAAATCCATCTTTGATCCTAATTGATTGATTCCAATTTTGTAGGACTACTGGATGTTTTCTTAATCATCTCAAACAAGTTTCAAACCTTTATCTGTTTTGTAAATCCAGAGATAAAGCAAATGGTAAAGACATGTAGTAACCTTGTCAATCCATTTGTGAGAGTTTCAAAACAATTTGAACCCAAATCCAATTGTGTATGCATCTCTGTTTAAATATCTTTCAAATGCCAGGTGTCTCATATTTTTAGGATTTTTCTACGATTTATGGCTTACAGATCTTGTTTTCTGTACAGTCAGATTCAAAGAAATTCCGAAAATTGTAGGTTCAATATTTTTGGGTGATTCCAATTGGGTTAGTCTTGTATTAGTACTGGCCATCTAAGCAAAATACTGTTAGTCTCTGTTCATGCATATTGGTTACTGATATTAACATGTGTGTGCTATATGAGTTGTTGGATCAAAAATTTCTGGTTTACTTAAAACCCTTGTCCAACTCTTTTTCTTAGAATTGGATAACCTTTGTTTTATGCTCGCAAAACAAAACCTCTGCAACTCAACTTTACCTCTATTGTTTTTCTTAAGTTTTCAAATGATGTGGAATATGGTTTGCTTACTATTTTGGATGTAGTGTTATGTGAACAAATTAAGTTAGGAAAACTGTTTTCTACTTTTCCAAAAATGTTTGAAAATGTATTGTGAATGTGTTTGATGCCAAACTAATGCTCTTGTCCTCTTTATGATGTTATCTACCAGGGGATGTTTGGTTTATACCATGGTGATAACCGAGAGAGGCAATTGCTAAGTTCTGATGCACTCATATCTCTACTAGGTAAATAAATGGGGTTTTCTAAATTAAAACTCTTAAAGTTGTTTTGTGGTATCTATAAGTCCTTTGTATAGTGGCCCTTATTTGATTGGTTAACTTATGATTGTTGCATGTTTGTTTTGTTGGTACAATGTGATTGATTGTGTTCCTTTTATATTTTCCGGCGATAGATGCAAACAATTCCGGAGAAGAAGAAGAAGAAGAAGTGGAATCGGACGAGGATTTTATTTATGTTGTTGGGATTCTTATATTGATGGAGTTGAAGAAGTACAGGGACAAATGAGCCAAGGCAAGCCATCTTTTGATCTCTGATTCAGTGTCTAGTTGGATGTCATTTGTTGATATCCAATGCACCTTGATTCTATGTGTGTTGTTCTCTTTATTATTGTCATCTATGTATAGTTGCTAGTGGGGTACTCCCTAGTGGTGATACTCCATTGTTGTCCTTGTGTTATGGGATGCATGATATTATGGCCGTGCTATTCCACTTGGTTATCTTGTTTGCTCAACTTGAGCATGTCTCATCTCAAGATAATGACTTACACCACACCCACTCCCCTTTGTAGTATAGAGGTATCAATGTCATGATCTTGGTGTATTCTCAACTTGAGAGGAGTATGCCGTGTACCCATTGGAGAGTATGTTGGATAGTGATACTCCACTATCTAAGTTGTACATTTAGCACCACAAATCTGAAAGTATAATCCTCCTTGTGTTGTCATATTACATGCTTACCTTAAGCAAGTGTGATCCACTCCATTACCCCTTTTTACACCATCTATGGCGTGATGACTCTCATCTCGGTCGTAGTGCAATAGTAGTTCAACTCATGAAACTTAGGTTGGGAACCCCTCAAGGCATACCTTGTTGTAAATGTTTGAGAAAACCTTGGGTAAGTTAAATCTACCCAAGTGTATGTTTTGGAAAGACAAAGTTTTTGGACAAGGATGTTGGAAGAATATGGTTGGTTGTTGGAAAGTAAAGGAAGTGTGGGTGAAATGTTTTTCAAAAGAGCACTGCGTATAAGTGTTCGCCGTCCCAACTTTTTATCGCGCAACCACACTACCCTGGTGTGGGACGGGCTTAGCCCGTAGTTTGTTGAAGCTGGCGTGAGACACCTCACAACTTTCTATAGGGGTGGATATGGCCCCTGAAGCCGGGTTGCGCTCTGGAGGAGGCAATACACTATCTTAATTGATAGCCGGACGATTACTGAGGGTCTTCTGCCATGGCGCCGGAGATACGCTCAAAAAGGAGGTATGCTGCCGGGGTGCCGGGAAGGGTTAAGCCCGCAGGGAAGGACTCATGCCAGTGGAGATAAGCGAAAGGTTATGTTCGGGTATCCGTCATGGCATATGTTGTTATGCGGGGATGATGCCCACACGATAGGTATCCGAATAGTTGTGGGGAAAGTGTGCAAACTCTGCAGAGTCAAATCTATTCGAATAGCTGTGTCCACGGTCATGGACGGGTTGAAATGGCCATACTTAACCTGGGCTTGAGTTTTATTTTGATAAATGCTTTGCAAAAAAGTGTTGTGTTGAATGTACCGGAAGGGTACGGAAAAAGGGCGTGTGTCGACCATATGGAGATGGTCGTGGAAAAATAAGACCAAGTGGGGAACTTTTTCCTAATGTTTCATGTAGAGGAACTCTTCTTTAACAAAGATATAGAGATGTCATAGGACTTCCCTAGTATCCCCATCACCTGAGATGGCGGTATGCTAACTCTTCTTCAATAAAGATATAGATATGTCATAGTTATCTTTTGAAGTATCTTCTTCAATAAAGATGTAGAGATGTCATAGTACCACTTTAGTGTCCCCATCAATTGTGATGTCGGGATGTTATATCCACAAGAGAAACTGATTCTCTTTCACATGCTATATCCACAAGAGAAACTGATTCTCTTTCACATGCTGTATCCACAAGAGAAACTACCTCTCTTCCCCATGCTATTTCCACTAGAGAAATTAGCTCTTCCCTCTTGTCATCATAGATTAGCACTTGTTATCTTGCACTCTTGCAAAGTACCTTCTTGATGGTTTGCGAGTACAATTCCAATGTACTCACGGCTTTGTCCCTGGCTACTTACTTGGCCAGACTTGGAGGAACACGACGGATGAAGAAGGAGTTGGCGACGTCTATGCAAGCTAGGAACGTCTTCCCAGTCAGTTGCCTGTAGGGTTATGGCAGATGACTTGGGTACTGCGCTGCTGAAGTGATGATGCTACTCTGATGTTTAGTTAGGCCCTTCGAGGCTATTATGTAAGTATTGGTCATGTGACCATGTTATAATTTTCTTATTCCGCTTTGTAATGGATTGTGTAATTTGATATCAGTTCGGTTATGTGTTCACGGTGCACTGATCATGGGATCGTGAACTGTATACATAACAGGGAATTTCGGACAGCTAGTCCGGGTCCCCACAATAATTTTTTAGAAAATCACATTGATAATGTGGAGGAACAAAACGAGTACACATAGCAAGTTTTAAACCAACCCAAGTAGTAGGAATATTAGCATGATGTACTCTACAATGCTTAGACCACCAAATAGATGCAAAATATGTGAACTCACAAGTAGCAGTACTAACACGCAAGTGATCAGGGTATTTTAAAAATGCAAAAATTTATTCTACTTCCAATTCTCATGTAAGATACGCATCAGGATTATATCTACCCTCAAATGGCAGAATATTCAATTTAAGTTTTGCAACATGATCATCATCATGTACCAGCCGTGGAGGTGGGCGAGCATTGCGGTTCAGTTGTTGTGGACGGCCAGGTGCAGGTTGTTCGACTTCCTCACCGTCCAGGACGTTCTCATCTACCCGCTCGTCCTCGTGTCCTCCATAATCTTCATATCCTTCATCAGAAGGCGCGTTTGGTGCGGCTGCTGCAGCAGGAGCGGTACCCGCAGGCACCACCGCACGAGGAACGCGGCGTGCGCGTCGTCGCACGTTATCGCGAGGTGGCGGCAACCGAGTCAAGATATCCTGGAACTTGGCATTGAGCTTGGAGTTAAAAGCTGCCTCGAGGCCATCCATCTTGTCTAGCGCGTCGGTGAGTGATACGCGTACAGCACGCGACCGTTGGGAACCCCAAGAGGAAGGTGTGATGCGTACAGCGGCAAGTTTCCCTCAGTAAGAAACCAAGGTTTATCGAACCAGTAGGAGCCAAGAAGCACGTTGAAGGTTGATGGCGGCGAGATGTAGTGCGGCGCAACACCAGGGATTCCGGCGCCAACGTGGAACCTGCACAACACAACCAAAGTACTTTGCCCCAACGAAACAGTGAGGTTGTCAATCTCACCGGCTTGCTGTAACAAAGGATTAGATGTATAGTGTGGATGATGATTGTTTGCAGAAAACAGTAGAACAAGTATTGCAGTAGATTGTATTCGATTAAAAGAATGGACCGGGGTCCACAGTTCACTAGAGGTGTCTCTCCCATAAGATAAATAGCATGTTGGGTGAACAAATTACAGTTGGGCAATTGACAAATAAAGAGGGCATGACCATGCACATACATGATATGATGAGTATAGTGAGATTTAATTGGGCATTACGACAAAGTACATAGACCGCTATCCAGCATGCATCTATGCCTAAAAAGTCCACCTTCAGGTTATCATCCGAACCCCTTCCAGTATTAAGTTGCAAACAACAGACAATTGCATTAAGTATGGTGCGTAATGTAATCAACAACTACATCCTCGGACATAGCATCGATGTTTTATCCCTAGTGGCAACAGCACATCCACAACCTTAGAACTTTCTGTCACTGTCCCAGATTTAATGGAGGCATGAACCCACTATCGAGCATAAATACTCCCTCTTGGAGTTACTAGCAAAAACTTGGCTAGAGCCTCTACTAATAATGGAGAGCATGCAAGATCATAAACAACACATAGGTAATAGATTGATAATCAACATAGCATAGTATTCTCTATCCATTGGATCCCAACAAACACAACATATAGCATTACAGATAGATGATCTTGATCATGTTAGGCAGCTCACAAGACCCGACAATGAAGCACAATTAGGAGAAGACGACCATCTAGCTACTGCTATGGACCCATAGTCCAGGGGTGAGCTACTCACTCATCACTCCGGAGGCGACCATGGCAGTGAAGAGTCCTCCGGGAGATGACTCCCCTCTCCGGCAGGGTGCCGGAGGCGATCTCCTGAATCCCTCGAGATGGGATTGGCGGCGGTGGCGTCTCTGGAAGATTTTCCGTATCGTGGCTCTCGGTACTGGGGGTTTCGCGACGAAGGCTTTAAGTAGGCGGAGGAGATAGGTCAGGGGGCCTGATAGGGGGCCACACACTAGGGCGGCACGGCCCCCCCCCCTTGGCTGCGCCGCCTTAGCGTGTCGGCGCCCTGTGGCCCCACTTCGTGACTCCTTCGGTCTTCTGGAAGCTTCGTGTGAAAATAGGCCCCTGGGCGTTGATTTCCTCCAATTCCGAGAATATTTCCTTACTAGGATTTCTGAAACCAAAAATAGCAGAAAACAGCAACTGGCTCTTCGGCATCTCGTTAATAGGTTAGTGCCGGAAAATGCATAAATATGACATAAAGTATGCATAAAACATGTAGATATCATCAATAATGTGGCATGAAACATAAGAAATTATCGATACGTCGGAGACGTATCAGCATCCCCAAGCTTAGTTCCTGCTCGTCCCGAGTAGGTAAACGATAACAAAGATAATTTCTGGAGTGACATGCCATCATAACCTTGATCATACTATTGTAAGCACATGTAATGAATGCAGTGATCAAAACAATGGTAAATGACATGAGTAAACAACTGAATCATAAAGCAAAGACTTTTCATGAATAGTACTTTCAAGACAAGCATCAATAAGTCTTGCATAAGAGTTAACTCATAAAGCAATAATTCAAAGTAAAGGTATTGAAGCAACACAAAGGAAGATGAAGTTTCAGCGGTTGCTTTCAACTTATAACATGTATATCTCATGGATATTGTCAATGTAAAGTAATAAAACAAGTGCAATATGCAAGTATGTAGGAATCAATGCACAGTTCACACAAGTGTTTGCTTCTTGAGATGGAGAGAAATAGGTGAACTGACTCAACATAAAAAGTAAAAGAAAGGCCCTTCGCAGAGGGAAGCAGTGATTGCTATATTTGTGCTAGATCTTTGGTTTTGAAAACAAGAAACAATTTTGTCAATGGTAGTAATAAAGCATATGCATCATGTAAATTATGTCCTATAAGTTGCAAGCCTCATGCATAGTATACTAATAGTGCCCGCACCTTGTCCTAATTAGCTCGGATTACGTGGATTATCATCGCAATACATATGTTTTAACCAAGTGTCACAAAGTGGTACCTCTATGCCGCCTGTACAAAGGTCTAAGGAGAAAGCTCGCATTGGATTTCTCGCTTTTGATTTTTCTCAACTTAGACATCCATACCGGGACAACATAGTCAACAGATAATGGACTCCTCTTTTATGCATAAGCATTCAACAATTATTAATTTTCTCATATGAGATTGAGGATATTTGTCCAAAACTGAAACTTCCACCATGGATCATGGCTTTAGTTAGCGGCCCAATGTTCTTCTCGAACAGTATGCATGCTCAAACCATTCTAGTGGTAAATCTCCCTTACTTCAGACAAGATGGACATGCATAGCAACTCACATGATATTCAACAAAGAGTAGTTGATGGCGTCCCCAGGAACATGGTTATCGCTCAACAAGCAACTTAATAAGAGATAAAGTGCATAAGTACATATTCAATACCACAATAGTTTTTAGGCTATTTGTCCCATGAGCTATATATTGCAAAGGTAGAGGATAGAAATTTTAAAGGTAGCACTCAAGCAATTTACTTTGGAATGGCGGAGAAATACCATGTAGTAGGTAGGTACGGTGGACACAAATGGCATAATGGTTCGCTCAAGGATTTTGGATGCATGAGAAGTATTCCCTCTCGATACAAGGTTTAGGCTAGCAAGGTTATTTAAAACAAACACAAGTATGAAGCGGTGCAGCAAAACTCACATAAAAGACATATTGTGAACATTATAAGACTCTACACCATCTTCCTTGTTGTTCAAACTCTTACTAGAAATTATCTAGACCTTAGAGAGAATAATTATGCAAATCAAATTTTAGCACGCTCTATGTATTTCTTCATTAATAGGTGCAAAGTATATGATGCAAGAGCTTAAACATGAGCACAACAATTGCCAAGTATCAAATTATCCAAGGCATTTTAGAAATTACTACATGTAGCATTTCCCGATTCCAACCATATAACAATTTAATGAAGAAGATTCAACCTTCGCCATGAACACTATGAGTAAAGCCTAAGGACATATTTGTCCATATGCAACAGCGGAGCGTGTCGCTCTCCCACACAATGAATGCTAGGATCCATTTTATTCAAACAAAACAAAAACAAAAACAAAAACAAACCGACGCTCCAAGCAAAGTGCATAAGATGTGATGGAATAAAAATATAGTTTCACTAGAGGAACCTGATAATGTTGTCGATGAAGAAGGGGATGCCTTGGGCATCCCCAAGCTTAGATGCTTGATTCTTCTTGAAATATGCAGGGATGAACCACCGGGGCATCCCCAAGCTTAGAGCTTTCACTCTCCTTGATCATATTGTATCATCCTCCTCTTTTGATCCTTGAAAACTTCCTCCACACCAAACTCGAAACGACTCATTAGAGGGTTAGTGCATAATCAAAATTCACATGTTCAGAGGTGACATAATCATTCTTAACACTTCTGGACATTGCACAAAGCTACTGAAAGTTAATAGAATAAAAAAATCCATCAAGCATAGCAAAACAGGCAATGTGATGGATTTTATTGAGGCACAGACTTGCTCAAATGAAAATGCTCAAATTGAATGAAAGTTGCGTACATATCTGAGGATCACTCACGTAAATTGGCATAATTTTCTGAGTTACCTACAGAGAATTAGGCCCAGATTCGTGACAGCAAAGAAATCTGTTTCTGCGCAGTAATCCAAATCTAGTATGAACCTTACTATCAACGACTTTACTTGGCATAACAATGCAACAAAATAAGATAAGGAGAGGTTGCTACAGTAGTAACAACTTCCAAGACTCAAATATAAAATAAAGGGGCAGAAGTAAAATCATGGGTTGTCTCCCACAAGCGCTTTTCTTTAACGCCTTTCAGCTAGGCGCAGAAAGTGTGTATCAAGTATTATCAAGAGATGGTGCATCTACAGCGGGGTTTGGAGTTTTCTCAACTATGCATTGTATCTTATCTATGTAAGTTTCAGAGGCTCCCTTTTCATTACTCTTAGGCTTGCTGCTCTCATCAAACAAATTTTCAGGAACAATCCAATCAAAATTCTTTTCTAGTGCCTCGCACATTCCCAAGAGCTTGCAAGGTATTGATGTTTTAATATCCCCCTCATAATTAACTTTATTAGTGTAATTTTGTCTATCTTTTTCCATCTTTTCAAGTGTGCTAGCAAAGTTTGTATAAGAGCCAAGCATATTGTATTTAGTAAAGACTTTTCTAGCTTCTCTTGCTACATCACCAAATTCTTTAAGAAGGGTTTCTAAGCCAAAATCTTTCTTTTCTCCTTCTTCCATATCACCTAGTGTAAGGAACATATGCTGCATTACGGGGTTGAGGTTAACAAATCTAGCTTCTAACATGTGTACTAAAGAAGCAGCAGCAATTTCATAAGTAGGAGCAAGTTCTACCAAGTGTCTATCTTCAAAATCTTCGACCGTACTAATATGAGTGAAAAAATCTTCTATATTATCTTTCCCGAGGATAGACCCTCGGCCTACCGGTACATATTTAAGAATAAACTTAGGAGGAGACATGATGAAATAAACAAAAAGCAAATAAAGTAAATGCAAGTAACTAATTTTTTTTTGTGTTTTTAATATAGAGATTGCAAACAAGATAGCAAGTAAAGTAAAACTAGCAACTAATTTTTTTGTGTTTTGTTTTAGTGCAGCAAACAAAGTAGTAAATAAAAGTAAAGCAAGACAAAAACAAAGTAAAGAGATTGGAGGTGGAGACTCCCCTTGCAGCGTGTCTTGATCTCCGTGGCAACGGCGCCAGAAAACAGTCTTGATACGCGTACAGCACGCGACCGTTGGGAACCCCAAGAGGAAGGTGTGATGCGTACAGCGGCAAGTTTTCCCTCAGTAAGAAACCAAGGTTTATCGAACCAGTAGGAGCCAAGAAGCTCGTTGAAGGTTGATGGCGGCGAGATGTAGTGCGGCGCAACACCAGGGATTCCGGCGCCAACGTGGAACCTGCACAACACAACCAAAGTACTTTGCCCCAACGAAACAGTGAGGTTGTCAATCTCAACGGCTTGCTGTAACAAAGGATTAGATGTATAGTGTGGATGATGATTGTTTGCAGAAAACAGTAGAACAAGTATTGCAGTAGATTGTATTCGATTAAAAGAATGGACCGGGGTCCACAGTTCAATAGAGGTGTCTCTCCCATAAGATAAATAGCATGTTGGGTGAACAAATTACAGTTGGGCAATTGACAAATAAAGAGGGCATGACCATGCACATACATGATATGATGAGTATAGTGAGATTTAATTGGGCATTACGACAAAGAACATAGACCGCTATCCAGCATGCATCTATGCCTAAAAAGTCCACTTTCAGGTTATCATCCGAACCCCTTCCAGTATTAAGTTGCAAACAATAGACAATTGCATTAAGTATGGTGCGTAATGTAATCACACTACAACACGAATAGGCCTAAACCAACACATATCTTGCAACGATGTTCACATCTGTATCTACAATGCACGTCCCCACGTCCCCACGCGAATAGGCCTAACCCTTCCCTCACCCCTGCATCCCCTATCCCACCTCCCGATTCCCCCATCTAAAACAACTTCCAAATCCTGATCTCCTTCTCCGCCAATACACTTAACCCTAATTCCCCTCTTCTCATCTGCAGGCCATTGGAGACACGGCGCGGTGGCCGCCTCGTCACCATCGCTCTCCTACTAGACGCCTCCTTCGCCCTCCCCTACCTCTCCTTCCCCAAGGTCGCGGGAAAACGCACAGCCGCGGAGCCTGGTCGCACCGGTGGCCTTCAGGGCGTCGAAATCTGGTTCCTGGCGGAAACTCTTGGGGTCTGACCAATGCCAGGTATCCACCGCCGCCTGCAGGACCATGTGCCCCGACGGGGACGTCCGCTGCGACTAGTGGGTCTTCCGTGGGGACATGCACAGATGCAAACGAGGTACGTTCAGCTCCTAGCATCACTGCTCCTATCCTACACTCTTATTTGTGAATCATCTATTGAACGAAGTACACTTGTTGTTGTAGTGCTGGTCTTCACGAAGTCACAGATTTGTAGATTGGCCATGAAGTGAGAGCAGTTCTTTGTACGTCTTGACTGCAGATAATAATTTGTATGGTATATTCTTTGCTTCTACATGCAGGAGTATTTCATTAAAAAAAAGAATCAGACATTTTTGTGCAGAAAATATGCCGACTTACTTTTATTGTGAATTTGTGATAGTTCCCTGGTATAACCCTCACTGTTAATGCAAAGGCCATAATGAAAAACTAACGCTGAAGGTGGAGCGGACTAAAGATTTGAAGCTCTGGCAGATTCAAAAGTTTCTTTAACAAAAACCCTTTGTGGTCAGTTGACTGAAACCCGGCAGCAGTTATTAGCTAGTAGAGTTAAAAGAGGTACGTTTGTTTGGTCTTTTTTTCAGGCACACCTATTGTTCAGACCTAACTATCAAAACAATGCAATGGCAGCTTTAGAAAAATAAGGTTTTTGAGGAGATGCATGAGAAGAACTCCAAATCTCAAAGAATTTTATTGCTTTCTACATGATATCTCCGCAAAACTAGAATGTGCAAACCAAATATCATGTCAGGTTAGTCTGTCTCTTGTCACTTCACATGCAGTACTAATCTTCTAGTATGCCCACATCTAGTTAGTCACTGCCAGACTCGACATATCTGTTAGGATACTCCCATCTGCTATATTGTTGTTTATTTTATCTAGACCCTAATGTCATTTGCAACTCAATGCCAACTTGTTTGAGATATTGTGTGCTTACTCCCTCCTGCAACACATGGAGCAACAGTTTATAACTAGCTGCAAATTGCACTTGTTATTTTATTTTCATGCAGTTCTTGATACCAATATTGATTGCTGATTTTATTTACTTTTATATTGTTGTCATCTGCAGTTCAATCGGTAAATGAATTGCACAATCAGGTCAGTAAGTTTTGATGTTCTCTAAATGATTCCATTTTCACCGTTGGTCCCATGTAAGTTCCCCTCATCCCATGTTTTCTACAACTCTTTATGCAACGGAATTTTAGCCTTATGTGTTGTTTCTTCCATATAAGTTGCCATTGTAAGTCTGGATATCTTGTGTGTTTGTTTGACAGTGATTGTTGCTACCAAGAGAGATCTACGGTCTAATGAGGCTACTATAAAATATTTACTCATGGGTGGGGCAAGCTCTTCTATTCTGGTTCATGGTTTCTCTATAGTTAATAGTCATGTATATTTCTAGTCTCTAATAGTAAATAACTAGTTACTCTGATGAAAATGTTGAAAGATGCCTGACAACATATAAGTGGGTAATTCCTATATGGTTGTTGAAATCTAGAAATTTCTGTAGGAAACTACGTACTACAGCTTTTGCTCTAGTGGATGGTCTATAATTGTGCCTAGTTGTGTTTGTATATGTATTGCATTATTATTCATTGAGCTGCTCCTGAGATCAGTAAGGACCTTGGTTTTTGCCACGCTGATCCTAAAATTGGAACTTATTTTTGCAGGCCCAAAGATCCGGATGGACTGCTATATTCTGATATCAATATGTACATTAAAAGGCAGCAGATCAATTTTGCCTTTTCCTGTAGATTCAAAAGACAAATGGATGATGACATTGGTGACAAGTTTAATGGAAGGAGGACAATGTTGTTGCTGCTGGATAGTCTACATCACATCTCTGTATCTATAGTGATCTCTTAGGAGGGAAGTGATGTTATAAACATAATATCCATATACGTACCACGTGGATGTTGTTCCCCTTGTAATCCTACGATTTTAATTTAATATACAATACGTTTCTCTTCTCTATAAATAGTGATATTGTTTTTTCTCACCTCACAGCATAACATCGACCAAATTCACGATAATTGCCAAAAATAATATTATGGATGTTATATGTGGACCACCGCTTGCAAATATTTGACTGATACAATTAATATCATGCGGTTCATCAATTCAACTGGGGACTCCAAGCACCAACGTATGCAAATGTTGTCCACCCTTAGTTCTATGCGTTGCTACCTAGCAACACCCCTGTTACTAACGGACCTATATGTGTTGCATTGTACCTTAGCAACACCCAAAAACGCAACGCATCATTATCCATTGGTGGAGTCGCTAGCAACGCCTATATTGGCATTTAGATACAGATAAATGCGTTGCTATAGGAGGGGTCCTGTTGTAGTGTCAACAACTACATCCTCGGACATAGCATCGATGTTTTATCCCTAGTGGCAACAGCACATCCACAACCTTAGAACTTTCTGTCACTGTCCCAGATTTAATGGAGGCATGAACCCACTATCGAGCATAAATACTCCCTCTTGGAGTTACTAGCAAAAACTTGGCCAGAGCCTCTACTAATAACGGAGAGCATGCAAGATCATAAACAACACATAGGTAATAGATTGATAATCAACATATCATAGTATTCTCTATCCATCGGATCCCAACAAACTGTAACATCCCAAAAATTTCAAAACAAACAAAATGAATTTCCCTAGTTCCAAAATTTGGAACCAACAAAAACTTTTATTAAATTAAGTTTGATACATAGTGATCTTGCTTAATTCTTGTGCTATTGCCATGCTTGCTTGTTTAACTAGTATTTGAAATACTCTTAAACCCTAAACCTCAAATTCCTTTTTACCATCCCAGTTAAAATAAAATAAAAAGAATTTTAAATAAGAAAAAGGCATATGTGCCTATGGCTATTTTTATAAAACTTTACCTTAGGCTTTTCCACTTTATATAGAGGATTGGAAAACCTTCATAAACCTTATCTAGTACTTCTCAAACCCAATCCAAGTTGAAACAAAAGAAAATAAAAGAAAACTAAAAATGCCATAGAGGCATATGAGAGTAAAATGCAAATTTGTGAATTTGAGAATCTTGACCCTAGGACTTGATGTGAAAGGTTGGATCACTCCTCTATACCATTTCAACACTCAACAACATCAATTGGGTCAAGCCTAGTCAAATTAAAAATCAAATGCAACATATGCATAGAGGCTTATGTGACACATAGCCAATTTCACCAATTCTTGACCTATGCCTTTATACCTTGACCAAATGGTGTGAAACCATATCTAAACCTAATCTAACACTAAATTAAACCTCAACCTTGCCCAAGTAAAGGAAGGGGAGCAAATTACAAGAATAAGAAAAGTTGACATGTCACCTCTTATGTGTTATGGCCAATTTTGCAAATCTTTGAGCTAGACCTTTTGGAATAGTTTTAATGGTTTGGAAATGTTCCTAAACTAATAAGAATCACTTTAGAGTCAAGAAAAATCAAATCAAAAGGAGAGAAATCAAATAGGGAGAAAATCCCATTTTCACTCACATACACCTTTAGCCATTTTTGCAAATCTTCACCCAAGGCCACTTTGGCTTGTGCCATTGTTTGTAAAACACTTATATATGAATAACAAACACAAATGCATCAAAGAAACCCTTTTCAAATAAAAGGAAAAATCAAATTCAACATACATGTGATAATGGTCATGTGACCCATTTATAAAATATTACCCACTTTACACCCCTGGTTTTGATTTTTCCTAATCCAACATTGACCAACTCTTGCCATGTCATCCAAGACCATGTCAAGGTGAACCTTTTTGCTGTTGACCACCAGAGCTAACTTTGACTAGGTTGACCAGAATAGAAGAGACAAGAGGAGACTTTGAAATAAAGAGAAGATCAACCCCAATTTGAAAACTTGCAAAACAACACCAAATTTACCACCACCACCACCATTCCATCTATATGAATATATGAATGAGATCCACCAAAGGAATTTCCAAAATTTGACAAAAACTTTCTTGCGGCCATTTCTACAAACACCTTGCAGGCAGGGAATCAAATGGTGCCCATGCTATGATTTTGGTTGGACCAAGTCCAACCCTGGCCCCTCCTTGCTGCCCTGAAGCCTCCTCTCACCCCTCAGCATCAATCCATGCCTCTGCCTTCACTGTTGCTTGGTCACCACGACCATGATCATGCATGCCGTGGCATGCCAAGTCCACACCATGCCATCCCTTCTTCCTCTCACATCCATCTCCCCTCACCATATCAGCGGCCTTCCCCTGACTCTCCTGAAGCTGCTCGTGCACGCCTTGGACCAAGTTGACGACGACACAACCCAGTTCACGCGCGCCCAGACACGCCCAGAGGATGCCCACGCTCGCCAGGACGCGCACGGTGACATCCCTGGACGCGACAGAACGCCGCCATGCCCCGTCGCCTCACGCCTCCCCTCGCTCTCCCCATGCGCACGTCGACTCACCACGGTCTCCTCTACCTCACGGACATCGCCAATTGGCCACGGACCTGCTGTAGACGACGCCCACGTCAAAGATCATCCGCCACCGTACTGCCATACTGCGAGGAAGAGAACGACGCGCCTGTCCCTCCTCTGGCCTCGCCACGAAGCGCGTCAGCATCGCCTTGATGTCGCCAACGCTCCACACCCATCACTTGCCCCTTCGTCGCCTTGGAACGGCGATCTCGCCGTCGACCCGCCAGCAATGCCACGGCCACCCCCTCGAACCTATAAAAGGAGACCCCTCCGCGAAGGATTTCTCACGCCATTCTACTCCTCTCCTCTCCCTGATCCTCCACCGCTCCTCTCCCAGCCACATCATCGCCGGCAGCCGCCCAATTGCGAGCTGAAGACCCGCAGCACCGCTGCCAAGCAAGCCGTCGATTGCGACCACCATCCGAGCCGCCGTCTGCTCCATATACTTCCTCTGCCTCGACAACGTCGCCGCAGCCCATCGCCGTTGATCACCGGAGCCTGGGAGCGCCGCCGACCTCCTACCTCCGCCGTGCCCGCCGCTGCTTCTCGCTGAGGACGACGACGACGCTGCACCGCTCGATCCCCTTCTGATCCAACGGTCGAGGTTAGCCCATACTGTTTCGGTGTTATAAGCCACTGACCACTGGGCCCCATGCTGTCAGCAGCCCAAAACGTTAGTTGGTCTGGTTTCCCCTGTTCCAACCGTTTCAGCCCATTAACTCTCCCGCCAGCCCACGTTTTAAATTCGAAAATACAAAATAGAGAAATAATGCAAAACTGGTGCTGTGTTCAAAATTGAATAACTCCAAATCTACTTGGCCATTTTTAGTGAATTTAATATGGTTGGAAAGCCTGTGAAATTATCTATCCGATGCCACTGGATTCAAACCAATATCTGTTGTAGAATTAAAGTAGAAAAATAAACAAGACAGGGACTTTTCTGCCTTAGAATAATTATTAAAAATCAACCACAAATGCTTTTAAGTTAATTCCAACTCCTATAAATCACATTACACTTGTACTAAGTGTTTATGCAAAAATATGCCATGCTTACTTTGAATGATCATGGCCTAGCTAAATTAAAGGACTATATGGCTATTTCTAGTCAAAGATATTGTCCAAAACTATTTAAAAATAGCATGGGAGTGTTTCTCTCATTTAAATCTTGCCATGAACTTTTCAAATGAGATAGAGCCTCTGGTCATTTAGGTCTCATGTGAATTGTTTGATGATATTAAATCTTTACCTTGTTAGGATTAAATTGTATGAGGTGCTTCACCTCATTTAAATCATTTTCTTAAATGATAAGTATGAAGAGGTTGACTTTGGTCAACCTAGGTCATATATTATTCATGAGAGAGATTAAATCTTAATAAGATAATGAGAGGAAATTATTTCTCTAAGTAATTAAAAGTAACACCTAAGTTAGTATGAGAGGAAATTATTTTTCTTAAATAAGAAAACAAGTCCACACACTTAATAGTAATGTGTGATGCTAGTTAAGTGGTGTGAATCTTGTGTGTGCTTAGTTTAGTACATAAGTTTGGTATGATGATTGTGTACCCCGTATTCGTATTTTAGACGCTAGTACCAAGGAGTATCCAGAGGAGGAGGAGGTCTACTTCCAAGGAGAAGAAGACCACTTTGACCAATTCCCCAACCAAGGCAAGATAATACTCTTGCAAAGTGCAAAGCTCACCATGAGCAAGGCATTACCCCATTTACTTTATGCTTATGATCCTATTTCCCAGTTTTACTTTACAAGCTTTATTTACTTTTGTTTTTTAAAGTACTTTTTGATTCATGATTCACTGGGTTAGTATTGGATTAGTACAAGAGTATCAAAGTTAGCCTAGAAGCAAAGCAAAATACTTAGCACCCCTCATACATAGATGCTAGTGCTAAATTAAAAGTGACTACTCTAGTTGGGAACTTGTGAAATGAAATGACTTTGAAAACCTTGGAATGATGAGTCATTCTATTGAAAGATTTTGAAGGTGAATATGATCTGTGAATGACTTGGTGAATGTTACCAAAACTGATGGTTGGGTTCGGATGCGATACCATTCCAAATTTACAAGTACCCCCACAATACCTGAATCTGGGTAAGGCTTAGCTGGAAATTTATGTGTCTTAGTATGGGTTCCCTCTAAAACAAGCGTCATCGGGGTTATGTCGGAGGCTGCCTCTACAACAAAAGGAATGATGTGAAATGACGTGAAATGAGGTGAATGCCCGGCCCAAGCCCTGTGCAGTTCCCGGGGTAACAGTTGGCTATCACCGGGAGGCCAAGCTCATAGGGAGAGGTGCCTATACTAGGGTATGTAAATGAAAGGTTAGGATTGGTAGTTCGCGTACTGCGTACGATAAATCAGGGCCAGTTACCCCTGACGAACTATTGCAATTGTTGTGGCACAAGTGTACAACCTCTGCAGAGTTCAACCTATTCGAATAGCCGCGTCCGCGGTGCTATGGACGATTGGAAAGGCCATACTGTTCCGTCATCAGAATTTTTCTAAAACTATGAATGGGAATGGTGACTGGTGAATTTGAACTTGAAAGGTGACATTGACTTTGAATCACAACAGAGTTGTGGGAATGACACTAATGTTCCCACTTGAGTTAGTTAGCACATGAAGAGTGATACGTCTCCGACGTATCGATAATTTCTTATGTTCCATGCCACATTATTGATGATATCTACATGTTTTATGCACACTTTATGGCATATTCGTGCATTTTCTAGAACTAACCTATTAACAAGATGCCGAAGTGCCAGTTGCTGTTTTCTGCTGTTTTTGGTTTCAGAAATCCTAGTAAGGAAATATTCTCGGAATTGGATGAAATCAACGCCCAGGGTCCTATTTTGCCACGAAGCTTCCAGAAGACCGAAGAGTCAACGAAGTGGGGCCACGAGGTGGCCAGGCGGGCAGGCGGCACGGCCCAAGCCCTGGCCGCGCCAGCCTGTCTCCTGGGCCCCTCGCGACGCCCCCTGACCTACCCTTCCGCCTACAAATAGCCTTCGTCGCGAAACCCCCAGTACCGAGAGCCACGATACGGAAAACCTTCCAGAGACGCCGCCGCCGCCAATCCCATCTCGGGGGATTCGGGAGATCGCCTCTGGCACCCTGCCGGAGAGGGGAATCATCTCCCGGAGGACTCTACGCCGCCATGGTCGCCTCCGGAGTGATGTGTGAGTAGTCTACCCCTGGACTATGGGTCCATAGCAGTAGCTAGATGGTTGTCTTCTCCTCATTGTGCTTAATTGTCGGGTCTTGTGAGCTGTCGAACATGATCAAGATCATCTATCTGTAATTCTATATGTTGTGTTTGTTGGGATCCGATGAATAGAGAATACTTGTTATGTTGATTATCAATTTATATCTATGTGTTGTTTATGATCTTGCATGCTCTCCGTTATTAGTAGAGGCTCTGGCCAAGTTTTTGCTATTAACTCCAAGAGGGGGTATTTATGCTCGATAGTGGGTTCATGTCTCCGTGAATCTGGGGAAGTGACAGAAATCTCTAAGATTATGGATGTGCTGTTGCCACTAGGGATAAAACATTGGTGCTATGTTCGTGGATGTAGTTACTGATTACATTACGCGCAATACTTAATGCAATTGTCTGTTGTTAGCAACTTAATACTGGAGGGGGTTCGGATGATAACCTGAAGGTGGACTTTTTAGGCATAGATGCATGCTGGATAGCGGTCTATGTACTTTGTCGTAATGCCCAATTAAATCTCACTATACTCATCATAATATGTATGTGCATGGTCATGCCCTCTTTATTTGTCAATTGCCCAACTGTAATTTGTTCACCCAACATGCTGTTTATCTTATGGGAGAGACACCTCTAGTGAACTGTGGACCCCGGTCCAATTCTCTATACTGAAATACAATCTACTGCAATTGTTCTACTGTTTTCTGCAAATAGTCATCATCCACACTATACATCTAATCCTTTGTTACAGCAAGCCGGTGAGATTGACAACCTCGCTGTTTCGTTGGGGCAAAGTACTTGGTTTGTGTTGTGCAGGTTCCACGTTGGCGCCGGAATCCCTGGTGTTGCGCCGCACTACATCTCGCCGCCATCAACCTTCAACGTGCTTCTTGACTCCTACTGGTTCGATAAACCTTGGTTTCTACTGAGGGAAACTTGCCGATGTGCGCATCACACCTTCCTCTTGGGGTTCCCAACGGACGCGTGTTGAACGAAAAGACATAAAGTCAACTACGCGCATCAAGAAAATTTCTGGCGCCGTTGCCGGGGAGATCAAGACACGCTGCAAGGGGAGTCTCCACATCCCAATCTCTTTACTTTGTTTTTGTCTTGCTTTATTTTATTTACTACTTTATTTGCTGCACTAAATCAAAATACAAAAAAATTAGTTGCTAGTTTTACTTTATTTGCTATCTTGTTTGCTATATCAAAAACACACAAAAAATAGTTACTTGCATTTACTTTATCTAGTTTATTTTATTTACTACTGCTAAAATGAGTAATCCTGAAGTTGAAGTTCGTACGTTTAAGCAACGAGGGGGGGAATGTTTAAGAGATGCTTGGTATAGAATTAGTGATGCCCATAATAGGTGCACTAAGAAACACTCCACCACTATCCTACTCAGGAATTTTTATGTTGGTGTCTCTAGCTGGAATAGGTATGTTCTTGATTGTCTCGCGAAAGGTAATTTCCTAAGTACTCCTGCATTAGAAGCTAGCTGCATTATTGAGAGTCTATTTGGAATACCCCCTGTTGATGAAGTTAAAACTGAAATCTCTCTTGAAGATGTTATGAAAAAATTGGAAACCATAGAGAAAAATTTTCCAAGTATTGAAACTAAATTGGAAATGTTACTTGATAAAACTAATGAACTTGATAAATCCTTAGGAGGAATTGATGAAAGAATTAATGTCCTAGGAACTTGTGTTGTCCATGATAATCAAATCAATAGGATTGGCGAACTTGAAAAAGCTATGGGAACCTTGGGTTCAACCTTTTCTTCTCTTAAATATAAGGAGAAAGCTTATGTGGGTAAGAAGCAAAAGTTTATGTATGTCTCTAAAGTGCCTAAACCAAAAAAATATTATTATAGGCCTAAAATTGACAAAGCCCTTAGTACCACTACAGATGGGGGAGCTTATGGTAATGATGCTCCATCCTTCGATAATACTTGATACACACTTTCTGCGCCTAGCTGAAAGGCGTTAAAGAAAAAGCGCTTATGGGAGACAACCCATGTTTTTACTACAGTACTTTGTTTTTATATTTGAGTCTTGGAAGTTGTTTACTACTGTAGCAACCTCTCCTTATCTTAGTTTAGTGTTTTATTATGCAAAGTAAAGTCGTTGATAGTAAGGTTCATACTAGATTTAGATTACTGCGCAGAAACAGATTTCTTTGCTGTCACGAATCTGGGAAAAATTCTCTGTAGGTAACTCATAAAATTATGCCAATTTACGTGAGGGATCCTCAGATATGTACGCAACTTTCATTCAATTTGAGCATTTTCATTTGAGCAAGTCTGGTGCCTCAATAAAATTCGTCAATACGAACTGTTCTGTTTTTGACAGATTCTGCCTTTTATTTCGCATTGCCTGTTTTGATATGTTCGATGGATATTTTGATTCCATTAACTTTCAGTAGCTTTGTGCAATGTCCAGAAGTGCTAAGAATGATTATGTCACCTCTGAACATGTATATTTTGATTGTGCACTAACCCTCTAATGAGTTGTTTTGAGTTTGGTGTGGATGAAGTTTTCAAGGATCAAGAGAGGGAGATGATACAACATGATCAAGGAGAGTGAAAGCTCTAAGCTTGGGGATGCCCCGATGGTTCACCCCTGCATATTTCAAGAAGACTCAAGCGTCTAAGCTTGGGGATGCCCAAGGCATCCCCTTCTTCATCGACAATATTATCAGGTTCCTCCCCTGAAACTATATTTTTATTCCATCACATCTTATGTGCTTTGCTTGGAGCGTCGGTTTGTTTTTGTTTTTTGTTTTGTTTGAATAAAATGGATCCTAGCATTCATTGTGTGGGAGAGAGACACGCTCCGCTGTAGCATATGGACAAGTATGTCCTTGGGCTTTACTCATAATATGCATGGCGAAGTTTCTTCTTCGTTAAATTGTTATATGGTTGGAATTGGAAAATGATACATGTAGTAATTGCTAAAATGTCTTGGATAATGTGATACTTGGCAATTGTTGTGCTCATGTTTAAGCTCTTGCATCATATACTTTGCACCTATTAATGAAGAAATACGTAGAGCATGCTAAAATTTGGTTTGCATATTTGGTCTCTCTAAGGTCTAGATAATTTCTATTATTGAGTTTGAACAGCAAGGAAGACGGTGTAGAGTCTTATAATGTTTTCAATATGTCTTTTATGTGAGTTTTGCTGCACCGCTTCATCCTTGTGTTTGTTTCAAATAGCTTTGCTAGCCTAAACCTTGTATCGAGAGGGAATACTTCTCATGCATCCAAAATCCTTGAGCCAACCACTATGCCATTTGTGTCCACCATACCTACCTACTACATGGTATTTCTCCGCCATTCCAAAGTAAATTGCTTGAGTGCTACCTTTAAATTTCCATTCTCTACCTTTACAATATATAGCTCATGGGACAAATAGCTTAAAAACTATTGTGGTATTGAATATGTACTTATGCACTTTATCTCTTATTAAGTTGCTTGTTGTGCGATAACCATGTTCCTGGGGACGCCATCAACTACTCTTTGTTGAATATCATGTGAGTTGCTATGCATGTTCGTCTTGTCTGAAGTAAGGGAGATTTACCACCTTATGGTTAGAGCGTGCATATTGTTAGAGAAGAACATTGGGCCGCTAACTAAAGCCATGATCCATGGTGGAAGTTTCAGTTTTGTACATATATCCTCAATCTCATATGAGAAAATTAATTGTTGTTACATGCTTATGCATAAAAGAGGAGTCCATTATCTGTTGTCTATGTTGTCCCGGTATGGATGTCTAAGTTGAGAATAATCAATAGCGAGAAATCCAATGCGAGCTTTCTCCTTAGACCTTTGTACAGGCGACATAGAGGTACCCCTTTGTGACACTTGGTTAAAACATGTGCATTACGATAATCCCGGTAATCCAAGCTAATTAGGACAAGGTGCGGGCACTATTAGTATACTATGCATGAGGCTTGCAACTTGTAAGATATAATTTACATGACACATATGCTTTATTACTACCGTTGACAAAATTGTTTCTTGTTTTTAAAACCAAAGCTCTAGCACAAATATAGCAATCGATGCTTTCCTCTTTGAAGGACCATTCTTTTACTTTTATGTTGAGTCAGTTCACCTATCTCTCTCCATCTCAAGAAGCAAACACTTGTGTGAACTGTGCATTGATTCCTACATACTTGCATATTGCACTTGTTATATTACTTTACATTGACAATATCCATGAGATATATATGTTATAAGTTGAAAGCAACCGCTGAAACTTCATCTTCCTTTATGTTGCTTCAATACCTTTACTTTGAATTGTTGCATTATGAGTTAACTCTTATGCAAGACTTGTTGATGCTTGTCTTGAAGTACTATTCATGAAAAGTCTTTGCTATATGATTCATTTGTTTACTCATGTCATTTACATTGTTTTGATCGCTGCATTCACTACATATGCTTACACTAGTATGATCAAGGTTATGATGGCATGTCACTCCAGAAATTATCTTTGTTTATCGTTTACCTGCTCGGGGCGAGCAGAAACTAAGCTTGGGGATGCTGATACGTCTCCGACGTATCGATAATTTCTTATGTTCCATGCTACATTATTGATGATATCTACATGTGTTTATGCACACTTTATGTCATATTCGTGCATTTTCTGGAACTAACCAATTAACAAGATGCCGAAGTGCCAGTTGCTGTTTTCTGCTGTTTTTGGTTTCAGAAATCCTAGTAAGGAAATATTCTCGGAATTGGATGAAATCAACGCCCAGGGTCCTATTTTGCCACGAAGCTTCCAGAAGACCGAAGAGTCAACGAAGTGGGGCCATGAGGTGGCCAGGAGGGCAGGCGACGCGGCCTAAGCCCTGGCCGCGCCAGCCTGTCTCCTGGGCCCCTCGCGACGCCCCCTGACCTACCCTTCCGCCTACAAATAGCCTTCGTCGCGAAACCCCCAGTACCGAGAGCCACGATACGGAAAACCTTCCAGAGACGCCGCCGCCGCCAATCCCATCTTGGGGGATTCAGGAGATCGCCTCCGGCACCCTGCCGGAGAGGGGAATCATCTCCCGGAGGACTCTACGCCGCCATGGTCGCCTCCGGAGTGATGTGTGAGTAGTCTACCCCTGGACTATGGGTCCATAGCAGTAGCTAGATGGTTGTCTTCTCCTCATTGTGCTTAATTGTCGGGTCTTGTGAGCTGCCGAACATGATCAAGATCATCTATCTGTAATTCTCTATGTTGTGTTTGTTGGGATCCGATGAATAGAGAATACTTGTTATGTTGATTATCAATTTATATCTATGTGTTGTTTATGATCTTGCATGTTCTCCGTTATTAGTAGAGGCTCTGGCCAAGTTTTTGCTATTAACTCCAAGAGGGGGTATTTATGCTCGATAGTGGGTTCATGTCTCCATGAATCTGGGGAAGTGACAGAAATCTCTAAGATTACGGATGTGTTGTTGCCACTAGGGATAAAACATTGGTGCTATGTTCGAGGATGTAGTTACTGATTACATTATGCGCAATAATTAATGCAATTGTCTGTTGTTAGCAACTTAATACTGGAGGGGGTTCGGATGATAACCTGAAGGTGGACTTTTTAGGCATAGATGCATGCTGGATAGCGGTCTATGTACTTTGTCGTAATGCCCAATTAAATCTCACTATACTCATCATAATATGTATGTGCATGGTCATGCCCTCTTTATTTGTCAATTGCCCAACTGTAATTTGTTCACCCAACATGCTGTTTATCTTATGGGAGAGACACCTCTAGTGAACTGTGGACCCCGGTCCAATTCTCTATACTGAAATACAATCTACTGCAATTGTTCTACTGTTTTCTGCAAACAATCATCATCCACACTATACATCTAATCCTTTGTTACAGCAAGCCGGTGAGATTGACAACCTCGCTGTTTCGTTGGGGCAAAGTACTTGGTTTGTGTTGTGCAGGTTCCACGTTGGCGCCGGAATCCCTGGTGTTGCGCCGCACTACATCTCGCCGCCATCAACCTTCAACGTGCTTCTTGACTCCTACTGGTTCGATAAACCTTGGTTTCTACTGAGGGAAACTTGCCGCTGTGCGCATCACACCTTCCTCTTGGGGTTCCCAACGGACGCGTGTTGAACGAAAAGACATAAAGTCAACTACGCGCATCAAAGAGTTGTTTACTAAAATGTTTGTGAACTAAAATTGGCTTTATGCAAAATAAACTAGAGCTCAGCACCCCCTTACTAGAATTGTTAGCACTTACATTAGTATTAGTTTGCGAGTACTTTAAAGTACTGACGGCTTTGTCCCTGGCTATTCAAATGGCCAGACTATGAAGAGGAGCAGAACTATCAGGATGACGACCAGCAGGACGCCTACGACAACTAGGAAATCTTCTGACGTCAGACGTTGGCCTGTGGACTAGAGAGTCCCTTCTACTTACGCTTCCGCTATGAAACTAGGAAGTTTGTGTCTGTTGATCAATAGATCAACTATTTGTGTAATATTGGATCATGTGATCTCTATTTGTAAGACGACTATGGTATGTAATGAATGATGACTTATGATATTCAACTGTTATGTCTCGCAACAACAATATTCCTGGGATTGCGATGTATGGCATAACAGGCATCTGGACTTAAAAATCCGGGTGTTGACAAGTTGGTATCAGAGCCATTGTTTGACCTTAGGAGAACCTAGTTAGAATAGACGTCTGCAAAACTTAGTTTCAAAAACCAAAGAAGTGAATATTTGCGAAAAACTTATTCTCACCCTTATCCTTGAGATCTTTTTCAAACATGAGAAATTCATGCCCTACTTTTCCTTGCCATTACCTACATAAAACTTTGCACACTGGAATACTTCTCTAATTTACTCCTCCTCTTTGTTCATAGATGGAATACAAATGGGAGTGCTATCAGCTTGGTCAAGGAGGAGAACTGATGTTCGAAAAGGATTTGAAGCAACTAGTGGAGTATCTAGGACGCCCGTATCTCGAGTTCTTCGGAACACCCCTCAAAAATCAGTTGGGAGGACCACTTCGGTGGGAAGTTTCTGCAGATCTACGAAGAAATCGTGGAGCCCCAATTTGGGAAACCATATGGTTTTCTGTAACGGGAAACACCTGGAAAGAAGGACTAGTCAGAGCCATGCAAGAAGGAATTGCCCGTCTGTGCGGACAAAACATGAACAAGCTCAGAAATACCCGCTTCACGTACTACCCAAGACATGATCCCATGGGAAGACCAATAACCATGCCCCAGCACCCGGAGATGAACCATTATGTAGCACACCTGGACTACATGATGTACAAGACCTGCAAGGAGTTGGACAATGCCCTCGCCTTTCGCCAAGCACATTACCCGTGAAGATGAAGAATCCCCCCCTGAAGAGTAGTATCATTTAAGCACTTTTGTAGGTGTGAGTTGTACCAGGAATCCCCTTGTATCGTAGAGCGAAGGAATGGTTCTTCAAACCAACGGTGTGTTAGATTTGTAATGTGTGATGCTTGGTATGAATGAAAAAGTGTTGTTGGTTTTTACCCCCGCAACACTACTCAAAATTTCAAATTGTGAACTTTAACAAAACAAACCATAGAAATTTCCCTCTTATCTTATCAGCTACCTCACTGTTCAGATGGCCCCTCCCACTCGTAGCGCAAGTCAAGAGGCCATGATGCAGATGTTGCAAACCATGCTGGAAGATAGAGAAGCAGAAAGAGCTGAAAGACAAGCCAACATTGCAGCACTTCAACAGCTTGCCAACAACAATCAAGGCCATCATGATCACCCAGGATCAAAGCTAAAGAACTTTTAGAACACCAATCCTCCAATTTTCAACAAGACTGAAGAACCCCTCGATGCTGATGACTGGCTCCAGACGATGGAGAACAACCTCGAAGTTGCGGGAGTTGAAGCCGCAGAGAAAGTGCTGTTTGCCACGCACTACTTAGCAGGACCCGCAAGAGCCTGGTGGACCAGCACCCGTGCCATGAATGCAGGATAGATGATGACCTGGGAAGACTTCAAGCTGAAGTTTAGCAAGTACCACGTGCCCCAAGGACTGATCAAAAAGATGAGAGACGAGTTCCGCGAACTCAAGTAAGGAAGAATGTCCGTGGTGGAATACCGCGACAGGTTTCTTACTCTGTCAAGGTACGCCCCGGATGAGACCGACACCAACGAAAAAAGGAAGGAGAGATTTCTGAACGGACTGCATGATGAAATGCAAACTGTGTTAGTGAACATTCCGTTCGCTGACCTCGAAGCCCTGGTGGACTCCGCCATCCAGATGGAAGGGAAGCTACACCAAGCCAATGAGAACCGCAAGAGAAGGATGATGAACCAGAATGGGCCCAACAATGCCCAGAAGTACCGCAACAACTCAACTGGAGGATTTGCCTCAAGATACAACAAGCCCCCAGCTCAGACTTACCGCCCAAGCAACAACAACAACAACAACAACCGCAACACCAACAACAACCACAACAACAACAACAACAACAACAACAATAACCACGGCAACCGCACCAACAACAACAACAACAACCACCCCAATGGCAACAACAACCACCCCAATACTGCCCCCGTGACTGGGAGTAACACTGTCCCCGTCAACCCCAAAGACAAGTCCACCGTCAACTGCTATGAATGTGGAGTTGTGGGTCACTACTCCAATGAGTGCCCCAAGAAGCTTGCCAAGATTGCCGCCAATACCTCAACACCTGCTCAGCAACAGCGCCGCTTTGCAGGAAGAAGGAACCAGAACAACAACAACGGTCATTTCTATCACATGGCCGCCAATGAAGCCCAGGAAGCCCCTCAGGCCATGCCAAGTATGTTCACCTGTTAATCCCACTGCTCAATCTTTCTTAGGAACCTAACTTTTCTTAAAATCTCGGGACTAGATTTGTTTAAGGGGGAACTGTTTGTAACATCCCAAAAATTTCAAAACAAACAAAATGAATTTCCCTAGTTCCAAAATTTGGAACCAACAAAAACTTTTATTAAATTAAGTTTGATACATAGTGATCTTGCTTAATTCTTGTGCTATTGCCATGCTTGATTATTTAACTAGTATTTGAAATACTCTTAAACCCTAAACCTCAAATTCCTTTTTACCATACCAGTTAAAATAAAATAAAAAGAATTTTAAATAAGAAAAAGGCATATGTGCCTATGGCTATTTTTATAAAACTTTACCTTAGGCTTTTCCACTTTATATAGAGGATTGGAAAACCTTCATAAACCTTATCTAGTACTTCTCAAACCCAATCCAAGTTGAAACAAAAGAAAATAAAAGAAAACTAAAAATGCCATAGAGGCATATGAGAGTAAAATGCAAATTTGTGAATTTGAGAATCTTGACCCTAGGACTTGATGTGAAAGGTTGGATCACTCCTCTATACCATTTCAACACTCAACAACATCAATTGGGTCAAGCCTAGTCAAATTAAAAATCAAATGCAACATATGCATAGAGGCATATGTGACACATAGCCAATTTCACCAATTCTTGACCTATGCCTTTATACCTTGACCAAATGGTGTGAAACCATATCTAAACCTAATCTAACACTAAATTGAACCTCAACCTTGCCCAAGTAAAGGAAGGGGAGCAAATTACAAGAATAAGAAAAGTTGACATGTCACCTCTTATGTGTTATGGCCAATTTTGCAAATCTTTGAGCTAGACCTTTTGGAATAGTTTTAATGGTTTGGAAATGTTCCTAAACTAATAAGAATCACTTTAGAGTCAAGAAAAATCAAATCAAAAGGAGAGAAATCAAATAGGGAGAAAATCCCATTTTCACTCACATACACCTTTAGCCATTTTTGCAAATCTTCACCCAAGGCCACTTTGGCTTGTGCCATTGTTTGTAAAACACTTATATATGAATAACAAACACAAATGCATCAAAGAAACCATTTTCAAATCAAAGGAAAAATCAAATTCAACATACATGTGATAATGGTCATGTGACCCATTTATAAAATATTACCCACTTTACACCCCTGGTTTTGATTTTTCCTAATCCAACATTGACCAACTCTTGCCATGTCATCCAAGACCATGTCAAGGTGAACCTTTTTTCTGTTGACCACCAGAGCTAACTTTGAGTAGGTTGACCAGAATAGAAGAGACAAGAGGAGACTTTGAAATAAAGAGAAGATCAACCCCAATTTGAAAACTTGCAAAACAACACCAAATTTACCACCACCACCACCATTCCATCTATATGAATATATGAATGAGATCCACCAAAGGAATTTCCAAAATTTGACAAAAACTTTCTTGCGGCCATTTCTACAAACACCTTGCAGGCAGGGAATCAAATGGTGCCCATGCTATGATTTTGGTTGGACCAAGTCCAACCCTGGCCCCTCCTTGCTGCCCTGAAGCCTCCTCTCACCCCTCAGCATCAATCCATGCCTCTGCCTTCACTGTTGCTTGGTCACCACGACCATGATCATGCATGCCGTGGCATGCCAAGTCCACACCATGCCAGCCCTTCTTCCTCTCACATCCATCTCCCCTCACCATGTCAGCGGCCTTCCCCTGACTCTCCTGAAGCTGCTCGTGCACGCCTTGGACCAAGTTGACGTTGACACTGCCCAGTCCACGCGCGCCCAGACATGCCCAGAGGATGCCCACGCTCGCCAGGACGCGCACGGTGACATCCCTGGACGCGACAGAATGCCGCCATGCCCCGTCGCCTCACGCCTCCCCTCGCTCTCCCCATGCGCACGTCGACTCACCACGGTCCCCTCTACCTCACGGACATCGCCAATTGGCCGCGGACCTGCTGTAGATGACGCCCGCGTCAAAGATCATCCGCCACCGTACTGCCATACTGCGAGGAAGAGAACGACGCGCCTGTCCC
The DNA here is from genome assembly GCF_019359855.2 of Lolium perenne. Classification (NCBI taxonomy): domain Eukaryota; kingdom Viridiplantae; phylum Streptophyta; class Magnoliopsida; order Poales; family Poaceae; genus Lolium; species Lolium perenne. Next base: position 130,284,848 of record NC_067249.2, on the reverse strand, counting down.
TCCTCTGGCCTCGCCACGAAGCGCGTCAGCATCGCCTTGATGTTGCCAACGATCCACGCCCATCACTTGCCCCTTCGTCGCCTTGGAACGGCGATCTAGCCGTCGACCCGCCAGCTCTGCCACGGCCACCCCCTCGAACCTATAAAAGGAGACCCCTCCGCGAAGGATTTCTCACGCCATTCTACTCCTCTCCTCTCCCTGATCCTCCACCGCTCCTCTCCCAGCCACATCATCGCCGGCAGCCGCCCAATTGCGAGCTGAAGACCCGCAGCACCGCCGCCAAGCAAGCCGTCGATTGCGGCCACCATCCGAGCCGCCGTCTGCTCCATATACTTCCTCTGCCTCGACAACGTCGCTGCAGCCCATCACCGTCGATCACTGGAGCCTGGGAGCGCCACCGACCTCCTACCTCCGCCGTGCCCACCGCTGCTTCTCGCTGAGGACGACGATGACACTGCACCGCTCGATCCCCTTCTGATCCAACGGTCGAGGTTAGCCCATACCGTTTCGGTGTTATAAGCCACTGACCACTGGGCCCCATGCTGTCAGCAGCCCAAAATGTTAGTTGGGCTGGTTTCCCCTGTTCCAACCGTTTCATCCCATTAACTCTCCCGCCAGCCCACGTTTTTAATTCGAAAATACAAAATAGAGAAATAATGCAAAACTGGTGCTGTGTTCAAAATTGAATAACTCCAAATCTACTTGGCCATTTTTAGTGAATTTAATATGGTTGGAAAGCCTGTGAAATTATCTATCCAATGCCACTAGATTCAAACCAATATCTGTTGTAGCATTAAAGTAGCAAAATAAACAAGACAGGGACTTTTCTGCCTTAGAATAATTATTAAAAATCAACCAAAAATGCTTTTAAGTTAATTCCAACTCCTATAAATCACATTACACTTGTACTAAGTGTTTATGCAAAAATATGCCATGCTTACTTTGAATGATCATGGCCTAGCTAAATTAAAGGACTATATGGCTATTTCTAGTCAAAGATATTGTCCAAAATTATTTAAAAATAGCATGGGAGTGTGTCTCTCATTTAAATCTTGCCATGAACTTTTCAAATGAGATAGAGCCTCTGGTCATTTAGGTCTCATGTGAATTGTTTGATGATATTAAATCTTTACCTTGTTAGGATTAAATTGTATGAGGTGCTTCACCTCATTTAAATCATTTTCTTAAATGATAAGTATGAAGAGGTTGACTTTGGTCAACCTAGGTCATATATTATTCATGGGAGAGATTAAATCTTAATAAGATAATGAGAGGAAATTATTTCTCTAAGTAATTAAAAGTAACACCTAAGTTAGTATGAGAGGAAATTATTTTTCTTAAATAAGAAAACAAGTCCACACACTTAATAGTAATGTGTGATGCTAGTTAAGTGGTGTGAATCTTGTGTGTGCTTAGTTTAGTACATAAGTTTGGTATGATGATTGTGTACCCCGTATTCGTATTTTAGACGCTAGTACCAAGGAGTATCCAGAGGAGGAGGAGGTCTACTTCCAAGGAGAAGAAGACCACTTTGACCAATTCCCCAACCAAGGCAAGATAATACTCTTGCAAAGTGCAAAGCTCACCATGAGCAAGGCATTACCCCATTTACTTTATGCTTATGATCCTATTTCCCAGTTTTACTTTACAAGCTTTATTTACTTTTGTTTTTTTTAAAGTACTTTTTGATTCATGATTCACTGGGTTAGTATTGGATTAGTACAAGAGTATCAAAGTTAGCCTAGAAGCAAAGCAAAATACTTAGCACCCCTCATACATAGATGCTAGTGCTAAATTAAAAGTGACTACTCTAGTTGGGAACTTGTGAAATGAAATGACTTTGAAAACCTTGGAATGATGAGTCATTCTATTGAAAGATTTTGAAGGTGAATATGATCTGTGAATGACTTGGTGAATGTTACCAAAACTGATGGTTGGGTTCGGATGCGATACCATTCCAATTTTACAAGTACCCCCACAATACCTGAATCTGGGTAAGGCTTAGCTGGAAATTTATGTGTCTTAGTATGGGTTCCCTCTAAAACAAGCGTCATCGGGGTTATGCCGGAGGCTGCCTCTACAACAAAAGGAATGATGTGAAATGACGTGAAATGAGGTGAATGCCCGGCCCAAGCCCTGTGCAGTTCCCGGGGTAACAGTTGGCTATCACCGGGAGGCCAAGCTCATGGGGAGAGGTGCCTATACTAGGGTATGTAAATGAAAGGTTAGGATTGGTAGTTCGCGTACTGTGTACGATAAATCAGGGCCAGTTACCCCTGACGAACTATTGCAATTGTTGTGGCACAAGTGTACAACCTCTGCAGAGTTCAACCTATTCGAATAGCCGCGTCCGCGGTTATGGACAGTTGGAAAGGCCATACTGTTCCGTCATCAGAATTTTTCTAAAACTATGAATGGGAATGGTGACTGGTGAATTTGAACTTGAAAGGTGACATTGACTTTGAATCACAACAGAGTTGTGGGAATGACACTAATGTTCCCACTTGAGTTAGTTAGCACATGAAGAGTTGTTTACTAAAATGTTTGTGAACTAAAATTGGCTTTATGCAAAATAAACTAGAGCTCAGCACCCCCTTACTAGAATTGTTAGCACTTACATTAGTATTAGTTTGCGAGTACTTTAAAGTACTCAAGGCTTTGTCCCTGGCTATTCAAATGGCCAGACTATGAGGAGGAGCAGAACTATCAGGATGACGACCAGCAGGACGCCTACGACAACTAGGAAATCTTCTGACGTCAGACGTTGGCATGTGGACTAGAGAGTCCCTTCTACTTACGCTTCCGCTATGAAACTAGGAACTTTGTGTCTGTTGATCAATAGATCAACTATTTGTGTAATATTTGATCATGTGATCTCTATTTGTAAGACGACTATGGTATGTAATGAATGATGACTTATGATATTCAACTGTTATGTCTCGCAACAACAATATTCCTGGGATTGCGATGTATGGCATAACAGGCATCTGGACTTAAAAATCCGGGTGTTGACACAAACACAACATAGAGCATTATAGATAGATGATCTTGATCATGTTAGGCAGCTCACAAGACCCGACAATGAAGCACAATTAGGAGAAGACGACCATCTAGCTACTGCTATGGACCCATAGTCCAGGGGGTGAACTACTTACTCATCACTCCGGAGGCGACCATGGCGGTAAAGAATCTACCGGGAGATGATTCCCCTCTCCGGTAGGGTGCCAGAGGCGATCTCCTGAATCCCCCGAGATGGGATTGGCGGCGGCGGCGTCTCTGGAAGGTTTTCCGTATCGTGGCTCTCGGTACTGGGGGTTTCGCGATGAAGGCTTTAAGTAGGTGGAGGAGATAGGTCAGGGGGCCTGACAGGGGGGCCACAGACTAGGGCGGCGCGGGCCCCCCCTTGGCCGCGCCACCTTAGCGTGTCGGCGCCCTGTGGCCCCACTTCGTGACTCCTTCAGTCTTCTGGAAGCTTCGTGTGAAAATAGGCCCCTGGACATTGATTTCGTCCAATTCCGAGAATATTTCCTTACTAGGATTTCTGAAACCAAAAACAGCAGAAAACAGCAACTGGCTCTTCGGCATCTCGTTAATAGGTTAGTGCCGGAAAATGCATAAATATGACATAAAGTATGCATAAAACATGTAGATATCATCAATAATGTGGCATGGAACATAAGAAATTATCGATACGTCGGAGACGTATCAGTGAGTTTGGCGTCCACGTCACCAAGGCGCGCATCTACGTCCTGTGCATGCCCACCTAAAAGGTGGGTGAAGTGAGCATGCAACTCCTTTTTCGTCATCTAAGATGGGTCAACAGCGTCCGTCGTGGTTCCTGTCATGATTAGTACTCAAAATGCACAAATGTATATGCCTACAAACTACGGAATCTGGTGGTTCACGCGTAATTCGTCAAGCAAAATACAAAGCTCTTCCAAGTTCTTACCCAACAGGAGGAAGGTAATACATCAACCAACAAGGATCAGCATCTCCAAAGATTGCCAGCGTAATTACCAGGTGTCGACATGGTGCACGTGGAGACAATATGTGGAGCTGTAGGAAGGCTAATATGATAGCAAAACAACAATTGTCAAAACAGCAATGCAATATTGAAAGTATGCTCAACAACGGTACTGTGCTGGTCCTAGTCTAGATCGTACTAGAGACGCGAGCCTAGAACACTAACGAGGTCACAACGTGGCACACAAGCAACTAGCAGTGATGAGGTGGTGATGATGTGGCGAACCGAGATGCGAAAAATCACTATGATGGCAACTGTCTTAAACTGATCCCCGAGGTCTAAAAGCAGTATAGCCTCACAAAAAAAATTGTCGAAATTTCGGAAGTGCTCCGGAAAGCGCGCAGGTGCAAAAAAAATGTCGCTATAACGGCCAGTGGCGAAAAGTGATCGCCAAGGTCAAAAACCAGTGTAGCCAGAAAAAAAATTCAGAGGCGTTTCCACACTTTTTTTTTTGCTCTCCTTCACAATTCTTTACCGGTGGCCGAAACTTATCTCACGGAATTTTTTTTTACAGCACGGACGAAATTAGAAGGCAACAACTAAGGAGAAAAACAATAAAACCTAATTCTATCGTAGTAGAGAAACAACAACAATCCGTGTATATGGAAGGTGTATATGGCGATGGTGGAAGTATATGGCAAGTGTATCTGGCGATGTCGGAAGTATATGGCAGGTGTATATCGCGATGGCGGAACTATATGGCAGGTTTATATGGCAGGTGTATGATAGATGCGGATGTATATGGAAGGTGTATATGGCGATGGTGGAAGTATATGGCAAGTGTATCTGGCGATGTCGGAAGTATATGGTAGGTGTATATGGCAGGTGTATATCGCGATGGCGGAACTATATGGCAGGTTTATATGGCGATGACGGCGGTGATCTATGTATGGTGCGAGCGACGGCGTGACTAATCTGATACCACTTGATAGGCCAAAGGTGGCCGATCTTTCGATGAGACGAGGATAATTCAATTTTTTGGTAGAGTTCGTGCTTGACGATCCGACTACACGTGCAAAGCTCGTGCGCCAATGCAATCTCTCCGGGAGTTACTAATCTTGCGGATGCACGATCAGCCTGACCAGCGAGGGTCTTAATTCCTACCTGAAATAGATGAAAGCTTTATTGAATAAGGTGTGATTCTGAATAGTCGGTCTTGTTCTGGGCGTTAGCCTCAAAAGAAGTACACGAGAGTTGCAGCAATGGCTAACTTTTAGTCTAATCAAAATCCGAGTCTAAACGTGAAGGCTATGGGGGTATTTAAAGGATGAAAAGGTGGGGTTTCGGCCATCCATACGTATGGTGGCCGAAACAAACCCAAGAAGGCATTTCCCCCTTTAATACGGACTCTAAAAAATGGTTGACTTAATTCCTGCGAAAATGACATGGGTCTGGCCCAAACTAAAGGTGACGCAGCACCATATTATGCTATGGACAAAATTATGAAGTGGAAAACTCTATATTTCATCCATATCTTCATCTCTTCTTATGGTGGCTTCAAAGTTCTGAAATCTCCACTTGCGGCGTCCTCTTCAATCCTCAAATGCTTGCTACCATCTCCTTGTGTGATCATGCTCCAATGGTTGTCCTCCTCATCCATGATAGGTCCATCATTCCTAAGCGTAAAAAACATATCTGATTTAGGCAGCATCATATTCTCATGTATGTGTGGAATAGTTCCAACAAACGAAAGTACCTGATAGTTAAGTTGTTTGGCACGAGCTCGAGTGATTGGTCCTTGTATTTGTGTGGCTGAAGGTACAACGGTTGTATCAATAGATGGGATGTCCTCATCAAGTTTGATCCAGACGACTTCAGTTTCCTTGCTTTCTCTAGGAATAAACCTAAGTTGAAGGATTGTACGGGTGTAACCATCTACAACAAATATTTGCAAAGACACTCAGACTTTGTTCACAATATGTGGTTCAATTATTAATCTTGTATTAAACCTACGAACTCCCTCCAAATTCAACATCCCTCGGTTGATTTGGTGCCATACGATCCATATTCACTACATCATGTCTGATTTACACGTGAAGTAACGTTGCTTCAATGGTAGATGCATCATCGTCAATCACAACGCCATGTGATTCGTGTTTGACCTTCTGGTCCTTGTGTTCCGTGCCCATATCTATATATGCTAGGCTCGTCAAGTAAACCTAAATATTACACATGTACAAAACTATCTCCACATGTGTGAGAAATAGTCTTATACCGTTGTATGTGAATGGAGGGATCCATCACATCCGATTGATAGGAAGTACTTCGAAATGCCAAAATTTAGCAACGTCGCATATTTAGGAGAATACTAATATCTTGATATTGTTGTGAGGGCTCATCTTATAATGCTACTCTCGATCTAAGCACTACAAGATGCGCACATAATAAAGGATTAACTCATCACATACAGTTAAATATCTGTGTCATATAGTATAGTCATTTCTTCACGTCATGATCTCCATCTTGCCGTGCCGGCACGACCTCCAATGTTGTAGGCCCCACGGTCATTGGCTCTCGTACACGATGTACTCCGGTATAAGAACAAGACAAAATACAATTAACATATGCATGCAATGCAATGGCATTGCTATACCACATCATGGGTGCCCCTTCAAAACCAAGTTAGACGTTCCTCTATTTAGTTGAGAAAGTTTTGCGCGGATTCTAGGGGCAACGTCTCTAGATCGTCAATCTACTTACGCCAAGCCACAACATGGATCCACTAGTTGCTTATTAACCGTTCTGGGGTGTTCGACAGAGTGAGATGACAATAATCTTAAACCATCGACCATTGACTTCGTCACATACGTATGAGCCCCGCGTAGATCTTCAAAGAGAATCTCCCAGCTTTCTAGAACAACTCTGTTTTTACTATAGTAGCAGAGGCTGACACTTGTAAATCACATATATGGTGTAAAATCATGTGTCTTGTGAGATCAGTCTGGCGTGACGGTACGCGTAAAGTCGGTCCGAGCCAACTTCTATTCCGCTATACCACAAAAACTATAATTAAACTAAAAATAGAAAGCAAGAAGATCCAACGCCCACTATGTTCCATCCTGTTCTAATCGTACAAAGCATTTACGCATATAATCGGCCTTGATACCACTGTAGGGATTCATACCATAAAAAACAAAAAAATCCTATGCAACAACGAATAAACTACCAAGATCTAATCTAGGAGATGCATGTAACGATGTAGTAGCATGTAACAATTGGACAACTTGATTTGCGTACCGTTGGAAATCGGGTGCGGACGCGTAACGGTTGGTGTCGATGTAGACGATCACAATCCGTTCAATTTTGGCGATCCAACTTGATCAACTATGTGGCTTGTGTGGTGGCTCCAAGGTGATGCACACATACGGCTTGGGGATGTCGGCTCCTTCTTGTTCCAGCAAGTTGGAGTCGAGGTAGAGAGATCGCTCCGGCGTCACGATGGTGTGACGACGAACTTGGTGCAGCCGGCAGGGCTTCGCCCGGACTATATTTTTGGAGTTCACCGGAATTACTGTTCAGGCGAGTTCCGACTATCACTGCTAGAGGTCTGAGGACCAATGGAGGTAAACGGCAAAGGACAGAAGAGGACCCCGACGAGGACTGGCGACTGCCGATGGCGGTGAGGATACCGTCGATGTGCGATGGGCGAAGGTGGCTCTGGGCGTGGGGAGCTCGGGGCAGCCTGGCTCTTGTGGACTTGTGATATTGTGGCCAGCCCCGGGGCTCCCGTATATAAAGGCTCGGACCCGAGAGGACATATGATGTATGAATCCTAATTGTACTCCCTCTCAAATCTTGTCAAACTCAGATTGGAACCAAACAAGGAAGTCCCCAAGTGAACTGGAATAGGAAAAGGAAAGCTCCTCCCTCCCACTTCCAAACCAAGTGGAGAGACGACTTTCGTCTCCCACTTGTCAACGACGTCCAGCTGGCCGGCCGGCCCACTTGGAGTACGGGTGGGCCCCACCCGGCCCTAGGCTAGGTGGGTTCGCCCCTTTGGGAACTTTCCAGTACAACCTAAAAATCCGGAACTTTTTGGAACCATTCCGTACTTCCCATGTATGTTCCAATAGGTTTGTCGCCCTTCCGAATCATCAGTGATATCCCCGAATGCATTCGGGAGACAGAAAACACAACACATGGTATCTCTCTATCCATAGCGGTGTCGAACCTTAAGTGTGTGACCCTAAGGGTTAATGATTATGTGGACATGACTATGTCCATAGCCAATGGTTAATAGAGGGATCTGAAGATCCATATTAACACCCACATATTCAACGACGATCTTATCGAGTGAACCAATTATGTCATTCATATATAATTCACATGTGCTGCGATATCTTAGTTACCAGAGATTTGATCGTTGGTACCTTCATTACTTATTCTTATCTCGTTATCGGTAAGTACTTTTTCTCGTCGTAATAGTGCACCCTCGTGTGACCTAGTCATGGTCTTGCAAGAGATTGAGTGTGTATTACCGAGAGGGGCCAGAGAATATCTTTATGTTACTTGCATGGACAAATCCCACTTTTGATAACATACAAGTATTTTATAGACTACATGCCAGATAGCTTTATGATCATCCAATAACGAAGTGACGTTTGCAAAAAGCTATGGATGTGTCCAATACTTGGGAGTTGTATAATCTCATGGTCAAAGGAATAGTACTGATGACAACTGGACACCTTTGCAATTAGAACTATATAACGCGATCAGTTGCTACACTTTGATTAAGTAATGTCCATCATATTATTATTTTTATTAATATGACCTCGCTAATAAGTGACACTATGTCCATGGCTATGGAAACAAATAGCCAACACTTATTTCATGAACTAATATAGAGGCATACTAGGGACACATTGTTTTCATATTCAACACATGTATTATGTTTCCGGGTAATACAATAAGCATGGTATATAAACATTATCATCAACATGGATTGGTGATAATAAATATTCTTTTATTATTGCCTCTTGAGCACCAAAACCCTTCAAATCCAACCGCGCCTTGTCCATGCAACAGCTCCAGCCACGTTCAATTTACACATGCCAGCCGGCGGCGGAAGCCAGCACCATACTTGCACAACCTAACGGCCACCTGTCGCTTCCTTCTTCAGTGAAGAGGAGATCTCCAAGTCTCATAGAAAGCTAGTTATGAAAGCATGTGCTGCCCCCGGACTCTGTTGTATGTCCTCATGGATTAGCTTCCTTCTAGCATGCCATATGGACCAGAGTGTTGCTATCATCGTTTTGATCAGTGTGATCCATCGACTCGAGCTTGGAAAATAGCCATTGTCACGCCGATGGCTCCGTGGACAAGCTAATGTGCTCGACGATAACTGGACTAGAGGGATCCCATATACACCTCGACATGGTGCACTCAATGAGGGAATGATTCCATGAATCTTCCATGCCACACATAGAGCACGCCAGGGATGGTACCATGCCCCTGTGGTGTCGAATATAACTCGTTGGCAAGGAGCACGGAGCATGCCGCCAGAGGAAAACCCTCACTTTAGTTGGGACACTACATTTCCATAGTTTAGTCCATAACTTCCCTTCTGAACCAGGTCTAGCAGAGCCCGAGCGCTCGTCAATCCAATCCTCCATCACTCGCTTTTTTGCTTACAAGTGCACGGTATGCCGAGCGAACCGAAAAGCACCGTCTTCTCAAAATGCCATGCCGAGAAGTCTTCCTGGATCCTTGTGCAGAGCGGAATACCTATGATCACCTCCGCATCCATTAGAAGGAAAAACTTGCTAATCAAATATGCTTTCCATGACACTGTTGAAGCATCAATGTAGTCGCTCACCAACCTGGGTGCCCCCTCCTTTTTTGGTGCAGTTGGCATCAACCTCTCATCCCGTGGAAACCAATTATCGCTCTAGGCATCGGTGGATTTGTGTCACCAATACAACGTACGAGACCAACTGCCAAGGCATTGTGTCCCTCGATAATGGCTCTCCAAACATGCGACGGGTGACCGCCCAGTTCAGCCTCAAGAAGGATCGGCCCTGTGAAGTAGACAAATTTTAAGCACACAGGCACTAAGCGTCTGAGGTTCCTAGAGAACGCGCCATGCCTGATGGGCAAGAAGAGCAAGATTAAAAATCTCAATGTCTCTGAACCCCAACCCACGAGCATATTTCAGTTGAGTATATTTCTGAACCCCAACCCACCATCATATTTCGGTTGAGTCATCTTCTCTCAGGAGACCCAACATGTTCTTCTCTCCCCATCTCTGCATCCTCACCAGAAGTTCATCAACATGGAATTGATATGCTCACAAAGTCCCTTGGGTAGCTTGAAACATGACATAGAAAAAGTGGGTATAGCTTGCGCTACTGACTTGATGAGAATATCCTTCCCTCCTACTGACAGGAGATGTTCCAGCTATCCCAGGACCTTTCCATACTCTATCATTCAGATATTTGAAAGCACCGCCCGTAAACCTACCAACATCGGCCGGCATTCCAAGGTATTTCTCATTTAGGGTCTCCTTATGAATGTCAAGCTCAGACTTGACATCCCCTCTGATATTCGTCGGGTATCTCTTGCTAAAGCAAATAGAAAACTTATCCGTATTAATACGTTGTTCCGAAGCATTACAATACTTCAGCAGCACATCCTTCACATCTCGTGCTCCCTCAATACTTGCTTTGAAGATGAGAGATAGGGGAAAGTTCTTCAGAATCTATTTGGGCAATACCTGGGCCGGAGACATGGCTGCCTGACAACAAGCCCATGTAAATCCTCGCTGAAAAAGGCTACGAAGTAACATGTTTCAGTGTTTTTGTCTTAGCTCGTCATGTGATCCTTTGCCTGTGCTTTGAAGCTTTTTATAGTTACACGCCAGGTCAAATGATAATGAGAAAGCCCTCTGCCGATGTTACCCAGTGAAATACGCCATGTGTTTGGTGGGATACGTACAAAAAGGTGCTAAAGCAGTTGGATGATGCCTAGTATGCACGCCCCAAATGCTGCTCTTTGTAATACTGAACATACTTTGTATTTTGCAATTGCAGTTTGTTGTTCAAAACGAGATCCAGAAATGGGTGAGTCTGTTACTACTAATTTTCTGGGGAATTGAGTTACTGTGCGACCACCGGCCATCGATTACTATATGCATTTTACTGCGTATGGATCAACATAAATCATCTGCATACTGAGATATTGGAACTTCACAAAGATGTCTGAAAATTAAGAAGAATATATATGTACAATTAGATGGAAATGGTGATTACTACGTTGTTTTTATTGCAATTTTACTAAGTTTTATTAAGTAAACATGGATTATGAAGAATTACTAGATGGTGCATAATTTCTGATCAGATCAACTGAGTCAGCAATAAGAATGGAGATCATCATGCAGAAAAAATTGCTTGTCTTGCTTTCATATTCTTAGTGAAATAAATGAGCAGGATGTAAATTCATTGGATGTGCCAATATTAGCGTGACCCAGCTAGCTACAGACGTTACACATTTTTGGCAGCAATTGATTGGAGATAGATAGGGAAAGAAAGTTTCGGCAAAATACTTATTTGTCATTAATTTTATGCATCCTGACAAACATGAAATGGCGTGAAACTTTCGACCTTTCCAGAGCACACAAAAGCTTTACGCATAATTATTCCTTAAAGCGAATAAAGAACGTCTTCTTCTTTCCTGAGCCAAATTCCATACAATTTACAGTACTCAGTTGTGCCATGGCTCAAGATGATGATATCAATAACCACAACGCACTGCAGGTGACCAGCTCCGACTCGATGAATCCCTGCAAGGACATGAGCGGGGGCGAAGACTCCAAAGGCAGCAGTCGCCTGGTAGTCGTGGGTGCTATTGACAAGGGGAAGGGTGTTGCAAAGACAGAAGGAGAAGACCAGGTTGGTGGATCTAATGGTAAGATCAGCCCTCCACACGTCGCAGCTGCTGCCAGAGATGGCAGATCAGGCGGCCACCGTGGCAACAGAGAATTGCACATCACCACGGAGCGTGAGAGGAGGAAACGGATGAGCAAGATGTTCAACGAGCTTCGCAGCCTCCTCCCTACCCTCCCCGACAAGGTGATGAGATTATGTTATACTCGTATATTAGGGCTTCGTGCATCAGATGCAGATCCTCACTAGTCTTTTGGTGTTTCAGGTTGACAAATCGAGCATAGTGATGGACACGATACACTACATCAAGAGCTTGGAGGGGACACTGATGGAGCTTGAGAAGCACAAGCAGGAGATGCAGTTGGAACGAGGCAAGGTCGGTGCCGCAGCCAATAGTGGGATCTCATCTTCAGCGATGGCGATAACACCTACTGCCCTGGTGGCACAGGCGCCAGTAGTACTGCCAGGTGCTGGGATCTGGTCAACAGGAGCAGCGCCACCTATAACTGTTGGCATGGTGGCGCCGGCGCCGGTGGGGCTACAGACGTGGTCGGGGCAGAACGTCGTCCTAAGCTTGTCGGGCAATGATGCATGGATCAATGTATGCGTGGCACGACGGCTGGGCGTGCTGACAATGGTGATGGCCGTGCTCGAGAAGCACAACATTGACGTAGTCACCTTGGGGATCTCGTCTGACAATGCCCGGACCATGTTCACCATCCATGCTCGCGTAAGTAAAACCCTCGTCCTCCATTTAGCTACCTACTTTTTGGGGCTTTGGTTACTCAAATATCGGCTACGGATTTGAAATCTAGTTGCGCGCAACGATTTTATGGAGCGATCCAATGGTAGTTCGCCACGTGGCAAGGCAAAGAAAGAAAACCAAAGTTATCATCCGACCATCGCCAAAAAAATCGGATGCTCCCTGTTGCGTCCTAAATGAGCAGGGTCTTCCTATTGTTGTAAGATAGAAAATTACTATAAAAATTACATTATCTGAGCTATTTCATAAATTATCAGAATTAATCATAACTCGCAAAAATTGCACTATCTTTTTTTGACATCGTATATCCCATGGCGTCAAAATGTACTAAATTGTATTTTGGAAGACGGATGATAAAGTGGTAGAACAAAAACTCTAAAAGCATGCACGTGCGTCTTATTTGTAGCATATATTCCCTAAAGTATCGAAATGGTTTAACATGGTGAGAGAATTAGAACCTGCACAATTTACACTTGAGTCTTATCTAGCGTATATTGTCAAATATTAAAACCTTCTATAGAAGAAATACTGAACTGGCCGGAAGAACTCGCACAATTTAGATGTGGATCTTATATGATTGTGTATATCTCCTAACGTGGTGGACTGGTGGTTCAGGAAAAGAAAATAGAGGCTAGGTTAGTTTCTTATCAAAGCAAGGCTTTTGAGTTCCTTGTATAGACTTTTGATAATTTTGAAGATATAATTAGTAAACTATTACGACTAAATGAAGCTAGAACTGACAATACATTTGCGCAACATAAATTTGGATGCTAATAACTTTATGCCATTATTTCAATTTGATTTTCTTTTTTCTGAAATAGCATGGCATAATTTAGCTATTATGCATATCGATAATCCTATACATATGGGAGGATTCTTATGGGCTGTGGTATACGTGCTGACGTGCTGTTCGAGTGGGTGGTTCACGATCCTATAAACAAGGGAAGGAAAAGATCTAGCCCAATCGTGTGCCTCCACCTCATCCCGTAAATGTAAATGTTTTCCGCAAGTGTTTCCCATAAGTGCAGCATTGCTCTATAGTCTATACATATAGAAAGACTTTTTTTTTTTTGAAGGATACATATAGAAAGACTTATACATGTTCTATACATTCATTCACTAGCGGTATGTGCAGTAACATGTAGCATATTTCATAAATGAATACCTTGGGCCGTTGAATAGAATGGGACTTTTACAACCTCAATTCAACACCATCCTAAAGATTGTTCTCGATAGTATAGAATATGTACAAAGTTAAATTGCTTGAAGGCTGCTATCAGTGGATAACAGGAAACGATTTTGAAATACATGATCGGATAAATTATGGTTATAGGGTTGAAGTCGTTTGTTTCTATGATAAACTGTTATTACTTTTGTGCATATGCAGTTTATTTGATTATGATATGGTTTTTGATATATACTTTATCTAGAAACAATGGGATACACTCTTGACAAAAGCAAACGTCCCTCATAAATTCTAGATACTCTACATGAGCATCCCTTTAATTTATGGTTTGCTGAAACAGATAAATGGGGCGACCAACCAGTTGGGATATAATGTGCGATCTGAGGAGATATACAAGCTGGCTGTGTCAGAGATGATGGTTTGGCTCTCTGAATAATGATAAAGATGGATTTTCTGCACTCTTTAATAAAAGTAGTAGAGTGGCCTGGTTGTTTACATTTGAGGATTAGCTTTAATATCGTGTCGAACTGAACCTTTGAATCATCATATCTCTTGAACTGTTCTGAGATTGTCATGTGTGTGCACCTTTGTATCACATGTTGCATTTGAATTCGGAATTCCAATTGTAGACTTGTATTGTTGGTTTCTGCTGCTCTACATTAAAATTATGTTCTTCATTCAATACTAGTATCGTGTTACTTCGATTTTTGTCGTGGCCCTTCGATGAGCTCTCATGGGCTGATGGCCAAGTTTTCTTGCGAACTCCATAGTAGACGCGGGGAGTTCCACACCCAGATCTTGCTACCAGCGAAGCGCCTCTAGCTCGGAAGCTTCAGTCCCCGCCTGCATGTCCATTGGCGGCGGAAGCTCTTGCTCCAGTGGGAGGTAGCTGACTCGCACGGATGGCACACATACATCTCTGACTTTCTCTCTTCGCACAACAAGCTGGTCGTGAGAGTCATAATAGAACTCCGTTTCGGAGTCCTTGAGCCCCAGCATCAACAATTTGAGGGCGAGTCCTTGAGCCACATTGTAACACCCCTGTTTTGCTAAACCTAAATTAGGGTTTATTTGTGCATCATTTGCATCATGATATTTTCCTAAGAAAATTGCACAAAAGTAAATATTTTGGAAGCCCTAAGTGTTGGTTTGAATCTTTTCCTCTCTGTTTTCAAATGCTCAATGTATTTCAAATGTTTAAACTACACTTGTGGCCTCTTTGCATTATGTCAAGATGGCCATGAATATTTTGAAAAGTCAGAAAGTTTGAATCTGCAAATTTGAAAACAGCAAATGAGTTTGAAAACAAAACCAGAAAATAGTTTTTGAAAAAAAAAGGAGAGAAACCCTCACCCCTCTCTCATTCTGGGTGCAGCGCAATTCCCTCCCCTCTCTCTTTCCCCCTGGCTCGGCCCAACTTGGCCTAGCTAGCAGCCCACCTCAGCCCGGAAAATCCCCCAGGGGGTTATGTGTAAAATGGCCGGGTCATCTCCCACCTCTGTTCGTCAAGCCCCTTGGTAGCAGAACGCCAGCCAACGCCGCGCGCCAAGATTCGAGCCGCCGCCCCTGGGCATCTACAAAGCCTCGCCGCGCCGCCGAGATGAACCCTAGCGCCCAGTTTCCCCTCTCCCTCTCTTCCTCGAGCATTTTCTCCGCGTAGACCGAACCCTATCTCGTCGGCCATCACTCGCCCCCGCCGCTCCGGCCACCCCCAAGCTCCACCGACCACGCCATCCTCTCCGCTTCATCGCCATGACCCTCCCCATCGAAGGAATCGACGCGGGGTGCCCCGAATCGGTCCCGCCGCGCCCTTCTTCTCCGAGTCCGGCCGCCGGTCAACGGCTTATCGCTGGCGCCACGGACCTCCCCCGATCTCATCGACCCTACCACGGGCTTCCTGGTGAGCTAGCGGTCCTCCTGGACCCCATCTCCCTCTCCCTCTCGCCCTGTACCGCCGCCACGAGCGCCTGCCCCGGCTGCCACTCGGCATCGCCGCCGAGGATGCTCCGGCCATCCCCAGCTAGAGCCGCCAACACGAAGCGACTCCCCGCAGTAGCCCGCGTCCAACGCGCCTCTTCACGCGTCCAGGGGTGCGCCACAGCGCCGCCGCGGTATGGTCACCGGCGGCAGCCACCGTGGTTGACCACCGTGGTTGACTGCTGTGGGGCCCGCCACCCTTTTCTTTTCTTTTTGTTTTATTTCTTGTAAATGAAAATGCATTGACCGGTGGGATCCCCTATCAGATTTTTAATAATTTCAAAAACATTTAAGAAAATAATAAATCTATGACATGTGGGCCCATGTCTGTCAGATTTTAATAATTTCCAGAATTTCCCATAAAATGATTTAAAATGGTTAAATCTTGTGAAATTCATAAGTAATTCATTTTAAATCAGAAAACATATGTATAATATATCAAAAATTTCAGAAAAATGAGATCTACATTTTGGGATCAAAATCATGCATTGTTAAACAACTTTAACCCTAGTTGTTTTAGAGGAACTAAAATCAACCCCTCTGAGGTTTCCGGAACTGCTAACCCTAGTTCACCGAAACCCAGTTAAAATGATGATCATGTCTTAGGGTTAGTTCAATATCTTTAACATGTCATGTCATCATTCTTATATGCGCATTGCATCAATGCCATGTGTTGATTGTTGTTTTACCTTTCCGGTGTTTGCTTCTTTGCGATCGATAGAGAAAGTGCCCGAGATGATGAAGATCGACAACGACGTAGATCAATATTTGTCCACTGACGAACAAGTCAAGCATGGGATCTCCGAAGATCCATATTGGTTTGTCAGGGACAAAGGCAAGCCCTACCCTGGTTCATATTATTATTTAGAAATTCTTTTGCTTCAGGTTCGTACATATTGCATTCGATTCCAATATGTTTTATCGGCATATATAGTTATCCTATGTGTGTTGCATTTACCATCCTTGTAGCCTAAATACTCTGATCCACTGCTCCCAGCAAGACTAGGTTTGAGCTATGTGTGCATTGCTAGATCCATTTTATCGAATATGCTTAGCCATGCTCAGTTGACGAATTCTGATCCATCCGATTGATGAATCAGAGCTGCGAATGAACCTAGTATGGCAGGATGATATGGTAAGATCAATGATGACAATTAAACATGCTTCAAGATTTGGATGGGCCACCACATGGGGATGTAGTGATTTGACTCGATCTCGCTGATACTAGGACTTGAGATTCTCTCCTTCGGAACCAAGACTGAGCGTACAACCACACGAGGCCCATGGGAACCCCTTGGCCCGAACTTGCCTAACTTGCCCATGAGTCAATTAGATTGCGAGTTGCATTTGGCATTCTGAATGGCGAAGGCGTGGAAAAGGTTTTCAAAGGTGCATCATACAGGGACGTGGCTAGGGTGAAGGATGCTGGAGGCATTGAACTGGATCCCCTGCGCACAATGACCGGGACCGCCTCGGAGAATGGTTACCTACGATGACGGAGTTCCCCAGTTAGATTGACTTAGGGAAAGGTTTAGGTTGACCATCCTCTGACGGCACACCAAGGAAGTGTGTAACGTACGGCGCTAAGAGTCGGTCGGCGCGTGTGGGTAAAGTTGTACACCCCTGCAGGGTAAATCTTTTCGAAAAGCCGTGTCCACGGTCAGTGGCGGAGCGTGACCAAAAACATAGCAGGGGCCAAATTAAACATATTTGGAACTTTTTTAAACCATTCATCTAATTTTTCTGCAATTTCCAGTCCTATTCATAACTACAAGAGATGATTTTCAAGCTTGAAAATGCATCTATTAATTTACGCAAGAGTTGACCCAGCAAATACGGGAGGAGATTTGTTTTGCATAGAATCCACCGATATGGCAATTCTTGACGCACATAGAAATTGGCATTGAATAGAGTTCTATGTGTAAAAAATAAAATCGGTGTAGCCTGTGTCTGTACCCCAAGATCCATCCACCGATGGCAAGCAAGAAAAATCATAAAGTATGCTCAAGTCCCAAGGCAAGAGAACAACATACTGCTTCCACTAGAATTATCAATGCCCTGAGGTAGAAAAGTAAAGGCGGGAGATAGCTGAGGCATGTTTCTCCTTCCTCTGTGTTTAATAGCGAACCAGGAAAATACGATCGATGAATAGAGAATAGGTGTACAAAACTACCTGCACTACTTTAGGAAGGGGGGCGATCGCCCAGTTTCGCCTCCAAGGCGCTCCGCCAGTGTCCACGGTTACGCACGACTTGGGGAAGGATGTGTTGATCATAGAGAACTTTAAACTAATCGAAAAACTTGGAATCAATGTGTGATAAGGATCCCTTCTCAGGGTATCGAGGGGGTGATCCTAGTTGATAGGTTCAGCTCATGATGAAGATTCGGTGGATTCAATATGATGATCAGTGGAGCTAGTGATATCGCTCTCTTATCCCTTTTTAAAATGATCTGGATAGATGAGCTTTGGCTACTGATGACCCACAAGTATAGGGGGTGTATCGTAGTATCTTCGATAAGTAAGAATGTCGATCCCAACGAGGAGCAGAAGGTGTTGACAAGCAGTTTCGATGAAGGATTCACTGTAAATGCTCACAGACAAGTATTCAGGGGGTTTTGATGTAGCAGATGAATAAAGTACGAGTAAGTAAAGTGCGAGAGTAATAATTGCAGCGAGTGGCCCAATCCTTTTTAGCACAAAGGACAAGCCGGTTTGTTTACTTATAATGACCAAACGTTCTCGAGGACACACGGGATTTTAGTCTAGTGCTTTCGCTACATACGGCTAATTAATCTTCATTGTTTTGATAAGTGTTGTGTGGGTGAACCTGTGCTAATGTACCGCCCTTCCTAGGACTAATACATACTTGTGATTATACCCCTTGCAAGCATCCGCAACTACAAGAAAGTAATTAAGATAAATCTAACCACAGCCTTAAACTCTGAGATCCTGCTATCCCTCCTGCATCGATATACCAACGAGGGTTCAGGTTTCTGTCACTCCGGCAATCCCGCAATTGGCAAACGAGTACAAGATGCATTCCCCTAGGCCCATAAAGGTGAAGTGTCGTGTAGTCGACGTTCACACGACACCACTAGAAGAATAACACCAAAACTTAAATATCATAACATTGAATATTACTCAACCGTACTTCACTACTAACATTTAGACTTCACCCATGTCCTCAAGAACTAAACGAACTACTCACGAGACATCATATGGAACATGATCAGAGGTGATATGATGATGAATAACAATCTGAACATATACCTTGGTCCAACGGTTTCACTCAATAGCATCAATAACAAGTAGAAATCAACACCGGGAGTGTTTCCCCTATCAAACAATCAAGATCAAACCCAAATTGTTACAGCGGTGATGATGTGCAGCGGTGGAGACGGCGGTGATGATGATGGAGATGATGATGATGGTGATGGAGATGATGTCCAGCTCGATGGCGATGACGATGGCGTCGATTTCCCCCTCCGGGAGGGAATTTCCCCGGCAGATCTCAGCCTGCCGGAGAGCTCTTTTCTCTCTGGTGTTCTCCGCCCCGCAGAGGCGGCTGTGACTCTTCGCGACTTACTTCATGGAGCTTAGGTTTTCGGGACGAAGAAATACGCGAAGGAGAGGAGGCCAGAGGGGGCTGTGGGCCCCCTCCCCACAAGGCGGCGCGGCCAGGGCAGGGCCCGCGCCGGCCTGTGAGGGGGGCCCATGGTGGCCCTCCTCGGCTCCTCCTTCTGGCTCTCGTCATCTTCTGGAAAAATAGGATTTTTCATATAACTTTCGTCAATTGTTGATCTTCCGAAATATTGCATTCTGACGGCGCCTTTTCCAGCAGAATCCTGACTCCGGTGCGCAATCCTCCAATAATTATGAAACATGCAAAATAGATGAAATAACATAAGTATCATCTCCAAATATGAAATATATCAATGAATAACAGCAAATTATGATATAAAATAGTCATGCAAATTGGACGTATCAACTCCCCCCAAGCTTAGACTTCGCTTGTCCCCAAGCGAAACTGAACTCGGTAAACAGGACCACATGTTTATGGAGTGAAGAGTCGATAAATAAAATACGGACAAGAAGCATCATATTCATTCACACAAGGTATTCTAGTAAACAACTTCCTTATATAATTTGACTTGAAACAAGTATAAGGTAATCACAAATAAAGGTGCATAAGAAATCATAGTTGGTGATGGCAAACTTCGTTCTTGGTCAGAGAACAATTAACAGGTTATACTTATCTATCGAACAGCGCTCTCATGTTAAAGTTTATATGGCACAACTTGCATACTCAATCATAATAATCTTCTCATAATCATTGATAACTTTCAAAGCTATATTCATTCGGATAAAACTTGTACTAAACAAGAAAAAGTAAAAGACATGATGAAGTATATCACAATATAATTGTTTGATCACAACAACTCAAATGCTTGCTTAAGATGGAGGGAAATAGGTTTACTGACTCAACATAAAGTAAAAGACAAGCCCTTCGCAGAGGGAAGCAGGGATTAAATCATGTGCTAGAGCTTTTTCAATTTTGAAATCATATAAAGAGAATAAAAGTAACATTTTGAGAGGTGTTTGTTGTTGTCAACGACTGGTAGCGGGTACTCTAACCCCCTTGCCAGACAAACTCTCGAAGAGCGGCTCCCATAAAGTTTTATTTTGGGTTGGCACTCCTTCCAACCTTGCTTTCACAAACCATGGCTAACCGAATCCTCGGGTGCCTGCCAACAATCTCATACCATGAAGGAGTGCCTTTTTATTTTAGTTTTATTATGATGACACTCCTCCCCACCTTTGCTTTCTCAAGCCATGGCTAACCGAATCCTTCGGGTGCCGTCCAATAATCACATACCATGGAGGAGTGTCTATTTTTGTAACATTATGATGGTTAATTAACTTGGGACTGAGAATCCCATTGCCAGCTCTTTTTGCAAAATTATTGGATAAGTGGATGAAGCCACTATTCCATTGGTGAAAGTTGCCCAACAAGATTGAAAGATAAAACACCACATACTTCCTCATGAACTATAAAACATTGACACAAATAAGAGATAGTAAATTTTGAATTATTTAAAGGTAGCACATGAAGTATTTACTTGGAATGGCCGGAAATACCATGTAGTAGGTAGTTATGGTGGACACAAATGGCATATGTTTGGGTTAAGGTTTGGATGCACGAGAAGCATTCCCTCTCGGTACAGGTTTTTGGCTAGCAAGGTTAATTAGCAAGCACAAGAGTTGAGGGAAAACAAACAAATATACATGTGATAGAAATAATCATGCATCTTCCTTGTAAGCACAAACAATTTTAACTTCAGAATAATAAGCTATGAGCTAACAAGAAAAGAAGACAATGAAACAACTACATGTATTTATCTTTTCTACTTAAACCTCACAGTGTTATTGCTAATGACCAATGCTAAGTTTGCCAAAACCAAATAGATTAACTCAATGCTCCCAAAGTGATACCAATACTAATAACAAGATCAATCATATAATAAAGATTGCAAACTAAAATAAGATGTGCAATATGTAAATGATAAGACTTCTCATTAATATTCCATAACGATAACTCACACCAAGGGATACATAGACAACCAACTAAAGGAGAGGTACTTCCACACTGCAACCCATCTTATATGATAACTTCCCTACTCATGATATGACACTACTTGATAGTAAAAAGTAAAAGATAGTGATGATGTGATACCGCGGCACTACCCCAAGCTTGGAACAAACCAAGGGGATGCCAATACCGATGATGAATTACTCCTTCGGCGATGGTGGTGATGAATTCCCATCATCAGATTTCCAAGGAAGAGGCTCTCCATCAACAAACGACATCTTTGATCTGCAGCTCTCCATCAACGAGCAGCAACTCCTTGGGGTGCATCCTCAACTCGTTCATGTACAAGTTGTCAACGTCCTTGCAGGAGCTGTCCTTCGGAGTTTCCGATGAAGACATGATGGCTCTAGATCCGAAGCAAATCCTGGCAGAAACAACTCGAAACAAAACACGTCGAGAAAATGATATACGGATCTCCAGGGGTCTGGGGGATTATATAGCAGGAATTTGTATGTCTTAAGGAAAGTACCAGGTCGAACCAGAGTCGGAGAGGGGCGACGAGGCGGCCAGCTCATAGGGCGGCGCGGCCAGGCTGGGGCCCGCGCCGACCTATGAGGGCACGCCCTCGTGCGTCTCCTCCACTCCGTTTCGATCTCGTAATTTTTCATATTTTCCAAAAACAGCAAAAACATTGTTCGGAAAGTAAATTGCGAACTTTTTATTACCAGTACTGTTACCTATTCAAAGTCGAGTTCTGGCGGACTGTCAATTTGACCTTTGATGAAAGACTCCGTTGTTTCCACTCGAATAACATCAACATCTACATTATAAGAATCACCTGAGATATAATGCTTGAGTCTTTGTCCATTCACCACTTGTGTGGCATTGCCTTGGAGAGAGCTAATTTTAATTGCTCCTGAACAATACACCTCCTCAACAACATATGGTCCTTCCCATTTCGAGAGTAATTTCCCTGCAAAGAATCTGAGACGAGACCGATACAATAGGACTTTATCCCCAATATAAAATTCTCTTTTGATAATCCTTCTATCATGCCATTTTTTAACTTTCTCTTTAAAGTGTTTAGCATTTTCATAAGCTTCACTTCTCCATTCATCTAGAGAACTCAATTGTACCAACCTCTTCTTACCGGCTAGTTTAGGATCTTTATTTAGTTCTCTTACAGCCCAATAAGCTTTGTGCTCTAGTTCTAAAGGTAAATGACAAGCTTTTCCATAAACCATTTTATAAGGTGACATACCCATGGGATTTTTATAAGCAGTTCTATAAGCCCATAGTGCTTCCTTCAATTTACTAGCCCATTTCTTTCTAGTTTTATTAACAGTCTTTTGCAAGATAGATTTAATTTCTCTATTTGATAGTTCTACTTGCCCACTAGTTTGAGGATGATAAGCGGAAGCAATTCTATGATTAATACCATATCTAGCAAGAGTTTTTCTAAAACCACCATGAATAAAATAAGAACCTCCGTCAGTCATAATATATCTAGGAACTCCAAATCTAGGAAAAATACTATCTAAAAGCATTCTTAAAGAGGTCTCACCATCAGCACTTTTTGTAGGTATGGCTTCCACCCATTTAGTAACATAATCAACAGCAACAAGTATATGAGTGTTACCTTCTGAAGAGGGAAAAGGACCCTTAAAGTCAAATCCCCAACAATCGAACGGTTCAATAACAAGAGTATAATTCATAGGCATTTCATTGCGTCTGGAGATATTACCAACCCTTTGGCATTAATCACAAGATAAGATAAACTTCCTTGCATCTTTGAAGAGAGTTGGCCAATAAAAACCTGATTGTAGAACCTTTTGTGCGGTTCTTTCTCCAGCGTAATGTCCTCCATAAGCACTACCATGACATTTACTCAATATCTCTTGCTGTTCATATTCGGGAACACATCTTCGCAGAATACCATCCACTCCTTCTTTATATAAGTGTGGGTCATCCCAGAAATAATGCCTCAAGTCATAAAAGAATTTCCTCCTTTGCTGGGTTGAAAAGGTTGGAGGCAAATACTTGGAAACAATAAAGTTAGCATAATCAGCATACCAAGGACTGTCTCGCGAGCTCACCTTTATTACAGCCAATTGTTCATTTGGAAAACTATCATTAACAGGAACATGATCATAAGCGATATTTTCCAATCTAGACAAATTATCAGCAACAGGATTATCAGCACCTTTCCTATCTACAATATGTAAATCAAATTCTTGCAACAGAAGTACCCATCTAATAAGTATTGGCTTAGCATCTTTCTTTTGCATAAGGTATCTGATTGCAGCATGATCAGTATGTATAGTAACTTTTGAATCAACAATATAAGATCTAAACTTATCACAAGCAAAGACTACAGCTAACAATTCTTTTTCAGTAGTAGCATAATTTCTTTGAGCAGCATCAAGGGTTTTACTAGCATAATGAATAACATTCAATTTTTTATCTACTCGCTGTCCAAGAACAGCGCCTACAGCAAAATCACTAGCATCACACATAATTTCAAATGGTAAGTTCCAATCAGGAGGTTCAACTATAGGAGCAGTTGTCAAGGCTTTCTTTAGAGTTTCAAAAGCTTCCTTACAATCATCATCAAAAACAAAAGGTACATCTTTTTGAAGAAGATTAGTAAGAGGCTTTGAAATCTTGGAGAAATCTTTAATAAACCTCCTATAAAACCCAGCATGACCAAGAACACTACGAATACCTTTAACATCCCTAGGATAGGGCATCTTCTCAATTGCTTCAACTTTAGCTCTATCAACTTCAATACCTCTCTCGGAAATTTTATGTCCCAATACAATTCCTTCATTAACCATAAAGTGGCATTTCTCCCAATAAAGAACAAGGTTAGTTTCTTCACATCTCTGCAAAACTTTATCAAGGTTCCGCAAGCAATTATCAAAAGAATTCCCATAGACAGAGAAATCATCCATGAATACCTCTACAATACTATTGCAAAAGCCATGAAAAATAGCAGACATGTATCTTTGAAAAGTAGCAGGGGCATTACATAAACCAAAAGGCATACATCTATAAGCATAAGTTCCATAGGGACAAGTGAAAGTGGTTTTCTCTTGATCCTTAGTTTTAACAGCAATTTGTGAAAACCCAGAATAACCATCAAGAAAGCAAAAGTGAGTATTCTTAGACAACCTTTCTAACATTTGATCAATAAAAGGTAAAGGGTAATGATCTTTCTTAGTAACTTTATTAACTTTTCGATAATCAATGCACATTCTATACCCTACAACTACTCTTTGAGGTATGAGCTCATCATTATCTTTAGGCACAACAGTCATTCCTCCTTTCTTAGGAACACAATGCACAGGACTAACCCATCTACTATCAGCAATAGGATATATAATACCAGCTTCAAGAAGTCTTAATACCTCATTTCTTACCACATCCTTCATCTTAGGAATTAGATGACGCTGAGGTTCAACAACAGGCTTCGCATCATCTTCCATATTAATGGCATGTTGGCAAATAGAGGGAGAAATCCCCTTCAAGTCATCAAGAGTGTAGCCAATAGCACCTCGGTGTTTCTTCAATATTTCCAATAACCTTTCTTCTTCAAACTCTGAAAGCTTAGAACTAATAATAACAGGATATATTTTCTTATCATCAATATGAGCATATTTAAGATTATCAGGCAATGGTTTTAAATCAAAGACAGGATCTTCCTTTGGTGGTGGTGTTGTACCCAGATCTTCTACCGGTAAATCATGCTTAAGAATAGGTTGACGAAGGAAAATTTCATCAAGCTCATCTCTTTCTTCCCTAAAAACTTCACTCTCACTATTCTCCAAATGCTGCTGCAAAGGATTATTAGGAGCAAGAGCAATAGATGCACACTGTTCAACTCTAAAATCATTATTAGGCGAATCAACTTTATAAGGAGTTTTGGCAAATTTAGAGAAGTTAAACTCATAAGATTCACCAGCAAATTTAGTCAAAATTTTCTCTTTCTTGCAATCTATAACAGCTCCACAAGTATTTAGAAAAGGTCTACCAAAAATGATAGGACAATATTTACTAGCAGCAGAACCAAGTACCAAAAAGTCAGCAGGATATTTAATCTTACCGCATAGAACTTCCACATCTCGAACAATACCAATTGGAGAGATAGTTTCTCTATTAGCCAGCCGAATAACCACATCAATATCTTCAAGTTCACAAGAACCAATTTCGTGCATAATCTCCGTGTAAAGCTCATAAGGAATAGCACTAATACTTGCACCAATATCACATAAACCATAATAATAATGATCTCCAATTCTAACAGATAGCATAGGAACACTAGCTTTTCTAGATTTATTAGGATGTGAAACAATATTAGAAGCATCTTCACAGAAAATAATATGAACATCTTCTACATTTTCAGTCACAAGATCTTTAACAATTGCAACAGCAGGTTCAACCTTTATTTGTTCTTCAGGTTCTATAGGTTTCTTTTCACTTTTATTAACCGCACTATTTATAACAGAGTACTCCTTCATTTTAGCAGGGAAAGGAGTTTTTTCAATATAAGCTTCAGGAATAACATGATCAACAGTTTCAACTACAACACATTTATTTATAGATGAATCAATTTTATCTTTATACGGTTCATGATACTTATCAACGTTCTTCTTAGGCAATTCATAATGAGAGGCAAAAGCTTTATAAAGATTTGTAGAAACTTGAGAATCAAGACCATAAGTAGCACTCATATTACGAAATTTATCAGTATCCATAAAAGCTTCAATGCATTTGTAATCATAATTTATACCTGATTCTCTATCTTTGTCGTTCTCCCATCCTTCAGTATTTTCCTGGATCCGATTAAGAAGTTCCCTTTTAAACTCTTCTTTGTTGCGCGTAAATGATCCAGAACAAGAAGTATCCAGCAAGGTCTTGTCTTGAAAAGAAAGTCTTGCATAGAAATTATTAATAATAACATTACCAGGAAGCTCATGAATGGGGCATTTGAGCATTAAAGACTTCAACCTCCCCCACGCTTGGGCAATACTCTCTCCATCATGAGGCCAAAAATTATATATGCGGTTCCGATCTTTGTGAATTTCACTTGGAGGATAGAACTTAGAATAAAACCGGGGCACAATATCATTCCATTCAAGAGAATCCCCATTATCCAGTAATTTATACCAATGCGCCGCTTTACCAGACAGCGATATAGAGAATAGTTTCTTCCTCACTTCATCCATAGCAATACCTGCACACTTGAATAAACCGCATAATTCATGTAAGAACAGTAAATGATCTCCAGGGTGGACAGTTCCATCCCCTGTATAACGGTTATCCACTACACGTTCAATAATTTTCATAGGTATTTTGTATGGTATTTCTTCCTCACCTGGCGCCTCATCCACTACCTTTGCAGTAGTAGTAGATTTTCCAAATAAAAACTCAAGAGAAGATCTCTCCATAATGAATTATGGCAGCAGGCAGAAATAAAATCAGCACAAACAGTAGAAATTTCACTTACCAATTCCACTTACCAATAGCGCTTCACTCCCCGGCAACGGCGCCAGAAAATAGTCTTGATAACCCACAAGTATAGGGGGTGTATCGTAGTATCTTCGATAAGTAAGAATGTCGATCCCAACGAGGAGCAGAAGGTGTTGACAAGCAGTTTCGATGAAGGATTCACTGTAAATGCTCACAGACAAGTATTCAGGGGGTTTTGATGTAGCAGATGAATAAAGTACGAGTAAGTAAAGTGCGAGAGT
Source organism: Lolium perenne (assembly GCF_019359855.2). NCBI lineage: Eukaryota > Viridiplantae > Streptophyta > Magnoliopsida > Poales > Poaceae > Lolium > Lolium perenne. The sequence goes on along the minus strand of NC_067249.2, from coordinate 130,257,674 downwards.
AATAATTGCAGCGAGTGGCCCAATCCTTTTTAGCACAAAGGACAAGCCGGTTTGTTTACTTATAATGACCAAACGTTCTCGAGGACACACGGGATTTTAGTCTAGTGCTTTCGCTACATACGGCTAATTAATCTTCATTGTTTTGATAAGTGTTGTGTGGGTGAACCTGTGCTAATGTACCGCCCTTCCTAGGACTAATACATACTTGTGATTATACCCCTTGCAAGCATCCGCAACTACAAGAAAGTAATTAAGATAAATCTAACCACAGCCTTAAACTCTGAGATCCTGCTATCCCTCCTGCATCGATATACCAACGGGGGTTCAGGTTTCTGTCACTCCGGCAACCCCGCAATTGGCAAACGAGTACAAGATGCATTCCCCTAGGCCCATAAAGGTGAAGTGTCGTGTAGTCGACGTTCACACGACACCACTAGAAGAATAACACCAAAACTTAAATATCATAACATTGAATATTACTCAACCATACTTCACTACTAACATTTAGACTTCACCCATGTCCTCAAGAACTAAACGAACTACTCACGAGACATCATATGGAACATGATCAGAGGTGATATGATGATGAATAACAATCTGAACATAAACCTTGGTCCAATGGTTTCACTCAATAGCATCAATAACAAGTAGAAATCAACACCGGGAGAGTTTCCCCTATCAAACAATCAAGATCAAACCCAAATTGTTACAGCAGTGACGATGTGCAGCGGTGGAGACGGCGGTGATGATGATGGAGATGATGATGATGGTGATGGAGATGATGTCCAGCTCGATGGCGATGACGATGGCGTCGATTTCCCCCTCCGGGAGGGAATTTCCCCGGCAGATCTCAGCCTGCCGGAGAGCTCTTTTCTCTCTGGTGTTCTCCGCCCCGCAGAGGCGGCTGTGACTCTTTGCGACTTACTTCATGGAGCTTAGGTTTTCGGGACGAAGAAATACGCGAAGGAGAGGAGGCCAGAGGGGGCTGTGGGCCCCCTCCCCACAAGGCGGCGTGGCCAGGGCAGGGCCCGCGCCGGCCTGTGAGGGGGGCCCATGGTGGCCCTCCTCGGCTCCTCCTTCTGGCTCTCGTCATCTTCTGGAAAAATAGGATTTTTCATATAACTTTCGTCAATTGTTGATCTTCCGAAATATTGCATTCTGACGGCGCCTTTTCCAGCAGAATCCTGACTCCGGTGCGCAATCCTCCAATAATTATGAAACATGCAAAATAGATGAAATAACATAAGTATCATCTCCAAATATGAAATATATCAATGAATAACAGCAAATTATGATATAAAATAGTGATGCAAATTGGACGTATCAGCTACCTCTTGTTTTACAAAGGAAAACTGGCTTTTTGCAAAACAACCTCCACATAAAGCCTAGCATACCAACTTTGCTAAAAGGTTGTACTAAGTCTTGCCGAGTTCCTGTACTCAGCTTTGCATGCTTTGTTTTAGACGAAGTCTCTCCAACAAATGGTGGTTTCTAGTTCGACATCGACGAGTAGCTTGGGATTCCCAGGTGGCAGCCTGAAATCTATGGGCTGGGACGTCGTCGTTATGCTCTTGGCCTCTTAGGCCGTTTTGCTATCTTGCTATTTAGAATATCATAACTTCGCTTTCCGTTGATTGATGAATTGTCAGGTCAGTGACCTCTGCTTGTAATACTTTGGTTTTTCGCCCAGTTATGAGCTTGTTTTACTCTTTGAGTCATAGAGTCACTGTTGTGTTACCGATTCTCACCCTGTAGGCCCTAGAGATCTAGGTTAGGCTTATGCCAGATGAGGATCTGGGTTTGTCTAGCCTACGACCCTCGGGGTCGCAACACATAGCATCAATAATTTGGGGGCGAACAAGGAATGCCACCGGAGGTTGTGCTCTGTCCCAAAACACTTGGCCCACTCCAGTGAGTCCCAGGCATAGGCTGGATCCGATGGGAGGTCAGGTGGGCAGATGGGCTCAGGGGTGGTTGTTCTAGGGATAGGCAGCACCAGAACCCTATCACGCATGCGCCATATCCGCATGTAGGTGCACGTCGGGCCATGCTAGGGCTTTGTATGCCTCAAAGTACGCATGCGCCATATCCACGGAGACGCTGACATGGTGGAACACTGGCTTCGGCATGGTCCGCGCCTAGAAGAAGCCACAATGGCGGTTACCCTTCAAGGACCCCATCTCGTCATTGTTCATGTGGTGCCCGTACCTCTTTGGCATCATGGGCGTGGGGGTAATCATGATCTACGGCGACAAGAGGCCATCACCGCATACTTGGGTATGGTAGTGGGACGTTGAAGATGCAGGGGGAAGTGGATATGTCCACTGGTGAAGTGGGGATGAGAAAGGTATACCACCACGTCACATTGAAAGAGGTGGTGGCTAACTGGACCGCCCTTGGAGGACGCGCCACATGTCAGTTGGTGTCCGCACGTGTCCGTCTGACCACATTCTAAGCCTAAATTTAGGATGAAAATGGTTCAAACAATGGTTATATTGGAAAATGGGTCACCGCGTTGTCCACTCTGTCCCTTTGTTGGGAGCCCGTGTCAGTATCTTTGTACCTATGAGGGTTACACTTGTTGTTCATCATATCCATATTACTTGTTTCTAATATAGATGTAGTTGGAAGTTAAACTTATCCATATATATGTATGATATATGTATATTGGCTACAGTTAATATGGATTAGAGGGAGTAGGGATTAGCATATTTCAACGAGGATTGACATGAGGTTTTGGCACGTGCAGTGGAGCACCAACTTTGTGCATGTGATGGTTAAACTCGACGCAGACAAACCACTGATCAGGTTTGTTGGCCTGCACCTCGTGAGTCATTTCTCCCCAAATGGTTATCTTTCCCATTGCAATGTTTACTCCCTATATGTTAACTTTTTATCTCTTTGAATTGTTTCTTCTCATTATCGTACTGCGCAACAAAGGTATAAAAACATGGAAGCAAGCGAGAACCGGTTTTTCACATTACACCGTTATTGGAAAATTCTAGAGCATAGCGAGAAGTGGAAGTTGAGGGACCAAGATGTTCCTCCTTCTCGCTCTGGGGCTCCAATTGCCTTCTCCTCGCATTGGGGCTCCAATTTTTTTGGATGATGATAGTGATGATGCACCGTCTGAAGGAAGAAACAAAGGAAGGCCCAACGGGAAAAGGCACGCAAAGTTAGAGGTCCAAAAAGGGTGGAGCAAGAGAGGTTGACCTCCAAGATTGAGGAGATGATGATTGTTAAGAAACAAATTGTCAAGAGAAATTGCTAACTAGGAAGGAGTTAGCCGAGATCAAACATTGGGAGAAGATTAGGAAGTGCGAAGTAATTAGAGAAGACGAGAAGTGGAAGGCCGCCTTTGAAGATAGAAGGATCCAGCTTGAGTAGAAAAAAAGAAGAGAACTGGTTAATGATGATGGATCCACTACAATGGATGCTCTCGCCAAAGAATTGTGGGAGATAAGGACAGAGATCTTGCAAACAAAGAAGGCAAGAAGGGAGGTCTCGTCTTTTGCAGCAGCTGCTGCCTCCATCAATGGTGGTGTCGGTGGAGATGATGGCAACGGAAATGGCCCTTCCGCTACGATTTGAATCACTATGTGTCAATAATCTATCATCTATGCTATGCTACCTCATCGTGACTATGTTTTTATGTCAAACATCATTATTATTTCAACTATTTATGCTTTAAGAACGGACCCACATAAGTGTACCACATACTGCATACTTTTTGCGGTATAGTTATACGGTATGTGTTCTGCCGCGACATCACATATATTATGCGGTACAATTATACGGAATTTGTTCTACTGCGATGTATTTCATGACAAAAATGCCAATGTGGTTAACTCTATTTGCGTTTTGCGGTACGGCGGGATGGAGGATCTACTAAAGATGGTCTAAGCGGTATAAAGACTAGAAGGTTGCATCTTTTGTGGACCCGCATAGTGGCACCCCGTCCAGAGACAGGCGTCAGAAACAGAGGTCAAGCCAGGGACGGGAGCCGCGGTGCAATGCGTGGGCCGGAGACAAGCCTGCCTGACCAAAAGCCCATGTCAATTCTGTTGAAAAAGGCTAACTCGTTTATGTGTTTCTGTCTTAGCTCCTCGTCCACGTGTAATTTTTGCCTGTACTTGCAAGCTTATCTCTACTATATTAAATGGCTAGAGGTGGTGGGATGGTTGGTACGTCCTCTACTACCCTCCCTAAGAGGATCTCCAACAGGCGCGCTATATAGGCCGCGCTGCAAAAAAAACGGCCGATATACCGCGCGCGGGAGGGAATCAGGAGCTCCAGCAGGCGCGGTAAACGGCGCGGTGCTGTAAAAAATTTAGGGCGCGCGGCGTTTTGCACAAACCGGAGCGGCATATGTGACGCGTCGGCTACAGCGCGCGGCATCGCTCGTCCACGCGCGAAAAAACCCCCGTGCTGAAACTTCACCTTCCGCGTCGCTGCCCGAGCACCCAATCCGCGCGGCCGCCGGCGAAATCCCGACGATGGACGGCCCCTCCGGCAAACCACCGACCCCTCCCTACTCCGTCCCACCCTCCGCCGCCGCCGCCGCGCCGCCGCCAAACCCTAGCGGCGCCGCCGATGGCGGCACCGCAACGGCTGCTGCGCGCGCGCTCTTTGTCCCACCGCGCGGGGCGCTGCACGCAGTGCAGCCGCCGCGCAGATGGCAGCCGCGCAGGGCGCCGGCAATGCGCGGCCCGCGCCGAGGAGGGGGAAGGCGCCGTCGACCAAACGGCCGTACATCGGTGCCGCCTCCGACGCGCCGCCGAAGAAAGTGAAGGCGCCCGCCTCCCATCGGCCGCAGCCTCCTCCTCCTCCGATGAACCAGACGCCTCCTCCTCCGACGACGACGACCCAGCCGGCGCCTCCGCCTGGCAACCGGGCGGGCGCACATACGGTGCATGATGAAATGCCCGAAAGGTAAAAACACTACTTTTCGTCGAAATTGTAGTTTAGATGCATACCTAGCCGTATAGTAATGAATTTCATTGCAATGTAGAGTCGATGATGTGGCATTCATGGAGACAATGAATGTTGGATCCTCGTTCGTGCATGATGAAGCCGCCGATGGAGAGGAGGAATATGAGGATGTAGATGAGGAAGGAGAAGGGTTGATTGAACCTCGCCATCCCGGTCGGTCCGCCAACTACACCATAGCGGAGGACAAGTTGCTTTGCAAGACGTGGTTGACAATTGGAATGGATCCAACAACCGGTACCGATCAAACAAGAGAAACATATTGGATGAGGATGACGGAGTACTTCAACACACACAACACAAGTGGGAACGAGCGAACCATGCACCCACTTCGGTCCCGTTGGTCCGGCATCAACACCGATTGCCAAAAATGGGCGGGCGCGCAAGCCAACATCGATGTTCTCAATCCAAGTGGCACAAATGAGAATGATAGGGTAAGTCATTCTACTACTATGTTCACCATATGGCTCATATGAGAAGAATACGGTTCTACTTCATATAACTCATCTATTTTCTTTTCCGCATATGTGTAGAACTCTATGGCTCAAGGATTGTTTAGGGATGTGGGAAAGAAGAACAAGAAAGGCAACAAGATTCTTAACAAGCCATTCACCTTGCATCATTGCTATGGTGTTCTAGGGAATGAAGAAAAGTGGAAGACCCGCGGCAAGTTGGATGCGGCAACTATGGCGGCCAATGCTACCGTTGATGCAACAATCATCGACGATGATGATTCAAGTGATGAAGGCAAGAAGAGAAGCTCCACTCCTCACTCGGTCAATAATGGGCGGAGGAATGTGCATGGTAGGAAGACCGCCAAAGATATGAAGGGAAAGAAGGCCGGAGATGACGACATTGCAATGGCTATGGAAAGGATTGCAAATACACGGTTGCAAGCAAATGAAGATAGGAAGATGCAAAGAAACTTGGAGAAAGAGGCTATGGATGCTACTGAAGCTAGGAGAGCCGCTTTGGAGGAGAGGATTGCCGCCAACGAGGAGAGGAAATTGGCTTTGGAGGAGAAGGGGCAAGCCACGGAGGAGCATCTACGCCTAGCGGAGGAGGAGATGAAGCTTTTCTTGATGGATACTTCTCAAATGGATGAGAGGCAAAAGGAGTACACCAACCTTCTTCGCGATGAAGTGTTGGCCAAGAAGAGATTGTTGGTAGCCAACATGAACACTTCCACGACCGGCATCGTTGGAGGAGGCATGTTTAGAGGAGGCATGCCGACGTTTGGAGGAGGCATGGGAGGCATGACCGGCATGGGAGGCATGGCCGGCATGGGAAGCACGCCCATGCCCATCATGGGAGGCATGGCCGGCATGGGAGGCTATGGAGGCATGGCCGACATGGGAGGACCAACCTAGGGAGGAGTGTTTGGAGGGACTATGAGAGGCTCGGTGAGTGGTGTGTATGGGAGTATGGGAGCACCACCGGGAGGCTTCGTGTCTTCCATGAATGCTACTGTTCGTCCTTGAACCCAAGAAGATGAGGAAGAAGAAGAAGGTGTTGACTTGGAAAATGCGGAAGTGTGATATGCAAATTGTGTGTTCCACTTTGCCCATTTGAACCATATGTCGTGTGTCATTGTTGAACTACGTCATTTTGTGTGTCGTTCTTGAACTATGTGATGTATGTTGCACTTTGTGTTCATTTAAATTATGGTACATCATTTGTTTCATGAATTATGTGTGATTATTTGATCTTTGTGAATGCAAAATAGTCTAGAAAACTGTTTTCCGCGCCCGCGCGCGCTGTATTTTGCCGCGCCCGGCGGAGGACCATTTTTTCCGCCCGCGCACGCGCTGCATATTAGCGCGTCCAGCGGGGAAAAAAACGGCCCAACGCGCGTTAGCTGTTTACCGCGCGCAGAATCTGAATTTTAGCGTGCCGCGCGCTTGTTGGAGATGCTCTAATGAAACAAATCACGGGCATGCCCTGTCTCGAAAAAATTTGCGAATAGAAAAAGTCAAGGAACCGCATACCCTGCCCACGACTCCACGCCACCTCCCCAATACGACCTAAAATCATGCGACCCGGTGGTAGACCACATCTGGTGCCGTTCATCTGAAAACAGCCAGCGGCCTGGTACCAAATCGTAACATGCATTGCTACGTGTAGGATGCAGGAGGTGGTCTACCGCCGGGTCGTTCAAGATCGGGTCGTATAGGATTTATTTCCCGGGGGTACCGAAATAAATCCTGTACCCCCGCGCAACAATGCTTTCCCTAACCTCCGCCCTGTGCGATTCTGCCCTCCACCCCACGTCGCTCCCCAACATCGCAACCACCCCTCGATCAAGAGAGCCGCGGCGACATGGGATTAGCTAGACTGCTGGAGCGGGATCCATGGCGGAGAGGGTCCGGCGCCATGGCTGGCCATCAAATCCCCCCTCTCGGTGCCCCCCATGGGGAAACGGATGCGGTCGGCTCTCGGCTGACCCAAAGGATGGCGGCGGCGATGACTCTGCATGACATGGACGAGGACATACAACGTCTCCAGCGCCGACAACTAGCCCGGGACCCCGCCACCGCCAACCTGCACAAGCAAATCGCCATCGATGCCTACTACCAGGATCTAGCCGCATCCCATTGTACCTGTCCACCACGAGTGGAGTTTCAGCCAACGGCTCGTCCGTTTCTATCTGTTCATCACGAGTTCAGCAACGTTACCCCAAAGGTCCATGCCACCCTCTGTCTCCCACTCTCCCACTCGATTGTTGCCAAGACCATTTTGCTTATTATTTTTCCTGTGCCTACCCCTCATTTGTTTTAAAATTCATGTTCTATTTTCTTCAACAGGCTAATGGAGATTTTCAAATACTTTTACACAAAATCTTGCATCCAATCGGCTACACACAGGGACACATCAATCATTCTGTATTCGAGAGACACAAGTTTCAGGGAAGAATTGAAGTTCTTATACAGTTTTGGATACGACACTTCTGAAATGAAATCAAGTTTCCAAAGGAGGAGTCGTTTTCCTCATCGTGGTTTATGAAGTTGCATATCGGATTACTACCCAAGATGACCACTGTAGGTAACATTTCGGTTGTGTAGTTGCCTTAGCCCCTTGTACTATTTTTTAGATACCCAACCGTTAGAAGATAATAATCCTAATGTTTGTCCATTCTAAATCGATCACTGGTGCATCTAAAATTATTATGTTCTGGTTTGCGTGACTAATTAAAAGTAATACCTCGGGCTAGATCCTCATCTGAAATTGTGCAAATCCGGAACTGTTGAGACTAAATCAACGCCGTCTTTGTTTCAAACAATAGTTTGGCCATTATTCAGAAATAGAAGCAGCTGATGCTACATACATTCAGTCTTTTGAATGCAACTTTTTGAAAGTTGTAACAGCAATGATGATCTTCTCACCATTTTTAGTGATGCATTTTGTTTTGGGGCAATTAAACACCTTTTGTATGAAATTTCTCACTGGTTTTTATCTAGCGATTGTGTTATTTCTACTCATTTGCTTACTCTTGGCATCCTTGGATTTCAAAAGTTTGGCTCACAGGTTGCACGCCGTGCTAATGGTCTAGGAATGCACGTGATTGCACATGATCCATATGCTTCTGCTGATCGTGCTCGACATGGATCCAATATGTTCTAATTGAATAGATGTCTTAGTCCGAGGCCGCGCCGCCAACCTCCAATAGGTGATACCTGTTGGATATTTTGGTGATCTAGGCTGCTCTCCTAGGTCAGATCTTTTTGGGTTGCTACAGTAGGACGGTGCTACAGTAGGGCGGTGCTACAGTAAATGGCCACCTATCCTTATGTGTTGTCTTGATCGGAGACATCGATTTTGATCCAACGGTGCTGGTTCCCCTAGTGCATAGTGCTAAACATATAAAAGGGGTCAAATGACCTAGAAGAGGAGATGTTGAAGACGGCTGCTGCTCTCTGCCTTCTCTCTTACACACTCTCTCTCAAGAACAAGCCACCGATCAGGCTAGCACTAAAGCACTAGGAAGAACCTAGCACAAATTGCTCCATCCTGGTGTGAGCAATTAAACAAGAGGAGGCATGGCATCATCTTCAGACCAAGGTATTTCTGATCTTATTCTTTTGTGGCTCAAACTAGAGCTAGTTGATCCTGCTGGATCCAACAATGGTATCAGAGCACCTAGCTCTTAAGTTTGAGCCCTCTTATGCTCAAGTTCATGCTTGATTTATCAAGTTTATGTTAAGTATCAAGCTATTCTTCCTTTTTTTTGGCTTGATCTTTTTTCTGGCCCTAACAAATCTTTTGAGGCTCAAGGGTTTCAATTATGAAGTTAAGTAAAAGGGGGTCTGATGCAACAACTGAAAATCCCCTATTTCTAGAAACCCTAGAACAGAAATTCCTATGTTTTTACCCCTAATTTGGATCAAGAGTTTCGGTTATGTAACAAATTGATGGGGAAAGAAGCAAATTTTGCATAAATCTTGATGTTTTTCCCAAATCCGAGACTCTAATTTAAGCAATTATGTGTTTCCCTCCTGCAATAAAGCTTGTGGTTTTGGTTTATGCTAAAGATTTAGGGGAACCTATAACGTGATTCTTAAGATGATTTTCCCCAATCCGAAACCCTAAAGTGATGAAAATTTCCCCTGTTTTGATGCTCATGGTTTCGGTTAAGTATGAATTGAAGTGGGGACGGATTGATTTGATGCCATAATCAATCCTAAATTATGAAATTCCCCAAATTTTCGGAACCCTAACCCTAATTTAAGAATCATGGCGGTGGAAACTTACCTTATGGGTGTCGTCGCCGTCGCTGGCCACGGCGGCGCCGGTGCCACCATTTTATGATGGCGGTTCTGCTCGGGCACACACCCGAGAGGACCTGCCGTCCACCGCACCGGACCCCGGCGCTCCTTCCTCGCGCGCTCGTCGCCGTTGAAGGCCGCCGCGGTGCCGGACTTGCGCTGGCCATCGACGCCGTCGCGGGGACGCCCGCACGCGCTCGTTCGCCTCGCGCAGGGCGCCGCTCGGAACCGCTCGACAGAGCTGCGCGCTGGCCAAAGCTGCACGCAACTCCGGCGAGAGGAACTGGACGACGCCGAAGCCCTCCTCTCTGTCGCGCGGTGCTCGTCGCCGTCGCCGTCGCGCTGCGCGCCGTCATCGCCGTCGGGAGAGGAGAGGAGAAAAAGAAACGGGGCTAGGGTTTTCGAGGGAGCCGGGCGACGACGCGCTGGTTTTGTTCCAGCTGCGGTCGTTCCTGGCCGTCGGATTGCATCCGACGGTTCAGGTCGTCCTGGCATGTTGCAAATGGGCTGTGGCCCAAGAGGGGATCAGGGGGAGCAAATCGGGCTGGGCCAATTTCGCCCAGATTCAGTAATTATTATGCAATATAAAAAAAAAAATTGGGGCTGAAATAATTATTTTCAGGCTGATTTTTCCTGCATAAATTTATTATGTCTATTTTAGGACACATTTTTTTTTAATTACCATGCCTAGTTAATTTACATGTTGTTATTACATTTATTATTAAGTTTGTTTATGATTAATGAATTATGGTGATTTTCATCACTATAATTATTATGTGATAATGCTTTCGCTACAAAATAAAGTTTATGGATCCTCAAATAAAGTGTGGTTTTATGCCTTGTCATTCTGACCAAAGTTGTTTGACGGGCATTTTAACTGCAAAATTCTTTTATTGGTCTGTTTCACTTCTGGCCAAAGCTGATGTGAACCGGGTCGGTAAAAGAAAATAATGAATGAGGATCATTAATGTGTGGCTTCTATTTATCAATTTGGCCAAAGCTAATTGATGAATATTTGTCCACAAAATTTTGTTGTTCATTTTCATCTCTGGCCAAAGCTGATTTGAATTTGATCAATAAAATTTAATGATGATTATGATGATGCTTACTAAAGCATTTTGAATTTTTCTTTTGCAGCAACTAATGTCTCTAATATTGCTGGAATGCTAAATGGCATCGAACAGCTAAATGGCAGCAATTATGTCACGTGGAAGGAGAAGCTTGAGATCACTATGGCCTTACTCAATATTGATTATGCTCTCCTTAATGATCCTCCTGAGGTGCCTAAAAAAAATAATGAAAATTATGAAGCCCTCAAGAAGGAATATGACATTATTAAGGCTAAGTGGGATGACTCTAATCGCAAGTGCCTTATGATGATAAAGGGCTCCATTACACAGAGTATGAGGGGAGCCCTTCCTGATTGTGAGATAGCAAAAGGGTACTTTGCAAAAAATTGAGCATCAATTTAAAGGGTCTTCTAAAGTTTATGCAACAAGTCTTATCAGAAGGCTAATTGATGAAAAATATGATCCCACTGGAAGTCTTCGAGAGCATATTATGAAAAAGTGCAACATGGCCGCCAAACTAAAGTCAATGGAGATGGAAATCTCTAATGGTTTCCTCGTCCATTTTATTATGTCATCTTTGCCTCCCCAATTTGATCCATTTATGATCAACTATAATGCGATGGATGTTAAATGGGAGATTGATGAAATGATGGCGCGATGTGTGCAAGAAGAAGAAAGGCTTAAGGCTGACAGAATTGATCATGTTAATCAGTTTGGTCATTCACAAAAGAAGAAGTATAGAAAATTTGTGAATGAATATGTGAAGCCCAAGCCTTATAAGTTCAAGGAAAAAGGCCAATCCTCAAAAGGTTCACAGCAAAAGAAGCCAGAAAAAGCGCCTAATGCTGAAGGAAATAATTCCAATGCTTGCCACTTTTGTGGAAAAGGTGGGCATAGGCGAAAGGATTGTTTTGGCTTCAAGAGATGGCTCAAAGAAAGAGGTACCGACACTATTACTGTTGTTGAAGAATCCCTTTATGTTAATTATGCCACCAATACTTGGTGGATTGATTCAGGTGCAACAATTCATGTTGTAAATTCGTTGCAGGGATTCAATATGAGGAAGACCCTAAAAAGAGGGGAAAGAACAATTAGAGTTGCTAATGGTGTTGAAGCTTATGCCGAGGCGATTGGAGACTTCACTCTTACACTTCATGGCGGTTTTAAGCTTCAGCTAAATAATGTTCTTTATGTACCCTCGATGAAACGGAATTTAGTTTCCGTCTCATGTTTAGATGATGATAGTTATGAGTGTCACTTTGGGAATAAGCAGTGTATAATTATGTATGACAATAATAATGTTGGCCTTGCCTGTCGACACGACAAACTTTATGTAATTTCCCTTTGTGATGATATAAATAATGTGGGTTCTACCTCAAATATAAATGTCGGTACCAAACGCAAACGTAATGATAATGAGACTTCTTCGAAATTATGGCACTATCGTTTAGGCCATATTTCGAGGGGGAGGATTGAGCGTCTCATTAAAGATCAAGTTCTTCCTTCTCTTGATTTTTCGGATGCGGATGTTGATCATTGTATCGACTGCATCAAAGGAAAATATGCCAAGAAAATTAAGAAAGGTGCAAACCGAAGCACGGGAGTTTTGGAATTAATTCATACGGATATATGTGGTCCGTTTAATGTGAGATCGGTGGACGGTTATAATTCATTCATAACGTTCACTGATGATTTCTCCCGTTATGGATATATTTATCAAATCAAAGAAAAATCAGAGGCATTAGACAAGTTCAAGATTTTCAAAGCTGAAGTTGAAAATCAATGTAATAAAAGAATTAAAGTTGTAAGATCTGATCGTGGTGGTGAATACTACGGCAGACATGCAACTTATGGTCAAATTCCTGGACCATTTGCAAAATTCTTACAGGAAAATGGCATTGCCGCCCAGTACTCAGCACCGGGTGAACCTCAGCAAAACGGGGTGGCTGAAAGAAGAAACCGCACACTTATGGATATGGTGCGGAGTATGTTAAGCCACTCCACTTTACCGGTGAATTTATGGATGGAAGCCCTTAAAACAGCAGCACATATTCTTAACAGGGTCCCCAGTAAATCGGTGCCCAAAACACCGTATGAATTATGGACTGGGAAAAAGCCAACCCTGAATTATTTTCATGTATGGGGCTGTCCTGCTGAAGCAAGGATTTTTAATCCGGTGATGGGAAAATTAGACCCCAAGACAGTCAGTTGCCATTTTATTGGTTATCCTGACAAATCTAAAGCATATCGATTTTATTGTCCAAATCAGGCAACGAAATTTGTTGAAACAAGACACGCTGTGTTCTTGGAAAGTGATATGATGAGGGGGAGCATGACTCCCAGAGAAATAGTCTTGGAGGAAAAACAGGAATATGTCCCGATGCCTGTAATCCAAGAGCCAGTGTTCCCAGTACATACTGAAATTGCACCTCAAGTTTCAGCTCCTGTAGCTGATGGTGCTCACATAACTGGACAACAAAAGGACCAAGGACAGCAATTACGAGTGTATTCAAGAAGACAACGTGCTGCTAATGCAACACCTGCTGATACACCGGCGACTGTTCCAGATGTCACATCTAATGATGCTCTTATTGAAAATAATCAGCAGTCTCAAACTGTTATTAATGTGCCAAATAATGAGCCTCTTAGAAGGTCACAGCGGGCTAGAAAGCCTGCTATTCCTGATGATTATCTCACCTACATGAGTGAGGATAAAAATGAGCCAGTGCTAGATAATGATCCCACCTCATTTAAGGAGGCTATGCAAAGTGAATATTCATCTAAATGGCTTGATGCTATGAAAGATGAAATGAAGTCCATGAGCACTAATGATGTATGGGATTTAGTAGAAATCCCTGAAGGAGCCAAGACAGTTGGATGCAAATGGGTCTATAAGACCAAACGTGACTCCAAGGGTGATATCGAAAGGTTTAAAGCAAGGCTTGTGGCAAAAGGATTCACTCAAAGAGAAGGGATTGATTATAATGAAACTTTTTCACCCGTCTCTTCGAAGGATTCATTCAGAATAATTATGGCACTTGTGGCTCATTATGATTTAGAGCTACAACAGATGGATGTCAAAACGGCATTTCTAAATGGTGACTTACATGAAGATGTATACATGGCACAACCGGAAGGTTTTGTTGTGGAAGAAAATAAACATTTAGGATGTCATCTGAAGAAATCCATCTATGGTTTGAAACAAGCATCAAGAGAGTGGTATCTCAAATTTGATCAAGTCATAAAGAAATTTGGCTTTAAGGAAAATAAGAAGGACAATTGTGTTTATGTTAAGTTCAAGGGGAGTAATTTTATCTTCCTGATATTATATGTTGATGACATACTCTTGGCCAGCAGTGATAAAAATATGTTGATGGAGACCAAGAGATTCCTGTCTTCAAAGTTCGATATGAAAGATCTCGGTGAAGCAACTTATGTTTTAGGAATTGAAATTCACCGGGATAGATCCAGAGGGATCTTGGGGCTATCTCAGAGAGCATACATTGAAAAGGTACTGAAAAAGTACAATATGTATAAGTGCTCAGCCTCGCCTGCTCCTATTGTTAAGGGCGATAAATTTGGGACTTTCCAGTGCCCAAGAAATAATTATGAATCTGCGCAGATGAAGTCAATTCCTTATGCCTCAATTGTTGGGAGCATTATGTATGCACAAGTGTGCACTCGCCCTGATTTAGCTTTTGTGACCGGGATGCTTGGCAGATATCAGTCCAATCCAGGTCTGGATCACTGGAAGGCTGCTAAAAAGGTCTTGCGTTATTTGCAAGGTACTAAAAGCCTCATGCTTACTTATGAGAAATCTGATAACCTCGAAGCAGTGGGTTATTCAGATGCTGATTTTGCGGGGTGTGTTGATACTAAGAAATCCACATCAGGTTATATCTTTACCCTTGCAAAAGGAGCTATATCATGGAAAAGCTCAAAGCAAACTGTCACTGCATCGTCGACAATGCAGGCAGAATTTGTAGCATGTTATGAGGCTACCGGGCAGGCGGTATGGTTGAAGAATTTTATCTCGGAACTAAGAGTGATTGACAGCATTTCCAGGCCTCTCACTCTATACTGCGATAATCAACCCTTGATGATCTATGCGAGTAACAACAAGTCAAGTGCAGCTGGCAAATTTATTGACATCAAGTATCTTGTTGTGAAAGATAGAATCCAGGATCAAACAATAGATATCAAGTACATTAGTACTAAATTTATGTTAGCGGATCCGCTCACGAAAGGCTTACCACCCAGCGTATTTAGAGAGCATGTTGCCGGCATGGGTTTGGTTGAAAGCTTTTAATCCTGGAGAAGTTGGAACTATTATGGCACCATCTCCCCAAAAGGGGCTCATTTTGAGATCGGATGGGAACCATAGTCACTTGGTTTAGCAGTACTTAATTGACTGTTGTAACCTATTGTCTTGGTGTACCATTTTATCAAAAGATGAGTCTGTAATGTTTATGATGTTTATGTAAAGAATTATGTAAATTAAGTTAATATATGATGTGAATAAAGTTTATGGAGCTCATAAATTAAAGAGGTTCATTTTGATATGAAGTAATGTGCTATAGTCACTAGATTAAATGGTACCTAACAGACCATTATAATCTTTTCGTCCTAGTGCATTATTTTGTTGAAAAAATGAGCTTATAATGATCAGCCTTACGATCAAGGGGGAGAATGTTGGATATTTTGGTGATCTAGGCTGCTCTCCTAGGTCAGATCTTTTTGGGTTGCTACAGTAGGACGGTGCTACAGTAGGGCGGTGCTACAGTAAATGGCCACCTATCCTTATGTGTTGTGTTGATCGGAGACATCGATTTTGATCCAACGGTGCTGGTTCCCCTAGTGCATAGTGCTAAACATATAAAAGGGGTCAAATGACCTAGAAGAGGAGATGTTGAAGACGGCTGCTGCTCTCTGCCTTCTCTCTTACACACTCTCTCTCAAGAACAAGCCACCGATCAGGCTAGCACTAAAGCACTAGGAAGAACCTAGCACAAATTGCTCCATCCTGGTGTGAGCAATTAAACAAGAGGAGGCATGGCATCATCTTCAGACCAAGGTATTTCTGATCTTATTCTTTTGTGGCTCAAACTAGAGCTAGTTGATCCTGCTGGATCCAACAATACCCTCCTCACCTCTGACCTTATTCGTGTCATCCTCCTAGGAGACAGGACCAGAGCTACCTCATACGCTGCTGAAAGCCCAAAGCTGGCCGTTCCACGGCATCTTCGTCGCACACAGCGTACATGATTCCTTTGATGTGGTCTGCTCCAGCGTCCAGGATGACCTGGTGACACTCTGCCGTTGAACCATGCCTGCTCTCATCAAAGATCTGTCTGTGCAGGCTTCCTGGACTAATTGGTATTTGTTGATGAATCTGAATTTCAGCGGACATCTCGGCCGGAAGAATTCAAGCCACTATTTGTATGCAGCTCATCCCTGTTTTCTTGGTGAATGTATTAGGATTTCGCTTTTTGGGTCTGTTTTACGTATGTTCAGAAAAGGTTGCCCATTGTGCTGTATTAAATCGATTTGTTGCACTTTTCTCAGGTTAATCAAAGATGGAATTCTTCAGTGAATTTGGTGATGCTAATAGAAAAATAATTCATGAAGCCATTGTCAGAGGGAGTTACAATGTTGTTTGTTCACATATTGAGCAACATACTGGTGAGAAGGTTGCAGTAAAGAAGACCTTCAATACCTTTGAGCACTTATCTGATGCTGCCTGGATTCTCTGTGAGATCAAATTACACCGGCTATTGAGATATCCTGACATAGTTGAGATGAGGCAAATAATGTTACCTCCATTGAGGAGGTGCTTCAGGGATATTTATGTTATTTTTCACTTGATGGATGCAGACCTCCACAAAGTCATCAAGGTCAATAATGAATTAACCAAAGAGCACCATCTATTCTCTCGATCAGATGCTATGCGCACTGAAATTTGTTCATTCCGGTATGCTACTTTTTTTCAAATTGAAATCCGAGTTAGTATATATTTTTTTAAGTATCTAGGGGAAGTTCTTTTTGTATCCACACTTTAGTATTGATGATTTGATACACTTCCTTAGGGCATACATATTTCTATGCAGTGCTAAGAGCTAACAGAATAACCTTTCTCATGCTTTCTGCATTAAAGCAACCTACATGTAGCTTTTGGATTCCCTGTAGTGTAGCTTTGTAAGCCAAGAACGAATGTACTAAACCAACACTCAAGTTTCATTTACATCCTTTATATAGTAGAGATTCCTTGATATCGATAGCGTTATGCTTAAAGTATGTAAAAGACCATTCAAAACACGAGAATTGCATTGGCTATTTTGATAGCATGTAAAAGACCATGCTTAAACAATAAGCTATATTCTGCTATCACATCATATGTAAATTTGAGTCATCAGTTTATCCTAAAATACACCAGCACATTTTTTTTCAGTTAGGCAGATACAAGTATTGGACTTGGTGTGGAGAAACTGATGGTTTCAGATTTCAATTATGCAGATACAAGTGAGAATAGTCATGCCTGATAAGCTAATTGTTATATGAATATTTCCTTCTTTCCCAAAAAATGAACTGTGGTCTTGAACGGGAATTTCATATATATAATAGTGTATCAGGCAGAAATATACTTTAACTGACATCATTTGGGTTATAGCTTGTTTGAAGGTACCTGTGTTATAGCTTAGTTTCAAACAATACACATGTGTGGTGAATAAACGGGAGAATATGCCAACCAAAAATGACAGCAAAATATTTAGGAAGAATTATGTTGAATGGCCTCACTTTTATCGACTGTGTGATGTTTCCCTATTCATTCGGGGTGAATCCTGCATATACGAAACAAATTCACTATAATTTTACGATTTGGATCCATGAATTTTTTTTGCTCTTGGTGACGGTTGTACATTTTCTGGTAGGGCGTGTTTTTCTTCTTTTATGCTGCTAGGGTGGGGTTCACCGGGTCATGTTTCAGGTGGACATGAATTGGGTTGAGTACAAATTAGTGGAAACATACAAATCTGAATTTCATACAAACTGGTATTCAATAATTGTTGTTCCGAGGGCTCATATTAGTTTTTGTGCAAGAAGTTTCTAGATAAATATGGTTTCACGTGCACACATGATGATTGAATGAACAAAATGCTCAATTTTGCATTGAACAATAAGGATGGGTAACACGCTACCATGAAGTCGTGACTCTGTTCACGTGCTACACTTCTTTTTATCTCTCTTACCATGGACTCCATTACCTCACAATAATAATCTGAAAATAAATGAGAGGTGCTTCATATGTCACCTTATTATTGTGAGAAACATCTGGTTCGTCTAAAAGAAATTAGTCAAGGCTCTATGAGGGATGGGGGATGCTGAAGTGAGATGTACTGTAGCAATGCATAAGTAGGAATTAATGGATGTCTGAAATGTTAAAATGATCTCTCATGTATTATCCTTTGGGTCTAGAGCATCTGTAGCAAAGCTATTTATTTCATTTCCTGATATATTTATTATCTATTGCTATCTTTCATAATTCAGAAGATTCTACAACTGTTCATAATTTTTAGTGTGACGTCATTTTCCCTGACTTTCAGGTTTGTCCTATAAAATGCAGCGGAACTATTTATTTTTAATGTTAACTCCAATCATTTAAAAGGAGGTATGCTTCTCCAAAATTAAAATCAGAGTTGGTTCACTACTTATCCATTAACAAAGAGTAGTACACAACATGTACATGCCTTCAAAGCTATTTCCAAACATGGTGTCCCTATGTGTTCTACTGCAATGACCTTAGGCTAAATGTGATGCATTATGTAAGTGTTGCAGACAGAAGAGGCGTGTTATACTTTTTTACGAAAATGGTCGATCGAGGCCATATCAGAGATGCAGTGACAATTAGCATTCTTGTCACTCGCCGGACGAAGCATGGTAGTATCTCTTGTCATTCTGGCCTAAGATCATTAACCGTATTTTTTATGTCTCATCTCCATAGCTTGTATTTTCCTTCGCATCATCCTTGGCTGCAGAATATAAAAAAGGCTCTTGGATGAAACAGTTAATAGGATACTTCGACAATCTCGTTTTGTTGAACACGTGCAAGAAGAATGCAATTATGGCGTACCTTAATCTGACTAGAACCTCAAGTTGCTCTTTTACAGTAGTCTTGCTTTCTCGCGGCTTTCTCACATACGTATTTCCTACATGTCATAGTTGAGCATCTTTAGGTAGATGAGGTGGTCGGTATAAAGGTTAAGTTTGAAAAGATGGGTCTTAATGTACATTATATGATTTAGCTTTGAGGACCTGAAGCTTGTTCTACATAAACTTGCACGCCTAATGCCAGGTGCATATATCCAAATGCTAATATATGTTCTGACTATCATTATTTTTCATTATTCGGAAACTTCTATATATCTTTATCATTATGTCGGAACCTTTTGTCTTTCTGTGCCAGTAACCTCTTCTGCAGACAGTAGGTCATTGATTGTTTTTGTGTAAACTGATTTTCATTAAAGTTGTTCTGGTGTTAAAGTGAAGCCACGTCAAAATGTAAGTGTTACTGGTTAATCTTAGAGCAAGAGCGGGTGAAGCGAATGAAAATGGATGGAAAAAAGGGGCGGGAAGAAAGACTCACATTTTCTACTTGCAACTACTCCCTCTATTCCATAATTCTTGACATTGTTTTTGTTTGACGAGAATTATGGAAGAGAGGGAGTACATTGTTAAGGAGACAAGATGCACGACAAAGAGGAAATTGGTAGGAGAGAAAATATGTATTTTTTGCTATTTGAATGGAAATCACATGCAAAAAATTTAATGAAAATTTGTCCAGGATGGTACATTTTGTTGTTCCGTAGCAACGCACGGGCATTCAACTAGTTATACTAACAAGCAAAGTGAATTGAAAAGGAGAAAGCTTTCCGCCGTTAATTACCCAATGAAATACGCCATTGTGTCTGGTGGGATACATACAAAAAGGTGATCAAGAAGTTGGATCCCATTCATGCCCAAAATACTTCTCTTAACAGACTTTGTATTTTTCTCAACAAAAAAGAACTTTGTATTCTTGTACCCCTCTATCCCATGGAATTTGTCTGGCAAAATTTGGATGTATCTAAATGCTATTTAGTGTCTAGATACATTTGAATTTAGATAAATTATATATAACTTTCGTGGAACGGAGAGATTACATGGAGTTTGTTGTTTAAATTGAGATCGTGAACTGTGTGAATCCGTTACTGCCAGTTTTCTTGAGAATGGAGTTGCTGTGCAACCTTCGGCCATCGATTATATGCATTTCAGTAAGTGTGAATCAACATAATCCAGTCTGCAGAGACTGATATATTAGAATGCATAAAGATGTCTCAAAGCTGAGGAGAATGTACTATCAGTTGAAAATAGTGATTTAGACGAAGTTGTTATTATTGCGATTATATTAAATTCTACTAAGTATACGTGGATTATGAAGCAGTACTAGGTAGTGCATAATTGCTAATTAGATCATCCAACTCAGAAATAAGAATGGAGATCATCATGCAGAAAAGATTGCTTGTGTTCTTCCATATTTTTACTGAAATAAATTTGTAGGATGTAAATTTAATGAATGTGCCAATATTAGCGTGAGCCAGCTAGCTAAGAGGCGTCACACATTTTTGGCAGCAATACTTGGAGATAGAGAGAAGGGAAAAAGTTCCCGCAAAATACTTATGGTAATTAATTTTATACATCCTGACAAACATGAAACACGCGGATATTTTCAATCTTTTGAGAAGACGCAAAAGCTTGGCGCATCATTTCTTAAAGCCAGCAAAGGAGGACTTCTTCTCCTCTTGATATAAACTCCATACACTTTACTTAGTGCTTAGTTTAGTATCATGGCTCAGGACTCAGACAACAACAACCACAACGCAACGCTGGCGACCAGCTCCGACTCCATGAGTCCCGCTAAGAACGACAACGGTAGAGATGAGTCCAAGAGCAGCAGCTATCAGGTGATTGTGAGTGCTATTGACAAGGGGAAGAGTGTCATGAAGATAGAAGGAGAAGATGAGGGTGGTAGATCTAAGGGTAAGATCAACACTCCACATGTCATAGTTGTTGCCAGACATGGCAGTTCAGGAGGCTGCCATGGCGACACAGAATTGCACATCATCACGGAACGCGAGAGAAGGAAACGGATGAGCGAGATGTTCACCAAGT
Organism: Lolium perenne; assembly: GCF_019359855.2. Taxonomy (NCBI): domain Eukaryota; kingdom Viridiplantae; phylum Streptophyta; class Magnoliopsida; order Poales; family Poaceae; genus Lolium; species Lolium perenne. The sequence goes on along the minus strand of NC_067249.2, from coordinate 130,236,646 downwards.
TGCATGGACTCCTCCCCACCCTCCCTGACAAGGTGATGCTATTATGATTTACTCATATGTTAGGTCATTGTGGATGCAAATGAAGATCCTCCCTAGTTTTTTGTGTTTCAGGTTGATAAATCGAGCATAGTGATGAAAGCTATACACTACATCAAGAGTCTGGAGGAGACGCTAAGCAAGCTTGAGAAGCGAAAGCTGGAGATGCAGCTGGCACGAGGCAAGATTGGCACCGCAGGCAATGATGGGGTCTCATCTTCTGCAGCGGCGCTAGCGCTTACAGACCAGGTGGCACCTATGCAGGTAGCACTACTGGTTGCTGGGATCGGGTCCACAGGAGCTGCGCCAACGCTGCCTATAACTGTGGGCGCGGTGACCGCGGCTCCAGTGCCGGTGGGGCTACAGACGTGGTCTGGGCCTAACGTCGTGCTGAGTCTTTCAGGAAACGATGCATACATCAGTGTGTGTGTGGAGCGGCGCCGAAGCGTGCTGCCTATGTTGATAGCCGTGCTGGAGAAGCACAACATCGACATGGTCACATCTGGGATCTTGTGTGATAACGCCCAGAGCATGTTCACCATCCACGCTCGCGTAAGTAAAACCCTTATCCTAAACCATTATCCTCCATCTAGCTAGCTATGTTCTTCGAATTTTGGTAGTCAATTTGAGTAAACTTTAGGGGTAAGGGGAACACACACACGGAAACATGGTCAGTCGTACTATCGAAAAGTACTAGATTTTTTTAGATTAAAGGGATCAACATCGTGGCTCCATTGGTAAATCTACGAAAGCCACATAAACACATGTCTGGTTTTACATCACACAAGCGTGTTTGAGAGGGTTTAGAGGCCTAATGGCACAAAAGCATAATTGGAGTTCAAGTTGGAAACAAGAAACTACACCCTATATACACAAATCCTATAGGTGCATCCACACCGGCTCAACAAAAGAATCTAAAAATGTGATATGATCGAAGCAGCTTCAAGGATCGATGCTGGATTGGTCCAGGTAACTTACATCACCGGCTTCTTGGCGACGAGAGAGATGTGATCACCATACTCATCTTTAGGGGGGATCCGTGATAGTGAGAACTTTGAGCCCTTTAGTCACTTGTCACTTGTCAATTCGAAATTCCCCTCCAGGATCAGCATCACATATCCATAATTTTGTCTATGGTTGCAGACAAGTGGTCCTTGAATATGATCTTTCATCTATTGAATGAATGCAATATCATTCTCAAAAATTGGTGCAAATTCAGCCAAATTTAACCGTTAAAGATCATAGCATTCCTAACTTTCCAGATATATACACTAGAGAGTAGCATCACAGACTGAATTTAAAACTGTATGCTTTTTGTTATCTACCCAATTGGCAATTGACAAGTAATCATTTCTAAAGAAACATGAAAAAACAGAATGATTTGCCAAATCTGTATAGGTACAATGTAGTGAAAGAATAAGTGATGGATTGATTTGTTTTCAGCACATGAAATACCACATTCAGGTTTATTCAAATTTCTTTTCATCACGTTGTCTCTAGTCATCAAAATGTCCTGAGACAAAATAGGAAAACATGCACTTTGGGAGGAATAAGGAGTTGCGGAGTTGCCAAACATCAAGGACAAACATGGGTGTGACTCCACCAAAATTAAGAACATCATAAAGGGATGATGAAACATACCCTGCATTACTTTCATATTGCCAACTTAGAGCATCACTATCAGCAGAGGAAGAGATGCTAGTAGTAATACTTTTCAATTCATACCATTGTTGCACACGAGGCAGCAAAATTCCTCCTAAAAGTGAACCTAAGGTTACTACAATTCCAAATCTTTTGGACAGTATTTTACTGTTCATGGCACAAGACATATAGTTCAAAGGAATTAATTTCTATGGGGAAGTTCCACACAATGTGTCTTCCCAAAATATAACTTTTACACCATTTATTATTTGCCACCTATAAAAAAATCTAATATTCTACAATGTACGCATCACACCTTCCAAAATTGCGAAATTCCTCCAGCTTTAACGAGAAGATATTTGTGTTGCATGTGTTATGTTTGGCAGCAACTGAAGTTCTCCAAAGTTTTCCTTCATTCCTTAGAACATATTTTAATCTAGAATATAAGGAGACAAAAATTGACATTAGCTAGATCATGCACACCTTTTGCCCGGAATTCTTTCTTCCTAGAAAATATTTTCCAGTTTGCTAACTGAAGGTTTCCGTGCCCCTCAAAATCATTATAAAGAAAATTTTACATCTGGATGGTGATGAGGTGACGTGCCCATTTTTAAACTCAAAAAGAAAGAAGATAAATGGGGATGTTGGCAAAAAAAATTTTTTGGGTCTTAAGTAACTTAAGTTAGCAGCATATGAAAGAATCTTATATTAACATAATTAATCATCACTTGCAAAAATTACACTATCTTTTTTTGAAAATATATATCTTTAATGTGAAAATGTACCAAATTATATTATTTTATAGCATATAGTCTCAAGATTTGCACATGTCTTATTTTATAGAATATAGTCTCCACGGTATCGAAATGGTTCAATATAGTGAGAGATTCAGGACTTGCACCGCAATCTTATCAGAATGCGTATATCCTCTAATAACAAAACTTATTATAAAAATATTCTTGAAACAATTCAGTAAACTAGGAAGAAGTGTGGATCTTATATGATTGTGTGTATCCACTAGAGTCAAAACATGTTACAAAGTTACATTGTCAAAAATAGTTTAGTAAAGTGGGAGAATCACCTACATGGTAACATGGGATATACTCTAATGATTCGATGACATCAACCTTTTTATTTTATTCAGAGTAGATCACATAAAAATAAATATACACCCATTCAGTAGCCAATATTGCATTGTAATATTTTAAGTATCATATATTGTTTTAACATGGTGGTTGCCTCATAGTCTTTAGCATTTAGGATGTTCCTTTTCTTCACCCAGAACTGATAGTTAAGACCATTCAATGATGAACTTGAAAATATAGCACCATCATGTTAGTTCTCCTTGGAGTGTTCCTCCCTATCATGCTTCATCTTCCTCTCTCCGTCACGCTCACACAACATCCAGGTAAAAAAGCAATGATGTTTGTCTTTTAGGTCTAGCTAGAGCTAGGGATAACATTGTCACATATAGTTCTCAATTTTGAAATGGACATGCCATATACTACTTTGGTCCCAAAATACATGACATGTAATTTAGGAAAATCCAAACTTTCCAAGATAAAACCTATAGAATTGTTTTAATTATACTCCTTCCGTTCTGAAATACACGACTTATGATTTAATGAAAACTCAACGGTTGCTAGGTTTGAATAATTACACAAAAGGTAATATCAATAGTTACAATATTAAGTAAATAAATCATGAAAATATATCTTATAGTTGATCTATTGGTATTGATGTAGTATTTTAAATCTTCATATTTTGTATATATACTCAGTCAAGCTTTGAAAGCATAGACATTTGACTAAGTTTATACGCCATGTATTTCGGGATGGATGGAGTATATTGGACCCTTTGAATTATAACAAAACATTCCAACAAGGTATAACTTCTCTTCCTATATGCATAATAAAACATGTTCCTATTTTATTATATATCCTAGGCTAAATGCACGCATGATGTTGCCAAACCTTACCACACTCGACACCTCCACCCATGCAAGCTAGTATTTGTTCTTACTATTTTGATTGTGTGTTAATTTCCTTTCTTTACGGAAAACCATCAGAGAGATCTCAACTATAGGTTGTAAATTAATAAAGTGGTATTCTAATTCAAATTCATATGAAAATATAAGGATTAAGTTGTGTTTTCGGCGAACCTCTAAATGTTGGGAATATTTATTCTGAATTCTATGGCAAACCAGAGCCAACTCATGTATAAATTTTTCTTTTCATCCAATGACATTGGGTCTCCGTTCCTTCAAAGTTTCATTGTTCCTAACAATCCAAAACCCCAAGATGCAATGACTATAAGAAGCGTGAAGAAGGGGACATGATATCACTATAATTTGGGAAGTTTCTTGTTCTTTGGGGAGAAAAAATCTAGGCTCATGGGAAATAGATAGTATAGGGTCTTCTTGTGAACATTAAAGAGTTGTAGAGTGCAATAATGGTAACTAGAATTCTTTTTCTAACATTACATATATAGTTCTCAATATATCATGCAATAGTAACCATAAGAACAATGACTACTTGGTTTTACATAAAGATTACCAAATGTAATTGAAATAGGGAGGTGGGGGTTGAAAATCAACAATCACTTTATAGGCCACGTGAGATGAAAAAATGTTGATTCCCCAAACTATGATTCCACGCATTGGTAGAATCCCCGACTAACAGTAATAGTATGTTCAAAAACTTCTTCCATTTGTAGAAAATCTTATGAGCCAATTGACATAAAGGCAAATTAAGTAAGTCCTCTAAGAACTCATGTTAAATGACGTGATGAACAATATATAGAAGTTCTATTACATAAACGAAATGAGAAATCTTTTGTGCATATAACTATCATGATAAATGCCAGTTCAAGAAAAACCTTTGATCATTTCAATTACACCTTGCCATAAATTATATAAACCAAAGTTGTAAACAAATTTTCCACAAAAAGGATCCTACTAAGTGGTTTCCAGGAATTCTAGTCGTACTACATTAGGTGGTCCAAATTATATTGACTCAAAGAATGTCCAGACAACTGAAAATTTGTCGACCTCTCCAAGAAAAGCTTTATTTGGGATGTTGATATTCAACACACACAAGCATTCTTGACTTTTTTATGTATGTAAACTCTTGTTCATGTTTCAAGAGCATGACCTTTTCAAGAATATCTGAATTCATCCATAAAAATTGCCTCACGTATTTGCTCATTTCTTGGTTGATATTGTCAGGAATGTCCATACAACATATGAGAAAGATAAAAAATCAAATTTTACAAGTCATTTCACTAATAAAAATAATGTCTAAATTCGGACTTGAGGTGGAGGATAAGGTGGTAGTTAAGTGAATTGTATTGAAACATGTATCAAGTGTGCTAATGATTTATCATTGGGGCTACATGCAGAAAGCTCAATATGATGTAGGAGGGTGGTATAGAAAATGATTTTTTTCAGTGAGTTTAGGTTTCATAATTTGTGGATACTAGGAATGATAACCTAGGATTCCCAATGAAACTTTAAAAAAATTTCTTACGATTGTGATAATTGAAGGTGTAGTTTGTATACAACATGCTGGATGTTTTTTTTTTGGAATTGAGGCGATATCTTGTAAATTGTTTTAGTTTAATTTAAACTTCACAAGCATAATGGTGGTTCAGTAAAACAATAGAGGCTAAATTAGCTTCTTATCAAACAAAATATTTGATTTCTTTGTACAGAATTTTGATAATTCTGATGTTAGAATGCTAAATTATTAAGACTACACGTAGGTAGAACTGATACCCCGTACGTTGCAGCGGGAATTTCTCCGATAACTCTATTTTATAAAAAACAAAAAGAATATAAGTTGATTGAAATAGGATGTTATTTGTAGGAACATGCATGATTCAATTGGCGTAAATAGTCAAGAGGCTAACTTAAAAAAAAAAACCGACTTGAAATGGTTATGTAGTTGGCGGCTAAAAGTTGATGATGTGGATAATTGGATGGCTTAAAAATAGATGATGTAGCTTGTATGTAGAGTATTAATGAATGTTAGTGGGGGATGACATGGACAATTAGATGGCTAATAAAATGGATTGTGTGGATATCTTGCATGTTGAGATAGACAACTTAAATGACCCTCTAGTGGGGTTTTGCTTTATAAGAGATATAGATTTGCACAATATTTTTGAAACAAATCTAGATGTTTATAGCTTTATGAAATTATTTAATTTTATCTATTTTTTTAAAATAGCATGGCATAATTTAGCTATCTATTGTGGATATAGATGGAACCTATACATGCCCTATACAATCATTCCCTAGCGTGTAGTAACATGTAAAAGTACTTAGCATATTTCGTAAAAGAATAACTTGGGCGGTTGAATTGGATGGGATTTTAGTTTACAAACATAACTCAACACTATCTAATAGATTTTTTTTATCTCTTTTTACAGAATTTTGATAGTTCTGAATCTAGAATACTAAATTACTAAGACTAGATGTAGGTTTAACTGGTTATATATTTAAACAATAATTTTTTAAAGGTCTTTCTATTTTCGTGTACTCGGTTTCTTAATTGTACTTAGTTTTCTCCAGCTCCTTAGTTTTTCCTCAGTTTTCCTCAGACCCTTGTCTGAAACCCGGAGAAGGAGCTCGGATGGTAGGATTCCCGTTTAGTTGACCGTTCTGTGCTGACGTGTGGGGCCGCGTCGTGTGGGACCGTGTCGCGTGGGGCTGGTAGAAAGAGATCGCGTGGGACAGGACGAGACTGCGTTTGGTTGTACGTGAGCAGGAGCTGGGTTCTGTCTCTCTCGGCCCAAATTGGCATATCCCTTTTTAAGAGCACATTTTTCCACTCTTTATCTCTTTCTTTCACCAAATTATTATCATATCTAGAGAAGGTTCTATTTCTATCTTTCTTCAATTATTTGTTCCTTTTGGCTCTCCTTTTTTGCTCAATATGGCAGCAAATCTAGTACTCCCTCTGGTCCATAATAATGACCTCACCAATCTTGGTTCATATGTACTCCCTCTGTGGATGTATGTTTTGGTTCTTTCTTTAATTCATCTACTTTAGTTTGTATCTAGTCTAGGTTTTAGTTTGTAGGTTCACACTTTTTAGTTTGAATGCAGTCCACTCTAAAAACATCTGAGCAATCAAGGGAGCCCAACAATCAAGTATAGTAGAATAGGGATAGATAATAGGTACATAATAAGTTGCATACAGCAGCCAAAATAAGGTTCTTAGGTTCTTGACAACACCAACATATTAACAACAACAAAATAAAAAGCTGCTTTGCAGCAGCAGCACACATCCTGGACTCCGCCTACTCCATCTGGCTCCTCCTCCAGTTCTTGCCCCCCTATCCCTTGATCTTGGGCACCTTGGGCTTGATTAGAGGCATGCGCCCGACGGCGATCTCCACCCGATGGAAGTTGCGGAGGTGAATGCCGAGCGCCTTGTGCTTGGCGCGGAAGGAGTAGACGTTCACTGTCGCACCGACCTTGGGGAAGGTCCTTCCGATGTCCTCGGCATGTGTGAGGAGGCAGTTGAAGTCGGTGCCGCCGAGTCTCCTAGTGCAGAAGGGGCACTTATAGACACCTTTGGCGAAGTAGGAGGCGAACTGGCCGACCTGCAACCTCCGCAGCACCTGCCGAGCCTTGGTGTGTTGTTCCTCCTCGTCGCTGCCGACGTCGCTGCCAGACACCTGATCCATATCAAACGGAAAGTATGCGTGAATTAGTTTCAACATAACAAAGTTAGGAAAAACAGAAGCAGCCTCAGTTAGATTGAACACGATTATATATCTACAGGGACGGGGTTAGCGAACCAAAGCTCATGCACAACACATTTGTACACAGCAATGGTTCGCTGAACCCGCCGTGTACAAATTTGTGCCCAACGATTCATCATCGGCAAAGAAACAAATTCCAGATCTGACTAAATTAACCGAACGGTCAAACCCCAAATATTAACCCCAAATCTTAACTGATTGAGATCACATGATTACTTGCATAAATTAACCGAACGGTCGAACCTCAAATCTTAACCCCAAATCTTAACTGATTGAGATCTCATGATTACTTGCATAAATCAAGAAGGGATCAAATCAAAATGGAATAACATCGGCGTAAATATTAACCCAATACTCATCCTACCTACAGATCGGCAAGTAATCATGGAACAAGCAAAAATAGGGTTGAAAAAGGAAGGGAAGGGGAACAACAAGGGAGAAAATCGTAGTTACCTGTTTCCAAGGGTCTTCCATGCAGGTGTCGTAGGGGTTCGCCGGACGGTCGTACGGCACCTCCTCGTAGGGGTCCCATTCCGGCCGGATCTGACCGCCACTGGCGGCAGCCTCCGATGCACCGGCGGGAGCCGCCAATACACCGGCGGCGGCGACGGCCGTAGAGGGGACGGCGCCGAAGACGGAGGCGCCATGCTTAGAGGGGATGGCGTCGAGGATGGAGGACAGATTCGCATTCTCCTTGTCCATCGCCGGCAGAGGAGAGGGAGAGGGATTTTTGCTTTGGAGAAGATGATGGGACGTGAGAGGTGGCGTTGCGTGAGGGAGTGAGAGTGACAGTGAGATAGTGCGAGGAGGCGAACAGGGAGAGGCATCTATAAAGGCGAGGGGTCGTAAATGCGACCCGCGTCCTACACGTTCATGGTTGCACGTCTGCACGTCTTCGACTTCCGCACCGCGACACGCGTTCACGATTGCACGTCTTCAACTTCTGCACCGCGACCCGCGTCCTACGCGTCAACAATTGCACGTCTTCCACTTCTGCACCGCAACACGCGTCCTCGATTCTAACCCTTGAAATTTTGATATACTCAGGTATACCCTCGAGTCTTATACTAGCATTTTTTGTGTGCTCAGTTTTCCCCTTGAGTGCTACTACTGGCTAGTGCAATATACTCAGTTTTACCCTCAAGTGGCTGATCAATAGAGAGTCATCAAATGGGATTAAGCTATCTAATTGAGTCATTTCATGCACAAAAAAATCCAAAAAAGATAAAATCATAGTGACACTTACTCATGGAGTCTTCTTGCGCGACCTGCCACGTTGGGAACCATAACAATCATAGATAACTCAAGTTTTACCACAAATTGCCACTTCTCAAATCACCTAGTAGCTATGAAGGTGCATGGTTTTCCACAATAAGTCCTTCCCAAAACAGCTTTCCCCAAAACATAATTTGTCTGAATGAGGCCACAATTTTCACACTCATATATATTTGTATTGCAAATAGTTTGAGGTAGGCCAAGATGGGTTTCATTGTACAAAACACGCATTTTCCATTTTTTAAATCTCATATTTGAATCCCTTAGTCTGTTTACTACTCACGTGCCCTTGGTTTCTTGATACTACTCAGTTTTGCCCTCTCCCTTCACAAATTCTCACAGGGGACGCCCAACCTTGCCCTGTTTGGTCTAGCCCTTGTCATGCGGATTGTGCCCGCCGATCGTTGATCGTATGATCTAACGGGCAGGATAACCCCTTTCTCTCTCTGATCGGGGCCACCACTCTCTCTCTCTCTCTGTCGGCGGCTAGCTTTCACCCTCTATCTGTATTATTTTTCACGCGCTAAAAAATATAAACTCTTTTAGGCATTACTTTTCTTTTAGGGAATATAGTTTGGATATAGTTTTCGTTATTTTAAATGTCCCAAAAGTGGCATAATTTTGGTATAAACACGAGGCATACATATTAGTGGGATTTCGGTGAATGGATTATTTATCACCTCTCTAACAATTATCAACTTTCTTTCGCATTCCTTTTCTTTTAGGGAATATAGTTTGGGATATAGTTTTGGTAATTTCAAACGTCCCAAAAGTGGTATAATTTTGGTATAAACATGAGGCATACATATTTGTGGGATTTCGGCGAATGCATTATTTGTCACCCCTCTAACAATTATCAACTGTAACAGACCAACTTTGTTAATAAAATAATGTTGTTAGTTGATCATAAGCATGGCATGCATTTGCATTTAATTTGAGACAATCTTGCACCAAAATGGATTGAAACCATGTTGCAAATGTTGTATCTTTGTTCTATTAAAAATTTGATGCAAAAAGCCCTTTAAATTTTAGTCAAAATAACCTAAAATACCCCAAAATCCCTCCTGTTTTTAATTTCCAGGGAAATTCCCAAAAACCTAGGGGGGTTTTCAGAAAATCCCCTTCTTCTTCTTCCTCTCTCCTACTGGAAGCACCTCGGTGGCCGCCCGATGCCGCCGGCCGCCGGGATGCTCCCCGCCGCCCCCTGGACCCCTTTAAAACCTCGCTGTCAACGCAGCAAACCCCAGCACGCCTCCCATTCCTTCCCTCCCCTCCTATGTGAGCTGCGCCAAGCAAACCCTAGCGCCGGGCAACTTACCTCGTCATCGTTCCGCGCTGCCCCATGCCCAGCCGACGACACCGTCAGCTTCCTCGTGTCGCCCTCGACCTCCTCCACCAAACGGCGCCAGCGGAGGCGCCCGAAATCAACCGAATCGGCCAGAGCCCGTGCCGCAAGTCGTCGCCGTTCGCCGGAGATTCAGGCCATCTCCGGTGACGCCGTCTAGCCTCCCGTGCTCGCGGTGAGCTTCTGAGCATCATGGTGGCCGCCCCCTCACCGATTGCTTCATGTATCGTGCCTGCGATGCGCGCCTGTCTGCCCCGCCGCTCGGGCTTGCCAGAGGAAGCCCTCCGGTGACCAATAGCGGGCGGTGCCGCCCTCGTTGGGTTCGCCCCGAGCCCCTGCATCGAACGAGCCTAGCCTCGCTGCCCCGCGCGCACGGAATCGTCGAGGCCGTGGCCAACCTGGCCAGCCATGGCCATGGCTGACGTCGTGCTGACGTCATCATGATGTCAGCCGACCCTTTTATATTTCTTGTTTTATTTATAATTCAAAAATTATGTATTTTATATCAAATTGTTCAGAAAGTTAAACCATACATGTTTATGAGCATTTCATACATCATTGCAACCTTTAAACTTGCAAATTTAGTGAAACCCTAAAAGAACCCCTCTCATATGTCGGGGTCCGATGCTGGAACCCCTTTAATCCGATGTTGCACCTAGGGTTTACCAAATTCTATTAACCTGACATGTCATTCATATTTTATGTGCATCGCATTATGCCATGTCATGAATGATTTTTTCCCTTTCCGGTATTTGATTCTTCGCGATAGGATCTGAGCCGGAGTCCGACGTCAACACCACCGAAGAACAGTACCCATCAGCTGAGGGACAAGGCAAGCCCTAACCTGGTTTATCTATGATTTCGAAATGCTTTTATTTGTGGTTCCTACATATCGCATACGATTCAACTGTCTTTTATCGATAGATAGAGTTACCCTATCTGTTGCATGCCCGACCTTTGTAGCCTCGATACCCTGATCCACTGCTCCTAGCATAACTAGGTTTGGCATGTGTGCGTCGCGAGAGCCTTTGTCTCTTTATGCTTAGCCATGCTTAGTTTGTTACACGCTACTACTCCGGTCTTCGGACTGGAGCCTTACAATGAAATGAATCTAGCATGATAGGTTGACGTGGTAAGTGTAGAGATGTCGATAAACATGATTAAAGGCTCAGACGAGAGGCCACATTGGGATGTGGTGGGTTGTTTCATTTCTGCCGACCCTAGGAACCGAGTTCTCGCCTCTTGAACCAAGACCGAGCGTACAACCACACGAGTCCCTTTTATGGTACCCTCTCGACTCACTAACTTTCTTAGTCGATTCCATGAGTCACATAGTTTATGCGTTACCTGGTCATATGCATTGCATTTTTCTTGGGGGTAAAGGTACATAACAGGCAGGTAAGCATGGTCGTGGTGTGACGTGGGCATTACCCTTCGGGTAACTATTATTGCCCTATCATCTGTGGCCCAACCGGAGGCCCATGAAGACACTTGATGGCAAGGTGGGCCACTATGGCGGTGCCGAAGAAGATTCCTTGAAGAACAAGACGATGAGGCGAATCAAGGAAGGAAAGTCTAGAACTAGGATCTTTTGTAACCTAGTTGTACCCGGACAGATCTCTTGAGACTTGGCACCCTATATAAGGGCTAGGAGAGGGGCTGCCGAGGGACACACAATCAATCTTAGCAACTTTAGCCACAAGAAGTCTAGAGCTAGGGTTTCATAGCACTTAGCTTCTCGACGAGATCACAACCGAAACCTTCGGCACCCCATTGTAACCCGATATTCTCATAATCAAGTTCAGACAGGCAGGACGTAAGGGTTTTACCTCATCGAGGGCCCCGAACCTTGGTAAATCGCTCTCCCCGCTTGTCTGTTAACCGATGTCTCATGTCAGCCTACAGGATTCCATCAACCCTAAGCCCCAATCGGAGGGCATTGCCGAGGGGTACCCTCGACAATTGGCGCCATATGTGGGAAGCCTGTCGGCACAAGGCAGGTCATCGGCAGTACTAGTCACATCTGCGGCGTTCGTACTAGAGTCACCAAAGCCATCAGACCCGAGGGATTCTGTTCGCTGTAGATCCTTCGAGTTCGTACCGCACACTGAGGCGTCGCATCCGATCTCCACAGAATCGCACGGCAACATGGATACTACTTTCGGTGGTGTACACTTCATCATCGATTCCAGAGGGTTCCTTCGCCTCCCTAGTTCAAACGCATCAAGCCCAAGAACTTCGGCTCCAGAAGGTATCGCGCCAACAGTAGCCTTGGCAGTCCTATCTAGGAGTGCGGGAGAGGGCAGCCAAAGCAGCTTCGGCGCCATAGAGGAGCAAAGGAAAAGAAGAAGGGATTCACGCCGTGAAGATGAAGAGAAAATCGCGACTCGCCCCCGACAGTATGAGCGAGGATGCCACAGCACGTAGCTGAGCAAGAGTCGTCTTCGCACACCTTATTTATCGGCCACAGAGCAACTTGAAGCACCGTGTTATCTACATTATTACATCGATCCAAAGGACAGCCTTGAAAAATCAAGTCATCCGCTCAGAAATTGTCGGCAGTTCCTCGAAATTCGGCAGTACTGCGACGATCTTAGGGCCGAAGCTGCGGCAAGAGTTCATGCAATGGAGAGAAGAGCGGCATCCTACAGTTATCCACCAGAACCATATATACCAGAACCATGCGTACCAGCAGGAGGCGACAAGTACGTAACAACCGAAGTGTTCCCAGAACCTCGCGGACAGGTCAGCATGATCCATAAAACCAGTTTTTCAAAGAGAGAAGTCAAGAAGTTCTCACGGGAAGTAAAGTACGCAGAGGTTGCTATGGTCGACGCACCCGAATACATCGACTGGTTAGACCAAAGCATATCTTTTAGCTAGGCAGATCATCCGAAGGCCGTTCCAAGGCCTGGCCACGCTGCCTTGGTCCTTGAAGCACGGATTGGAGGATACAACATGAGCAAGGTATTCATGGACCGAGGAAGCAGCCTGAAGCTGTTATTCGCCAGCACAATGAAAGCAATGGGCCTAACAGTCGACATGCTAAGGGAGTCCGACACAGGATTCCACAGCATCATACCGACTCGACCCGCTTATTCCCTTGGTAAAATATCGTTGGACGTGGTTTTCGGCACACCTAGCAACTTCAGGAAGGAGAAAATAGAATTTGAAGTGGTCGATTGGGAATCTCAGTACCATGCGATCCTCGGTAGACCAGCGTTTGCCAAATTCATGGCGGTACCCCATTACGCGTACCTGAAGTTGAAGATGCCAGGCAATAATGGGATAGCAATAACTATCCACGGAAGCTTTTCTCGTTCAGACAGCTGCGACAGGGACTTCCAGAAGATCACCTCGAAGTTTGGAGCCAAGGAAGAACTCAACGCGATCGACGCTATCACAGACCACGCAAAGCCACCAGTGATGACCCACAAGTATAGGGGGTGTATCGTAGTATTTTCGATAAATAAGAGTGTCGAACCCAACAAGGAGCAGAAGGTGTTGACAAGCAGTTTCGATGAAGGATTCACTGTAAATGCTCACAGACAAGTATTCAGGGGGTTTTGATATAGCAGATGAATAAAGTACGAGTAAGTAAAATGCGAGAGAAATAATTGCAGCGAGTGGCCCAATCCTTTTTAGCACAAAGGACAAGCCGGTTTGTTTACTTATAATGACCAAACGTTCTTGAGGACACACGGGAATTTAGTCTAGTGCTTTCGCTTCATATAGCTGATTAATCTTCATTGTTTTGATAAGTGTTGTGTGGGTGAACCTCTGCTAATGCACCACCCTTCCTAGGACTAATACATACTTGTGATTATACCCCTTGCAAGCATCCGCAACTACAAGAAAGTAATTAAGATAAATCTAACCACAGTCTTAAACTCTGATATCCTGCTATCCCTCCTGCATCGATATACCAACGGGGGTTTAGGTTTCTGTCACTCCGGCAACCCCGCAATGAGCAAACGAATACAAGATGTATTCCCCTAGGCCCATAAAGCTGAAGTATCATGTAGTCGACGTTCACATGACACCACTAGAAGAATAACACCACAAATTAAATATCATAACATTGAATATTACTCAACCATAATTCACTACTAACATTTAGACTTCACCCATGTCCTCAAGAACTAAACGAACTACTCACGAGACATCATATGGAACATGAGCAGCGGTGATATGATGATGAATAACAATCTGAACATAAACCTTGGTTCAATGGTTTCACTCAATAGCATCAATAACAAGTAGAAATCAATACCGGGAGAGTTTCCCCTATCAAACAATCAAGATCCAACCCTAATTGTTACAGCGGTGGAGATGGCGGTGATGATGATGGAGATGATTGTGATGATGATGGAGATGATGTCCAGCTCGATGACGATGACGATGGTGTCGATTTCCCCCTCCGGGAGGGAATTTCCCCGGCAGATTTCAGCCTGCCGGAGAGCTCTTTTCTCTCTGGTGTTTTCCGCCCCGCAGAGGCGGCTGTGACTCTTCGCGACTATCCTCTGGAGCTTAGGTTTTCGGGACGAAGAAGTACGCGAAGGAGAGGAGGCCAGAGGGGGCAGTGGGCCCCCTCCCCACATGGCGGCATGGCCAGGCCAGGGCCCGCGCCGGCCTATGGGGGGCCCATGGTGGCCCTCCTCGGATCCTCCTTTTGGCTACCTTCGTCTTCTGGAAAAATAGGATTTTTAGTATAATTTCCGTCAATTGTTGATCTTCCGAAATATTGTATTCTGACGGCGCTTTTTCCAGCAGAATCCTGACTCCGGTGCGCGATTCTCCAACAATCATGAAACATGCAAAATAGATGAAATAACATAAGTATCACCTCCAAATATGAAATATATCAATGAATAACAGTAAATTATGATATAAAATAGTGATGCGAATTGGACGTATCAACTCCCCCAAGCATAGACTTCGCTTGTCCCCAAGCGAAACTGAACTCGGTAAACAGGACCCAATGTTTATGGAGTGAAGAGTCGATAAACCAAATACGGACAAGAAGCATCATATTAATTCACACAAGACATTCTAGTAAACAACTTCCTCATATAATTCAACTTGGAACAAGTATAAGGTGATCACAAATAAAGGTGCATAAGAAATCATAGTTGGTGATGGCAAACTTCGTTCTTAGTCAGAGAACAATTAACAGATTGTACTTATCTATCGAGCAGTGCTCTTATGTTAAAGCTTATATGGCACAACTTGCATACTCAATCATAATAATCTCCTCATAATCATTGATAACTTTCAAAGCTATATTTATTCAGATAAAACTTGTACTAAACAAGGAAGAATAAAAGGCATGATTAAGCATATCACAATATAAATGATTCGATCACAACAACTCAAATGCTTGCTTAAGATGGAGGGAAGTAGGTTTACTGACTCAACATAAAGTAAAAGACAGGCCCTTCGCAGAGGGAAGCAGGGATTAAATCATGTGCTAGAGCTTTTTTCAGTTTTGAAATCATATAAAGAGAATAAAAGTAAAATTTTGAGAGGTGATTGTTGTTGTCAACGAATGGTAGTGGGTATTCTAACCCCCTTGCCAGACAAACTCTCGAAGAGCGGCTCCCATAAAGTTTTATTTTTGGTTGACACTCCTTCCAACCTTTGCTTTCACAAACCACCTTCCAATCATTCTCATACCATGAAGGAGTGTCTTTTTATTTTAGTTTTATTTAGATGACACTCCTCCCCACCTTTGCTTTCTCAAGCCATGGCTAGTCGAATCCTCGGGTGCCTTCCAACAATCACATACCATGGAGGAGTGTCTATTTGTAAAATTATGAAGGTTAATTAATTGGGGCTAGGAACCCCATTGCCAGCTCTTTTTGCAAAATTATTGGATAAGTTTATGAAGCCACTAGTCCATTGGTGAAATTTGCCCAACAAGATTGAAAGATAAAACACCACATACTTCCTCATGAGCTATAAAACATTGACACAAATAAGAGATAGTAAATTTTGAATTGTTTAAAGGTAGCACACGAAGTATTTACTTGGAATGGCAGAAAATACCATGTAGTAGGTAGTTATGGTGGACACAAATGGCATAGGTTTGGGTTGAAGTTTGGATGCACGAGAAGCATTCCCTCGCAGTACAGGTCTTTGGCTAGCAAGGTTGATTAGCAAGCATAAGAGTTGAGGGAAACAAACAAATATAAATGTGATAGAAACAATCATGCATTTTCCTTGTAAGCACAAACAATTTTAACTTCAGAATAATAAGCTAAGAGCTAACAAGAAAGAAAGACAATGAAACAACTACGTGTATTTCTCTTTTCTACTTAAACCTCAAAGTGTTGTTGCTATTGACCAATGCTAAGTTTGCCAAAACCAAATAGATTTACTCAATGCTCCCAAAGTGATACCAATACTAATAACAAGATCAATCATATAATAGAGATTGCAAACTAAAATAAGATGTGCAATATGTAAATGATAAGACTTCTCATTAATATTCCATAACGATAACTCACACCAAGGGATACATAGACAACCAACTAAAGGAGAGATACTTCCACACTGCAACCCATCTAATATGATAACTTCCCTACTCATGATATGACACTACTTGATAGTAAAAAGTAAAAGATAGTGATGATGTGATACCGCGGCACTCCCCCAAGCTTGGAACAAACCAAGGGGATGCAAATACCGATGATGAATTACTCCTTCGGCGGTGGTGGTGATGATGGAACAACCTCGATGGGAGTGAGGAACCGCTCTGGCATTCTTTGAAGTCGATGATTCTCCTCTTGAAGTATCTCCACTTCCCTTCTTAGAGCACGGTATTGATCACAAAACTCATCGGTAACCTGTAAAGCTTCTTCCAAAACAGGGAAAGAGTCGAGGCTAGGAGCAGGTGGTAAGGGTCCCTGCAAGTTATGAGAAAAAGAACGTCGAGTGTCAACAGATCCCACCAAGATTTGCTTGCTTCCAACAGCTTGTTGCTCTCGTTTTGACGGCATATTCTTCACTTCTTCCTCATCTTCTTCCTTGACACTCTCGTCCACCTCTTTCCACTCGGGATCTTGAATATCTTCATCCGAAGGCCCCTTGCCCTTGTTGTTGGAGACCATGGTGCTTCTAGATCAAAGACAGATCCTGGCAGAAAACAGCTCGAAACAAAACACATCGAGAATACGATATACGGACCTCCAGGGGTCCGGGGGATTATATAGAATAAATTTTTGCGACAAAAGGAAAGTACCAGATAGAACCAGAGTCGGAGAGGAGCAACGAGGGTCTCACCTCATAGGGCGGCGCGGCCAGGCTGGGGCCCGCGCCGGCCTATGGGGGCACGCCCTCGTGCGTCTCCTCCACTCCGTTTCGATCTCGTAATTTTTCATATTTTCCAAAAACAGCAAAAACATTGTTCGGAAAGTAAAACGCGAACTTTTTATTACCAGTACTGTTACCTATTCAAAGTCGAACTCTGCCGGACTGTCAATTTGTCCTTTGATGAAAGCTTCCGGAGTTACCACTCGAATAACATCAACATCTTCATTACAAGAATCGCCAGAGATATAATGCTTGAGTCTTTGTCCATTCACCACTTGTGTGGCATCTCCTTGGATAGAACTGATTTTAATTGCTCCTAAACGATACACCTCCACAATGACATATGGTCCTTCCCATTTCGAGAGTAATTTCCCTGCAAAGAATCTGAGACAAGACCGATACAATAGGACTTTATCCCCAACATTAAATTCTCTTTTGATAATTCTTCTATCATGCCATTTCTTAACTTTCTCTTTAAAGAGTTTAGCATTTTCATCAGCTTCACTTCTCCATTCATCTAGAGAACTCAATTGTAGCAATCTCTTCTTACCGGCAAGTTTAGGATCTTTATTTAGTTCTCTTACAGCCCAATAAGCTTTGTGCTCTAGTTCTAAAGGTAAATGACAAGCTTTTCCATAAACCATTTTATATGGCGACATACCCATGGGATTATTATAAGCAGTTCTATAAGCCCATAGTGCTTCCTTCAATTTACCAGCCCAATTCTTTCTAGATTTATTAACAGTCTTTTGCAAGATAGATTTAATCTCTCTATTTGATAATTCTACTTGCCCACTAGTTTGAGGATGATAACCGGAAGCAATTCTATGATTAATACCATATTTAGCAAGAGTTTTTATAAAACCACCATGAATAAAATGAGAACCTCCATCAGTCATAAGATATCTAGGAACTCCAAATCTAGGAAAAATAATATCTAAAAGCATTCTTAAAGAGGTCTCACCATCAGCACTTTTTGTGGGTATGGCTTCCACCCATTTAGTAACATAATCAACAACAACAAGTATATGAGTGTTACCTTCTGAAGAGGGGAAAGGTCCCATGAAGTCAAATCCCCAACAATCGAATGGTTCAATAACAAGAGTATAATTCACAGACATTTCATTGCGTCTGGAGATATTACCAACCCTTTGACATTCATCACAAGATAAAATAAACCTACTTGCATCTTTAAAGAGAGTTGGCCAATAAAAACCTGATTGTAGAACCTTTTGCGCGGTTCTATCTCCTGCATGATGTCCTCCATAAGCACTACCATGACATTTACTCAATATCTCTTGTTGTTCATATTCGGGAACACATCTTCGCAGAATACCATCCACTCCTTCTTTATATAAGTGTGGGTCATCCCAAAAATAATGCCTCAAGTCATAAAAGAATTTCCTCCTTTGCTGAGCTGAAAAGGTTGGAGGCAAGTACTTGGAAACAATAAAGTTAGCATAATCAGCATAGCAAGGACTGTCTTGCGAGCTCACCTTTATTACAGCCAAGTGTTCATTTGGAAAACTATCATTAATAGGAACAGGATCATAAGCAATATTTTCCAATCTAGACAAATTATCAGCAACAGGATTATCAGCACCGTTCCTATCTATAATATGCAAATCAAATTCTTGCAACAGAAGCACCCATCTAATAAGCCTTGGCCTAGCATCTTTCTTTTGCATTAGGTATCTAATTGCAGCATGATCAGTATGAATTTTAACTTTTGAGTCAACAATATAGGATCTAAACTTGTCACAAGCAAAGACTACAGCTAACAATTCTTTTTCAGTAGTAGCATAATTTCTTTGAGCAGCATCAAGGGTTTTGCTAGCATAATGAATAACATTCAATTTTTTATCTACTCGTTGTCCAAGAACAGCGCCTACAGCAAAATCACTAGCATCACACATAATTTCAAAAGGTAAGTTCCAATCAGGAGGTTCAACTATAGGGGCAGTTGTTAAGGCTTTCTTTAGAGTTTCAAAAGCTTCCTTACAATCATCATCAAAAACAAAAGGTACATCTTTTTGAAGCATATTAGTAAGAGGTTTCGAAATCTTGGAAAAGTCTTTAATAAATCTCCTATAAAACCCAGCATGACCAAGAACACTACGAATACCTTTAACATCCCTGGGATATGGCATCTTCTCAATTGCTTCAACTTTAGCTCTATCAACTTCAATACCTCTCTCGGAAATTTTATGTCCCAATACAACTCCTTCATTAACCATAAAGTGGCATTTCTCCCAATTAAGAACAAGGTTAGTTTCTTTACATCTCTGCAAAACTTTATCAAGGTTCCGCAAGCAATTATCAAAAGAATTCCCATAGACGGAAAAATCATCCATGAATACCTCTACAATATTCTCGCAAAAGCCATGAAAAATAGCAGACATGCATCTTTGAAAAGTAGCAGGAGCATTACATAAACCAATAGGCATACGTCTATAAGCATAAGTTCCATAGGGACAAGTGAAAGTGGTTTTCTCTTTATCCTTAGTTTTAACAACAATTTGTGAAAACCCAGAATAACCATCAAGAAAGCAAAAATGAGTATTTTTAGATAACCTTTCTAACATTTGATCAATAAAAGGTAAAGGGTAATGATCTTTCTTAGTAACTTTATTAACTTTTCGATAATCAATGCACATTCTATACCCTACAACTACTCTTTGAGGGATGAGCTCATCATTATCATTAGGTACAACAGTCATTCCTCCTTTCTTAGGAACACAATGCACAGGACTAACCCATCTACTATCAGCAATATGATATATAATACCAGCTTCAAGAAGTTTTAATACCTCATTTCTTACCACATCCTTCATCTTAGGAATTAGACGACACTGATGTTCAACAACAGGCTTTGCATCATCTTCCATATTAATGGCATGTTGGCAAATATAGGGAGAAATCCCCTTCAAGTCATCAAGAGTGTATCCAATAGCTCCTCGGTGTTTCTTCAATATTTCCAATAACCTTTCTTCCTCAATCTCTGAAAGCTTAGAACTAATAATAACAGGATATATTTTCTTATCATCAATATAGCATATTTAAGATTATCAGGCAATGGTTTTAAATCAAAAACAGGATCTTCCTTTGGTGGTGGTGTTGTACCTAGATCCTCTACCGGTAAATCATGTTTAAGAATAGGTTGACGAAGGAAAATTTCATCAAGCTCATTTCTTTCTTCCCTAAAAACTTCACTCTCACTATTCTCCAAATGTTGCTACAAAGGATTACTAGGAGCAAGAGCAATAGATGCACACTGTTCAATTCTCAAATCATTATTAGGAAATTCAGCTTTATAAGGAGTTTTGGCAAATTTAGAGAAATTAAACTCATAAGATTCACCAGCAAATTTAGTCAAAATTTTCTCTTCTTGCAATCTATAATAGCTCCACAAGTATTTAGAAAAGGTCTACCAAAAATGATAGGACAATGCTTACTAGCAGCAGAACCAAGTACCAAAAAGTCAGCAGGATATTTAATCTTACCACATAGAACTTCCACATCTCGAACAATACCAATTGGAGAGATAGTTTCTCTATTAGCTAGCCGAATAACCACATCAATATCTTCAAGTTCACAAGAACCAATTTCATGCATGATCTCCGTGTAAAGCTCATCAGGTATAGCACTAATACTTGCACCAATATCGCATAAACCATAATAACAATGATCACCAATTCTAACAGATAGCATAGGAACGCTAGTTTTCCTAGACTTATTAGGATGTGAAACAATATTAGTAGCATCTTCACAGAAAATAATATGACCAACTTCAACATTTTCAGTCACAATATCTTTAACTATTGCAATAGCAGGTTCAACCTTTATTTGCTCTTCAT
This sequence comes from Lolium perenne, assembly GCF_019359855.2. Taxonomy (NCBI): domain Eukaryota; kingdom Viridiplantae; phylum Streptophyta; class Magnoliopsida; order Poales; family Poaceae; genus Lolium; species Lolium perenne. The sequence goes on along the minus strand of NC_067249.2, from coordinate 130,215,406 downwards.
GTTCTATAGGTTTCTTTGCACTTTTATTAACAGCACTATTTATAACAGAATACTCCTTCATTTTAGCAGGGAAAGGAGTTTTTTCAATATAAGCTTCAGGAAGAATATGATCAACAGTTTCAATTACAACTCATTTATTTATAGATGAATCAATTTTATCTTTATACGGTTCATGATACTTATCAAAATTCTTCTTAGGCAATTCATAATGAGAGGCAAAAGCTTTATAAAGATTTGCAATGACTTGAGAATCAAGACCATAAGTAGCACTCATATTACAAAATTTATCAGTATCCTTAAAAGCTTCAATGCATTTATAATCATAGTTTATACCTGACTCTCTATCTTTGTTGTTCTCCCATCCTTCAGTATTCTCCTGAATCCGATCAAGAAGGTCCCTTTTAAACTCTTCTTTGTTGCGTGTAAATGATCCAGAACAAGAAGTATCCAGCAATGTCTTATCTTGAAAAGAAAGTCTTGCATAGAAATTATCAATGATAATATTACCAGGAAGCTTATGAATGGGGCATTTGAGCATTAAAGACTTCAATCTCCCCCACGCTTGGGCAATACTCTCTCCATCATGAGGCCAGAAATTATATGTGTGGTTCCGGTCTTTGTGAATTTCACTTGGAGGATAGAATTTAGAATAAAATAGGGGCACAATATCATTCCATTCAAGAGAATCCCCATTATTCAGTAATTTATACCAATGCGCCGCTTTACCGGACAGCGATATAGAGAATAGTTTCTTCCTAACTTCATCCATAGCAATACATGCACACTTGAATAAACCGCATAATTCATGTAAGAACTGTAAATGATCACCAGGATGGACAGTTCCATCCCCTTCATAGCGGTTATCCACAACACGTTCAATAATTTTCATAGGTATTTTGTATGGAACCTCTTTCTCACCTGGCACCTCATCCACTACCTTTGCAGTAGTAGTAGATTTTCCAAATAAAAATTCAAGAGAGGATCTCTCCATAATGAATTATAGCAGCAGGTAGAAATAAAATCAGCACGAACAGTAAAAGTTTCCCTTACCAATAGTGCTTCACTCCCCGGCAACGGCGCCAGAAAATAGTCTTGATGACCCACAAGTATAGGGGGTGTATCGTAGTATTTTCGATAAATAAGAGTGTCGAACCCAACGAGGAGCAGAAGGTGTTGACAAGCAGTTTCGATGAAGGATTCACTGTAAATGCTCACAGACAAGTATTCAGGGGTTTTTGATATAGCAGATGAATAAAGTACGAGTAAGTAAAATGCGAGAGAAATAATTGCAGCGAGTGGCCCAATCCTTTTTAGCACAAAGGACAAGCCGGTTTGTTTACTTATAATGACCAAACGTTCTTGAGGACACACGGGAATTTAGTCTAGTGCTTTCGCTTCATATAGCTGATTAATCTTCATTGTTTTGATAAGTGTTGTGTGGGTGAACCTATGCTAGTGCACCGCCCTTCCTAGGACTAATACATACTTGTGATTATACCCCTTGCAAGCATCCTCAACTACAAGAAAGTAATTAAGATAAATCTAACCACAGCCTTAAACTCTGAGATCCTGCTATCCCTCCTGCATCGATATACCAACGGGGGTTTAGGTTTCTGTCACTCCGACAACCCCGCAATTAGCAAACAAATACAAGATGTATTCCCCTAGGCCCATAAAGGTGAAGTATCATGTAGTCTACGTTCACATGACACCACTAGAAGAATGACACCACAACTTAAATATCATAACATTGAATATTACTCAACCATAATTCACTACTAACATTTAGACTTCACCCATGTCCTCAAGAACTAAACGAACTACTCACGAGACATCATATGGAACATGATCAGCGGTGATATGATGATGAATAACAATCTGAACATAAACCTTGGTTCAATGGTTTCACTCAATAGCATCAATAACAAGTAGAAATCAATACCGGGAGAGTTTCCCCTATCAAACAATCAAGATCCAACCATAATTGTTACAGCGGTGACGAGGTGCAGCGGTGGAGATGGCGGTGATAATGATGGAGATGATGGTGATGATGATGGAGATGATGTCCAGCTCGATGACGATGACGATGGCGTCGATTTCCCCCTCTGGGAGGGAATTTCCCCGGCAGATTTCAGCCTGCCGGAGAGCTCTTTTCTCTCTGGTGTTTTCCGCCCCGCAGAGGCGGCTGTGACTCTTCGCGACTATCCTCTGGAGCTTAGGTTTTCGGGACGAAGAAGTACGCGAAGGAGAGGAGGCCAGAGGGGGCAGTGGGCCCCCTCCCCACATGGCGGCACGGCCAGGCCAGGGCCCGCGCCGGCCTATGGGGGGGGGGCCATGGTGGCCCTCCTCGGCTCCTCCTTTTGGCTACCTTCGTCTTCTGGAAAAATAGGATTTTTAGTATAATTTCCGTCAATTGTTGATCTTCCGAAATATTGCATTCTGACGGTGCTTTTTCCAGCAGAATCCTGACTCCGGTGCGTGATTCTCCAACAATCATGAAACATGCAAAATAGATGAAATAACATAAGTATCACCACCAAATATGACATATATCAATGAATAACAGTAAATTATGATATAAAATAGTGATGCAAATTGGACGTATCACCAGACGACAATCGGAACGTAAGATCTGATGAATTTGACGTCGCAAAGGAGGCAAAGAAACAGCAAGTGCATCCTATTGACCCGAAGAAGATAGTCAACACTTCGGCAGATCTTGCTGTCGCATAGGAAAGCGCGCTCATCGAGTTCCTCTGTGAGCGCTGGGAAATATTTGCATGGGAGCCATCCGACATCCCAGATATTCCCAGGGAACTCGCTAAGCATGCCCTTAACATTGATCCAAAAGCCAAACCTGTAAAGCTATCGATGCGTAGGTTTTCAGAGCCAAAGAGAAAGGCAATCGGTGAAGAAGTTAGTCGGCTCCGCAAGGCCGGATTCATTCGGGAGCTCAAGGAAGCCGAGTGGGTGGCCAACCCAGTCATGGTGCCAAAGAAAGACACAACTGCTATTCGCATGTGTATCGATTATACAAGTCTCAATAAGCATTGCCCTAAGGATCACTTCCCACTGCCTCGTATCGACCAGATAGTCGACTCCACAGCAGAATGTGATCGTCTCTCCTTTCTCGATGCATACTCCGGGTACAACCAGATCAAGCTGAAGAAGGAGGACCATGAGTTAACCGCGTTCAACTCCCCGCACGGCGTTTTCTGTTACAACGTCATGACTTTCGGGCTGAAAAACGCAGGAGCAACCTATCAGCGATGTATGCAAGCTTGTCTTGGAGAGCAGATTGGAAGGAATATCGAAGTCTACATTGATGATATCGTGGTAAAGACAAAGCACGCCGCTACTCTCGTCGACGATTTGCGGGAAACCTTCGACAACCTCGACAGGTATAAAATCAAGCTGAACCCGAAGAAATGTTTCTTCGGGGTGCCGGGAGGACAGGTACTCGGGTATTTCATCTCAGCCAGAGGGTTAGAGGCCAATCCTTTAAACATCAAAGCCATTCTCGATATGGAGCCGCCAAAGAATTTGCACCAAGTGCAGCAATTGGCAGGACGACTGGCAGCACTCAGTAGATTCATCGCCAAGCTAGGAGAAAAAGCTTTGCCCTTCTACAGCCTGATGAAGAAGTCAGAAAAATTTGAGTGGATAGACAAAGCGCAGGAATCTTTTGATAATCTGAAGAAGATCTTATCGACATCCCAGTACTCGTAACCCCACATGAAAAAGAAACGCTGCTTATGTACATAGCAGCAACGGTGCAAGTCTTCAGCTGCGTCTTAGTTGTTGAACGAGAGGAGGCAGGAAGAGTTCACGGCGTGCAAAGACATGTTTACTACCTCAGCGAAGTGCTCACGCCAGCGAAACAAAGGTACCCTCATCACCAGAAGCTAGCATATGCAGTATGGAGAATCTCTCGCAAGCTGCGCCATTATTTCACGGAGCACCCGATCATTGTGGTAAGCGAGGCACCGTTGAAGAATATACTTACTAACCCAGAAGCTACGGGTCGAGTGTCCCAATGGGCCATCGAGATAGCACCACACGACATAACCTATGTCAAACGGACGGCGATCAAATCTCAAGTCCTCCCAGATTTCGTGGCAGACTGGATTCAGTCGCAAACATCGGTAGCACCCGACATGTCTGGCTCATGGACAATGTACTTTGCCGCATAAAAGTGGAGTACAGGCGCAGAAGCAGGGGTGATATTGATATCGCCACAAGGAGACAAGATGAAGTATATCCTACGTATGAATTTCTCCCTGTCGACAAATAATGAAGCGGAATACGAGGCACTATTACACGGAATGAAGATGGCAAAGGCATGTGGAGCAACTCACCTGGAAATTTATGGAGACTCGAACCTGGTGGTACATCTGAATTTATGCGACGCGGTCAGCGATAATATGATCGCCTACCATCAATTGTACCATAATATGGAAGCCAAATTTGAGGGGTGCGAACTCAAGCACATCGGCAGAGCCAGCAACAAGGAAGCCGACGCTTTGGCAAACATCGGATCCACGTGCGCCCCCATTCCGGATGGGGTATTTTATGAAGTTATCACTTAGCGATCGATCAAGGAGAAAGCATCGGCACCTCCAAAACCATCGACTGATGATCCAGAAGCAAGCTTGCAGCAAATTGCCAAAGAATCTCCACCTCAATCCGCGGAGCATGTCCTCCTCCTCGAGCCTCGGTGGACCAGACCCTTTTTGGAATAATTAATAAAGCAGCAACTACCGGAGGACCCAGTGGAAGCAAGGCGAATTGTGAGACGATCAAAGGCCTTCACTGTGGTGAACGGAGAACTCTACAAGCGTAGTATCTCTGGTATCTTTCAAAGGTGTATCGCCATCGACGATGGAAAGGCACTACTACGCGAGATACACGAAGGAATTTGCGGACACCACACAGGCAGCAGGTCCCTTGTGGCAAAAGCTTTCAGAGCAGGATTTTACTGGCCAACGGCAGCATCAGATGCTCGAGACCTGGTCATGAAGTGCGACCCTTGTCAGCGTTTTGCACCAAAACCGCACGCTCCTGCAACAGATCTGATGACGATACCTCTCGTGTGGCCCTTCGTACAGTGGGGACTCGATCAAGTTGGACCACCGCCAAGATCATCGCCTGGAGGTCACACGTATTTACTGGTTGCAGTCGAGAAGTTCACCAAGTGGATCGAGGCTGTACATGTTTGAAATCAGAAAGCCGAAACTGCCGTCCAGTTCTTCAGGGGAATAACTTGTCGATTTGGAATGCCTCACAGTATCGTCACAGACAATGGAACTAATTTTGATTCCAAAAAGTTCTGGAAGTTTTGCGATAACGGTGGCATTAAACTAATATTTGCTTTCGTGGCACATCCCCAAACCAACGGCCAGGTCGAAAGGATCAATGGTCTAATAGGAGACGACCTCAAGAAACGCCTTACGGGTGCAGCTGGAGCGTGGGTCGAAGAATTGCCATCTATACTCTGGATTTTGCGTACTACACCCAACAGGTCAACTCAGTACACTTCGTTCTTGTTGGTATACGGAGCCAAAGCAGTTTTGCCAGCCGATGTTCGATTTGAAGCCCCTCGGGTGACTGCATACACAAAAGCAACTTCCAACAACGCGCTGCAAGATGCCGTGGACCTCCTTGAGGAAGCTCGGGACATCGCCTTGGCAAGAACAACGGTGTATCAGCAAGCGTTGAGAAATTACCACTGTCGACGAGTACGCAATCGAAGCTTCAGTGTTGGAGATATGGTACTGCGACTAAAGCAAGAAAGACCTTTGAAGCTTGAATCTCCGTGGGAGGGGCCGTTCATCGTCACTAAAGTGATATCAGGGGGAGCTTATCATCTCAAGAATCCAGCTTCGGGTGAAGACGTTGAAAATCCATGGAATGTTGCACATTTGCGACGGTTCTACGCATAGGATATAATTATTCTCTCCTTGTTATTTGGCGGCTCCTAAGCTTGTCTTATATTATGAATAAAACTTTTGATCGGGTTTTCTACCTTTGTTGTTCAAGGCCTCATTATCCGAACAAATTGTTCAGGGCCTCCCTCATTGGCTCCTACTCCCATCGGGAGCGCTGGCCAGAAACACGTTCGTACAGTGTCATTAACTAAATACTCCCATCGGGAGCTAAGGTTAATAACACATAGCAACCCATCCAAGCCTCGAGACAATACGCGAGCGCTGCAGTCAATGGACATACTATCACAAACAAGGCTCAAACTGGTGCACCGTGTGATGAAGCCAAGCGCCTAAATCCCTCGATTTTTCGACGGGTGTCGCTCTTACAGAACTTACGCATCGACTCTGCAATAAACTTGCAATTACAACGGAGTCATCGGGTGAGCAGGCTGACTTGATCACTCGGCCGCCCCCGACAAAAATTATTACTCGAATTAACAAATTCACCAAAAGTACATGATGTACGAAATGCACGTTAAGTTACATATGAGATTATCCTTTGCAGGTACAAGGTCATTACATACATATTAATGCATAATTTCAAGGCAGGTTTCCTAGGTCCTCTCGGGCCTTCAGGTCCCTCTTAATACATGTTTCCATTCGAGAGATGATGACATATGCGGGATTTCTAGCAATGTCATAATATTGGTTTAAACTCCTACTGGTATTTTCTATGGCCTCCAAATCTAAGGTCGGATGACACGCCAACACTGAAGCAAGAGCAAGTTTGGCGCCGGCCAGGAGTTCCTTTCGCACCAACAATCGAATCCTCTCTGGAGTCTTGAATCGAGTAAACAGAGCAGATAAGGTCTCGGGTGCTTGGTCCAGAGGAAACAAGGTCATCCACACCATCGAGAGATGAGCATGGTACTTGTCAAAATAGTAATGCACCTTCTCTGCTCGATGCTCAAATTTGGCCACGACAATAGCCTTCGGTCGTTGGGACCATAATTCGTGCTTCGGATGAGCAGCATTGGTCATCGCCTCGATCTTTTCATGGATCCTTTTGTTCTCCTCTACCGAATCAGAAGCCACGAATGTCGAGAAGCACTAATCAGTCAAGGAACGTTCGGGTGACAGTAAAAATCGAAAGATGAATGGACACTTACAGCTCAAACTTTCAGTAGCAATATGGAGACGTTCAAGGGCGTGTTGTTCAATTGCAGTGGCAATTTCGCTTCTTCTCTTTATCAATGCTGCCATCGCGTGAAGGGTGGTTATGTCTTTGTTCAGCCGAGTAATTTGGTCACGCAAACGACGAACAAGATCGGACTCATCGTTAGCCGAAGAGTTCAAAGAAGGATCGGTGCGAGAAGAAGATGGAGGAATCTGCAGCACAATTGACTTCAGAAAAGCATCGGTAGAAACTCCAATCGGGAGCATTGCACATATATTACATTCAAAAGGAGTAGCGGTACTGGCAACAGAGCCAGTATAAAACAGGCCTAGATTATATCAAGGTCTAGTTACGGCAACAGAGCGAGAAGTTTAATCATGAGGGAGCCAATGATGAGCCAGGAGCAGCTTCAGGCGCTGATTTGGTCTTCGCTTCGTCAACCAATTTGAGAAGATGATTGACGCATTTCACCGCCGATTGTTTGTAGGGATCAAGATCAACTAGGTAGTTGTTCTCGTCTACGGGCAGCGCCTTGGATAACTTTTCTAGTTCAGAGCCTAACCCATGACCCATCAGCAGTTGAAAAGTGAGGACTGCTCCAAACAGTCGGGAGCGCCGCTTCAGTACCTCTATAGGCTCAAAAGGGTCGATGGAGAAAGCATCTGCCATCTCGCCAAGAGTCTTGTCTTGCTTTATCTTCGGGAATATCATCGAGAACAACCTCGACAGTGCTCCCTTGGTCTTTTGCAGCAACCCAAGAACTTGGATATTAGCGTCAGTGCATCAGACATTGAGTCCTCCCGAAGCTTGCGTGGTCGATTGATAGGCACGTCGGCAGTAGCTGAAAAGTGACGGATAAACAAATCAGAGGATAGTATCACAGAAATATTTTACACTCGAGCACGAAGGAACTTACCAAGCAAGTTTGTGATAGACTCGCGGAGGGCGCCTTCCTTTTTGTCAGCAGCGACAGCAGCTTCACGTCTGGCGTCATCCTCATCCTTCATCTTCTGCTTCAGCTTCTTCAGTTCATACTTCAGCAGGATGTTTTCATTCTAGGCTTCGGCTGTGAGCTTGTTAGCCTGCAGCACTTGGTCAGCCGAAACTTCGACGGTCTTCCGAAGCTGAACATTCTCAGATTCCAGGCGAGTAAATTGATCAGCAAAATCTGCCACAGCATCAACTGTGGCATAAATTGGCTGCAAGGGAAAAGGTCAAGGAACTTCAGCCAGGCATAAAAATTCACCACAAAAGAAGAAAACTAAGTTAGATCGTCCATTTACATGATCACGAGCAGCCGAAGGAATGGGGGCGCTGCCAGGAGAAATAACCTTCGACACCGGAACCTTTCCCACGGTCGTCCTTGAGGGCGGCGTCGGTTTGGCAGGCGAAGGGTTCGACTCCTTGGCTGATTCAGCCCTCCCAGAGAACAACTTAGCCCTCTTCACGAGAGGGAGTTCGTCGTCGTCATCAGAACTGCTTGAAAAGCGAGGACGTTCATCATACAAGAATAAAGAAGGCTAGTTGCAAAGAGAAGAAAATACTCACAGGTCTAAGTCATCTTCGGCAGCGAAGAAACTTGTTGAACTTTTTGCGGCAGGGGGAGGCGATGCAGCTTCATCCGCTAGGACTTGATTTAGCTGTTGTGACCAGGTCTTCATTTATCCTCCTACACCGCTTATCCCTGGTGAGAACATCGTCTTCGGGAGCTTCGTCCCCTTGGATGTCACTGTCCTCAAGAGCTTGCTGATCATCCTCGGTCTCTTCGGAGTCCTCGTCATCATCCTCTGGTTCTACACCACTTTCGGGTGAAGGAGGATAACACTGAGCTACGGTGGAGGCCTGTTGACAAGTGAGAAATTAGTGGAAGATTGGAGAACAGCATAATCATGATAATCAGAGCAAATGCAGTAAGAGTTAACTCAGCCGGAAGGTGTTTGAGATCATATGGAGAGCGAGCCGAAGTCAGAACAATGTTGTCCTTCATACTGAGGCAAGTAAGACGACGCACCTCGTCGCGAAGTTCGTCCTCCGACAGGTCGGCATAGCTGACTCTCGACTTGTCATCCTTGCCAACGTACAGCCACAGCTGGTGGGGCCGAGACATCAGCAGTTGCACCCGACGTTTTAGGAACACTGAGACTACCTCAGTGCCGCACATTGTTAAGCCTCATGTGTTCTTCAGATCTACGACCTGTTCGAACAGCTTGTCGGCTATGAAGCTTTCTTCAGGAGACATGGCGTTTCGCCAGGATTTCTTCGGCTGAGCCACCAGGACGTCCTCAAACGGAGGAAGATTGGAGCGCCGCCCGGATACCAGAGTATCTCGCAGGTAGAACCATTTGTAGTGTCAGCCCTGGACAGACTCTTTCATCGGGAAGTTGAAGTAATCAACTTCCTTTCTGACAACAAAGCCAACGCCACCGACGACGGGGGGGGGGGGGTGGGCATTGTTGTCGTTGTGACGCTTGACATAGAAGATTTTCCTCCAAAGACCCCAGTGGGGATCAATGCCGAGGAAAGCCTCGCAAATAGTAATGAAGATGGAAAGATGGAGATGGAATTTGGGGTCAACTGCCAGAGTTGGATCCCATAGAAAAAGAGAAGGGAACGAAGAAATTCGTGGGCAGGAAGAGAAAGCCCGCGAAACAGAAAGGCGACGAACAAAACAGTAAAGCCCTTAGGGGGCTTTGGGCGAGTAGATGGACCTGGCAGACGGATGTCGCTGTCGGACGAAGAAATGAGGCCGAGGGTGCGCAGCTTGTTCACTTCACGATTCGAAATGGTGGAAGCGCTCCAATCACGGCTGACTTTGCTCGAGTCTGACGCGCTGGTGCTCTTCTTCTTGCCCATGGCGACCGGAGCTTTTGGAAAAAAGGAGCAGGGGTGAAAAGCTGAGGAAGAAGATGAGCAGTGAGGGAGTGTAAAAAGTAAAAACCAAAGAAGCACCCCTTATTTATAGCATGAGCTGGTAGAAAATCGTGGCCATAACTCCGAGGCCATCATGGGGGGTGGAAAGAGATCCAGTCGTACACGTGTCACACTGATGAAAACGGAACCGGCGGTCCATTATTCCCACGATGCGCGGAAATCGAGGAGGCGCCTCGGTGAACACGCAAGCATTGGTCATTTCCTAAAACTGCCCGCAGAAGTAGGGTGGGCCTGCAGGTCACGTCTTGTCAGTCAAACCGTAGCAGTGGTGCTGTCATCAGTGATGTCATGAAAGGCGTCGACTCTGATTGAAGCATCCGAGGAAAAATTAAAATCATCGAGTGGATCAACTTATCGCTAGCAGTTTGTTTCCTGTAATAATGTAAGAGCATCTCCAGTCGCGTCCCCCAAAGGGATTTGGGGCGCGCCGGACAGAAAATGCGTTCCAGCCGCGTCCCCCAAAGCCCTTTTTTGTCCGGCGCGCCCCCATTCGGTGTCCGGCGCCCCGAGCCCGTCCCCGTCCCACAGGGGACGCACCGGGGACGCCGGACACAATGAAAAGCGAGACGGGGAGTGGCGGGTGTAGGGATTCGTTGCATAGAAAACAAAAAATTTCCTACCGCGAGAACGCAATCCAAGCCAAGATGCAATCTAGAAGATGGGAGCAATGAGAGGATGATCAAGACTAACCCTTGAAGATTTCCAAAGCCTATAAGAGTAGGCTCTTATTGCTGCGGTAGATGATCACTTGCCGCTTGCAAAAGCGCGTAGAAGATCTTGATCACGGTGCCACGATCGGGCAGCACCTCCGTACTCGGTCACACGTTCGGTTGTTGATGAAGACGACGTCCACCTCCCCGTTCCAGCGGGCAGCGGAAGTAGTAGCTCCTCTTTAATCCGACAGCACGACGGCGTGGTGTCGGTGGTGGTGGAGAAACCCGGCGGAGCTTCGCTAAGCGTGCGGGAAGTAGAGGAGCGGGGCGGCTAGGGTTTGGGGAGAGGGGGCGCCGGCCATCTAGGTGGTGCGGGGATGCGCGTGGTTGACGTATTGTCTTTCCGTTCTACACGCGTCCGTTGGGAACCCCAAGAGGAAGGTGTGATGCGCACAGCGGCAAGTTTCCCTCAGTAAGAAACCAAGGTTTATCGAACCAGTAGGAGTCAAGAAGCACGTGAAGGTTGATGGCGGCGAGATGTAGTGCGGCGCAACACCAGGGATTCCGGCGCCAACGTGGAACCTGCACAACACAAACCAAGTACTTTGCCCCAACGAAACAGCGAGGTTGTCAATCTCACTGGCTTGCTGTAACAAAGGATTAGATGTATAGTGTGGAAGATGATTGTTTGCAGAAAACAGTAGAACATTTGCAGTAGATTGTATTTCAGTATAGAGAATTGGACTGGGGTCCACAGTTCACTAGAGGTGTCTCTCCCATAAGATAAACAGCATGTTGGGTGAACAAATTACAGTTGGGCAATTGACAAATAGAGAGGGCATGACCATGCACATACATATTATGATGAGTATAGTGAGATTTAATTGGGCATTACGACAAAGTACATAGACCGCTATCCAGCATGCATCTATGCCTAAAAAGTCCACCTTCAGTTTATCATCCGAACCCCTTCCAGTATTAAGTTGCTAACAACAGACAATTGCATTAAGTATTGCGCGTAATGTAATCGATAACTACATCCTCGGCAATAGCATCAATGTTTTATCCCTAGTGGCAATAGCACATCCATAACCTTAGAGGTTCTTGTCACTCCTCCAGATTCACGGAGACATGAACCCACTATCGAGCATAAATACTCCCTCTTGGAGTTACTAGCATCAACTTGGCCAGAGCCTCTACTAATAACGGAGAGCATGCAAGATCATAAACAACTCATAGATATAAATTGATAATCAACATAACATGGTATTCTCTATTCGTCGGATCCCAACAAACACAACATATAGCATTACAGATAGATGATCTTGATCATGTTAGGCAGCTCACAAGATCCGACAATGAAGCATAATGAGGAGAAGACAACCATCTAGCTACTGCTATGGACCCATAGTCCAGGGGTAGACTACTCACTCATCACTCCGGAGGTGACCATGGCGGCGTAGAGTCCTCCGGGAGATGAATCCCCTCTCTGGCAGGGTGCCGGAGGCGATCTCCTGAATCCCCCGAGATGGGATTGGCGGCGGCGGCGTCTCTGGACGGTTTTCCATATCGTGGCTCTCGGTACTGGGGGTTTCGCGACGAAGGCTATTTGTAGGCGGAAGGGTAGGTCAGGGGGCGTCACGAGGGGCCCAGGAGACAGGCCGGCGCGGCCAGGGCTTGGGCCGCGCCGCCCTACCTCCTGGCCACCTCGTGGCCCCACTTCGTTGACTCTTCGGTCTTCTGGAAGCTTCGTGTGAAAATAGGCCCCTGGGCGTTGATTTCGTCCAATTCCGAGAATATTTCCTTACTAGGATTTCTGAAACCAAAAACAGCAGAAAACAGCAACTGGCTCTTCGGCATCTCGTTAATAGGTTAGTTCCAGAAAATGCATAAATATGACATAAAGTATGCATAAAACATGTAGATATCATCAATAATGTGGCATGGAACATAAGAAATTATCGATACGTCGGAGACGTATCATGCGGCCACCTTGGTGTTTGTTGGGGTGGCCGGCCCCCTCCCCTTGGCCCTCATTATATAGGTGGAAGCCCCAAGTGTTGGACTACAAGTCTCCGAATAAGACCCGAACCCAAAACCTTCCATGTGATAGGGAAACCTACCCAAGGTGGGAATCCCACTTGGGGTGGGATTCCCCCCTTCCATGTGGGGGGGTGGCCGGCCCCCTTTGGGGAGTCCACTTGGGACTCCTCCCCCTCTAGGGTTGGCCGGCCATGGAGGTGGAGTCCCTTTGGGACTCCGCCTTCCATAGTGGTTTCTTCCGGACTTTTCTAGAACCTTCTAGAACCTTCCATATAACCTTCCGGATCATTTTAAATCTCATAAAATGACTTCCTATATATGAATCTTATTCTCCGGACCATTCCGGAACTCCTCGTGATGTCGGGGATCTCATCCGGGACTCCGAACAAATATTCGAACTCCATTCCATATTCAAGTTCTACCATTTCAACATCCAACTTTAAGTGTGTCACCCTACGGTTCACGAACTATGCGGACATGGTTGAGTACTCACTCCGACCAATAACCAATAGAGGGATCTGGAGATCCATAATGGCTGCCACATATTCAACGATGACTTTAGTGATCGAATGAACCATTCACATACGATACCAATTCCCTTTGTCACGCGATATTTTACTTGTCCGAGGTTTGATCATCGGTATCACTCTATACCTTGTTCAACCTCGTCTCCTGACAAGTACTCTTTACTAAATACCGTGGTATGTGGTCTCTTATGAACTTATTCATATGCTTGCAAGACATTAGACGACATTCCACCGAGAGGGCCCAGAGTATATCTATCCGTCATCGGGATGGACAAATCCCACCGTTGATCCATATGCCTCAACTCATACTTTCCGGATACTTAATCCCACCTTTATAACCACCCATTTACGCAGTGGCGTTTGATGTAATCAAAGTACCTTTCCGGTATAAGTGATTTATATGATCTCATGGTCATAAGGACTAGGTAACTATGTATCGAAAGCTTATAGCAAATAACTCAATGACGTGATCTTATGCTACGCTTAATTGGGTGTGTCCATTACATCATTCATACAATGATATAACCTTGTTATTAATAACATCCAATGTTCATGATTATGAAACTAATCATCCATTAATCAACAAGCTAGTTAAGAGGCATACTAGGGACTCTTTGTTGTTTACATATCACACATGTATCAATGTTTCGGTTAATACAATTATAGCATGGTATATAAACATTTATCATAAACATAAAGATATATAATAACCACTTTTATAATTGCCTCTTGGGCATATCTCCTTCAGTCTCCCACTTGCACTAGAGTCAATAATCTAGTTTACATTTGTAAAGATATAACACCTTGGCCTTCCGGTGCTTTATCATGTTTTGCTCACGGGAGAGGTTTTAGTCAACGGATCCGACACGCTCAGAAACGTATGTATTTTGTAATTCATTTGCGTCTCAACGCATCACTCATTTTCAAATGAGTCGGCATTAAATATGTTTGGTCTTCTGGTGGAACCTTAATTCCGCGGTCTGAAATATGTCACTAATATTGTCACACACTATATAGCTTCAAAGTTCTGACTCTGTCGGAACTACACCAAGTTCTCAAAGAACCTCTTGACTTAACATCCTTTGTCATTGTCAAAACAATGACATACTCTGCCTTCTTTTGTAGAATCCGTCACAATATTTAGAACTCTTCTAAATCTAGCATAGACAACTTCTAGCTCATTGTGCTACCTTTTAAACAACACTTAGTCTAATTTGAGATTGAAATTTTATTTTCATATGTGACAAAACAAATATCGGTGCAACATCTTACAGTGATTTTTTTGTCATTTCTCCATACAAAACTATATATATATATATATCCTTGGTTCTTCTTAAGTACTCAAGAATATTCTTTACTGTTTTTCAATGATCATCACATGAATCATTCTGGTATATGCTCCTAACTCTTTAGAGCACATGACATCTGATTTTTGTACATATTCTTCGTGATCTAAAATCACTCATGTGTTTTTACTCATCAAGTGTCAGATACACTTAAGTCTTGTTAAAACTTCACATGACAAGAACATTTTCTTAATATTTCTATATTGAACTATTTCAATATCCATTCTATGTACTTTGACTTAAACATATTATGTGTTTCAATCTATCTTCATAGATCTTGACTCAAAATTTGTTTCAGTCCATATCCTTTCATTGAAGTTAATTTCTCAATGAAACCTTTTAATCAAGTATATAATTACATAATTTATAACCAACTATATGTCATCTACATAAGTATTATAAATATGTCTCAGCGCTCCCACTTAATTTCTTCCAAATGCAAGCCTCTTCATCGTCTCTGATGAAATCAAAAACTCTTTGACTATTTCATCTGGTGAAGATTCCAACTCCGTGATACTCACTTCATCCAATTGAAGTTTGTATACCTATCTAGTATTCCACGGACCAGCAAAACTCTTGGTTGTATCTTGTATACTCCTTTAATACACACTTCTGATAAGTAATGTATTTTGCCATCCTACTAACATATCTCATAAAAGAAATATGTAGTGATTACTAGAATAATCCATATAGACTATAAGCATTGCTACGGAAGATCTAATTTTGTCGTAGTCAACTCTTTGAACTTTGTCGTAAACAACTTTTCGACAAGTCAAGCTTCTTCAAGGATATTTCATCCAAGTTCATAAATTTTATAGATGCATTTACTTTCAAAACGTATTCATCTATCTTGGATTTCATGGCGTATAGCCATTTTAATGGAGTCAGGGCCCATCATAACTTCTTTGTTTGTAGTTGGTTTAACATTGTTCAAAATCAATCCTTTGTCCACAAATCATTTATTTGATCACAAAGTAAACCATACCTACAAGGTTCAATATGTACTTCGATCTCCATGGCTAAAACACTTTGTAGTCATGGGAGCCATGATCGTCGTGGTCGCTTCCGGAACCAATTTCCGATGCTGCGCTACTCTGATCATTATGCTCAGGTTCATAAACCTTATCAAGTTCTATTGTCCTCCCACTCAAATACTTCGCTAGAAAACAATTTCTTGGAAATAAGCAAGTAACATTAACAAACACTTTTGTCGTTTACTTCATAGTGGAAAGAATTCCCAATCAATTCTTTGGGATAACCAACAAAGACATTCATCCGTTTTTGGTTGTAAACTTTTTAGACCAAAATTTAAGAAAAGACTATCAGGTTTCATACCCATGCCATAACTCGTATGGTGTCATTTCAACGGATCATGATGATGCTCTATTTAGTGTAAAAGCGGTAGTCACTAAAGCACAATCCACAAAAATATAATGGCATTAATATTTTATCTCATCATTGATCCAACAAGGTTTGGATACATCTCTCGGGTACTATATCATCATTATGATACTCCAATAAATGTGAGTTGTAGAACAATTTCATGACTCTCTTAGATGTTCGCTAAAACTCGTAATTCAAATATTTTCCCAATGATCCAATCATAGATATTTGATTTTTCTATTACGATGATTTCCACTTCATGCTGAAATTTATTTGAATCCATTCAAATGTTTCAAACTTCTTCCTTATCGAATATATCCACATATATATACTCAATTCATTGTTGGAAGTTTTCATGAAGTAGAAGAATCTCCCGCACACAATTATGCCCAGTGAGCCACATATATCATCATATATGTTTTCACTAAGTTAGTTGCCCGTTCAACTCTTGGCCTATGAACGGTATTTTAGTCATTCTCTTTAGAAAAGATTTGCAAGCGCCAAACGATTCAAAAAATCAAATGACTCCAAAAATCCATTTGCATGGAGTTCCTTCATGCGTTCCTTTCTAACATGACCTAAATGGCGGTTCCACAAATAAGTGGAATTCAAATCATTTGCCTTATGGCATTTTAGCGTCCGTATTATGTGTGTGTGTTTCACCATTAAGATTTATAATAACTTATCCATCATACATGGAGTAATGTCATAATTTGAACAACTCATTGTTTTTATTTGACCAGAGCAAAATAACAATTATTAAGTTCTTTATTATAAATCCTAAGGTCTAGATAGAATGCCAACGACGAACATAATAACACTTTATTTTGTTCCAGACGTGTATTCCTATCATATTCCTTGTCAGTCACTTAGGACATTGTATTCTTGTATTGCGTTGTTTTGTATGACACTTCATACCAACCAATATGGTACAAATACCCAAGAATTTCATTGTGTGACCAAACGAGGAATACATCCATAACATGTATATCATTTATATATACACCTGAGCTAGACTTTCTAGTCTTTTCTTTCTTTCTGCCAATAATCTTTTGTAGTTTCTCTTTTAGCTTTCCTCATTATTCAGAAAAACACTTCAACATCAATAACTTCTAGGTTTGTTGGTCAAATACCAATAACCTTGAGGTTCTTCCTTTGAAGTTGATCATCATATGACAAGTGTTCCGGATTTCACTATTAGTAACTTTGTAATATGATGAACAATTTCACTCATAATTTTATCCATTGTATCATGATGACTTTCTGAGACCATGTATGTACATGCTAGGCTCATAAAGTTTAATATTAGTATTCGCATGTGCAAATCTGGCTTGCACCCGTTGTATGCACACGTAGAATCTATAACACCCGATCATCACGTGATGCTTCGAAACGATGAGTCTTAGCAATGGTGCATACTAAGGATGATAACCTCATGGATATGCGAATATTATTAGTGCCCCAATAATTGGAGGATTGTGACGCCTGGCGTCTTCAACCTTCATACATTCCCATAAAACTTATGAGTTTATGTAGTCTCACCAAATTTATATTCTATCATCTTGCAATAAGGTCTTAGATATTAGATATATCTCATACCTTGATTATTTCTGAAAACTAAATTTTCAGCTCCTTACTTTTCAAACAGATTTGAACTTCAAGTTTCACGGAGACAAGATAACTTTTAGGTACTAATTGAAACCATAGCTCTTTGAATCAATAATGTGAGGTTTACTAAAAGTTTGCAATAGGACTTAATCAATTCTTGATTCTTAACAATACGGTACCAATCCGTAAAGTTTCTTGTCAGATTTTAACAGTATTTCTATCTCAATTACAAGACTAGCGCATGGTAGAAAAACGGATACCAATACTACAAAATTAATTCAAAATACTACTCAGACTATGTTTATGATAATTAGTTCATGTTTTAATCTAATTACAAATGAACTCCCACTTAATACAACATCCCTCATAGTTGTTAAGTGGTACACGATCCACATCCACTACACCAAAACCGATCATCACGTGAGATGATGTAGCTTCAATGGTGAACATCAACATGTTGATCATATCATCCATATGACTCGTGTTCAACCTTTCGGTTTCTGTTGTCCCGAGGCCATGTCTGTACATGCTAGGCTCGTCAAGCAAACCCAAGTATTCCGCGTGTGCAACATGGCTTACACCCGTTGTATGTGAATGTTGAGTCTATCACATCCGATCATCACGAGATGCTTGAAGCAATGACTGTTACAACGGTGCATACGAGGGGAGAACACTTTATTATCTTGATATTAATGTGAGGGATCATCTTATAATGCTACCGTCGCGTTCTAAGCAAAATAAGATGCATAAAGGATTAACATCACATGCAATTCATATGTGATATGATATGGCCCTTTAGTCTTTGTGCCTTCGATCTTCATCTCCAAAGCACGGACATGATCTCCATCATCAACGGGCATGATCTCCATCATCGTCGGCGTAGCGTCAAGGTCCATGGCGTCGTCTTCATGGTTGTTCACCTCATGTAGCAACTATTACAACTACTTTGAAATACTACTCAACATGAAATTTAAAGACAACCATAAGGCTCATGCCGGTTGCCACAATACAATAATGATCATCTCATACATATTCATCATCACATTATGGCCATATCACATCACCAAACCCTGCAAAAACAAGTTAGACGTCTCTAATTTGGTTTGCATATTTTACGTGATTTAGGGTTTTCGTGTAAGATCTAATCTACCTACGAACATGAACCACAATGGTGATACTAGTGTTGTCAATAGAAGAGTAAATTGAATCTTCACTATAGTAGGAGAGACAGACACCCGCAAAGCCTCTTATGCAATACAAGTTGCATGTCGAACGAGGAGCAAGTCTCATGAACGCGGTCATATAAAGTTAGCCCGAGCCGCTTCATCCCACTATGCCACAAAGATGCAAAGTACTCAAACTAAAGACAACAAGAGCATCAACGCCCACAAAACCATTGTGTTCTACTCGTGCAACCATCTATGCATAGACACGGCTCTGATACCACTGTAGGGATTCGTTGCATAGAAAACAAAAAATTTCCTACCGCGAGAACGCAATCCAAGCCAAGATGCAATCTAGAAGACGGGAGCAACGAGAGGATGATCAAGACTAACCCTTGAAGATTTCCAAAGCCTATAAGAGTAGGCTCTTATTGCTGCGGTAGACAATCACTTGCCACTTGCAAAAGCGCGTAGAAGATCTTGATCACGGTGCCACGATCGGGCAGCACCTCTGTACTCGGTCACACGTTCGGTTGTTGATGAAGACGATGTCCACCTCCCCGTTCCAGCGGGCAGCGGAAGTAGTAGCTCCTCTTGAATCCGACAGCACGACGGCGTGGTGTCGGTGGTGGTGGAGAAACCCGGCGGAGCTTCGCTAAGCGTGCGGGAAGTAGAGGAGCGGGGCGGCTAGGGTTTGGGGAGAGGGGGCGCCGGCCATCTAGGTGGTGCGGCCACCTTGGTGTTTGTTGGGGTGGCCGGCCCCCTCCCCTTGGCCCTCATTATATAGGTGGAAGCCCCAAGTGTTGGACTACAAGTCTCCGAATAAGACCCGAACCCAAAACCTTCCATGTGATAGGGAAACCTACCCAAGGTGGGAATCCCACTTGGGGTGGGATTCCCCCCTTCCATGTGGGGGGGTGGCCGGCCCCCTTTGGGGAGTCCACTTGGGACTCCTCCCCCTCTAGGGTTGGCCGGCCATTGAGGTGGAGTCCCTTTGGGACTCCGCCTTCCATAGTGGTTTCTTCCGCACTTTTCTAGAACCTTCTAGAACCTTCCATATAACCTTTCGGATCATTTTAAATCTCATAAAATGACTTCCTATATATGAATCTTATTCTCCGGACCATTCCGGAACTCCTCGTGATGTCTGGGATCTCATCCGGGACTCCGAACAAATATTCGAACTCCATTCCATATTCAAGTTCTACCATTTCAACATCCAACTTTAAGTGTGTCACCCTACGGTTCGCGAACTATGCGGACATGGTTGAGTACTCACTCCGACCAATAACCAATAGAGGGATCTGGAGATCCATAATGGCTCCCACATATTCAACGATGACATTAGTGATCGAATGAACCATTCACATACGATACCAATTCCCTTTGTCACGCGATATTTTACTTGTCCGAGGTTTGATCATCGGTATCACTCTATACCTTGTTCAACCTCGTCTCCTGACAAGTACTCTTTACTCGTACCGTGGTATGTGGTCTCTTATGAACTTATTCATATGCTTGCAAGACATTAGATGACATTCCACCGAGAGGGCCCAGAGTATATCTATCCGTCATCGGGATGGACAAATCCCACTGTTGATCCATATGCCTCAACTCATACTTTCCAGATACTTAATCCCACCTTTATAACCACCCATTTACGCAGTGGCGTTTGATGTAATCAAAGTACCTTTCCAGTATAAGTGATTTATATGATCTCATGGTCATAAGGACTAGGTAACTATGTATCGAAAGCTTATAGCAAATAACTCAATGACGTGATCTTATGCTACGCTTAATTGGGTGTGTCCATTACATCATTCATACAATGATATAACCTTGTTATTAATAACATCCAATGTTCATGATTATGAAACTAATCATCCATTAATCAACAAGCTAGTTAAGAGGCATACTAGGGACTCTTTGTTGTTTACATATCACACATGTATCAATGTTTCGGTTAATACAATTATAGCATGGTATATAAACATTTATCATAAACATAAAGATATATAATAACCACTTTTATGATTGCCTCTTGGGCATATCTCCTTCAGCGGGGCCGACCCGTCAGCGGCACAGGGAAAATTCGTCTCACACTCCCGCCAAATCCCGCCGCTCCCGCCAAATCGCGGCTATACCGCCGCGCATTTCAGGCCTCCCAAAACATATCCCGCCGCCGATTCATTTCTCCTATCCCGCCGTCCACCCGCCGTCCACCCGCCGGCGCTACCCTCTCCACATGGCGCCGCCGACAGCCCCTAAAAAGTTGGCGAAGAAAGCGGCCAAGAAGCCGCCGGGCAATGGGACGAAAGGGGCGACAGCGCCGTTCGCGAGGCCGCGGAAGGCGCCGGCTTTGAAGAAGAAGCCTGAAGGATGGACCGACGATGAATGGCAGCAAGATTGCCTGCGCCGGAAGCTATCGACGGCGGAGCGGAAAGGACGGAGGGCGGTGGAGCTGGAGAAGAAGGCTCTGGCGGCGCGCCAGCACCAGCACATACTGGCCGGGTGTATCGCCGCCACCAACGCGAGCCCATATAGTACGAACGTGCCGGTGTACGTTCCGGGAGTCTTCTCTTCGTCGTCATCCGCCTTCTACAACGACGGCCCCTCCGGCACTCCCGGGTGCGTGACGCCTAACTTGTCGCCGCACTACCAGGACGCGCTGCCGCACGGCGGCTTCAACCACAACAACCTCTACTCCCCGGCGTACGAGCAGCGCGAGCCAGGACCCGGTCCGGACGGCGTCCCTTTCACCGGCCGCAGGGGTCCGCTCGAATACGACGGAGGACGGCGGGGTTGAGGAGGAGGACGACGAGGAAGAGGACGACGAGGAGGAGGACGATGAGGACGAAGAGGGCGGCGAGGAAGAGGACGACGAGGGTGCCGGTGATGATGATCTCGTGGAGGTAGACGCGGACGGCGTGAGGACGAAGAAGAAGAAGAAGAAGAAGGCGTCGGGCACACGGGGCCCGAAGTGGACGCCTCTGGAAGATCTTTGTCTGTGCGAGTCGTGGGCGACGGTGAGCCATGACTCCATCATCGGCGCCAACCAAAAAGGCGGGAAGTATTGGGCGAGGATCAAGGCCGAGTGCGATGAGCGCAAGCTCATCAACAGCGACTACAACAAAGTGACAATGAAGAGGAGCCAGAAGGCAATGTCGACGCGATGGGCCATCATCCAGGCGTCGGTGAACTCCTTCCATGGGTACCATCAGGACTTAGAGACCAGAGGCGACAGCGGCGCCGACGTCGCCCAACTGGTACGACTCTTTCTTCCATAATCCGTAGCGCCTACATTGTGTTCGATGAAATGACTCTGCTTCCTTTGGTTAGTTTGATAGGGCCATGGAATTGTACTCGAGGCACTCGGAAGGTCACAAGCCGTTCGCGCTGATGCATTGCTATAGCAAGCTCAAAGTGAATGAGAAATGGCGGTTGACGCGCCTGTCGCTGTCCAAGGGGAAGGACGCCATTGATCTGGATGCGCCGCTGGCAACTTCGACAGGGCGTCCTACTGGCAACAAGGCTGCCAAGGCCGCCTTGGCCGACGCTGCGTCGTCTGAGAAGACGCAGGCGTCGATCACGAAATGCCTCGCCGACGTCTCCTCGACCTTTCTCTCCCGCGCCGAAAAGAACGACGAAAGGTGGGCGGAGCTGCTCAAGAGGCAAGAGGAGAAGCTGGAGCTCAAGAAACGCAGGACGACATGTCCCTGCTGAGAACGTCGACAGAGGGAATGTCTCCGCGGACGCGAGCGGCGCACAACTTCTTCAAAGGCCAGATTCTCGACGACATCGAAGCCAAAATGGCGGCGGCGGACGCGGCGGCCCGGGCAGCGGCGGACGCGGCGGCCCGGGCAGCGGCATCGGTGGCAGCGCAGCAAGAGCAGGCTGACGCGTCTTCTACTGCTACACCTGCGTCGGCCTCTGCGTCGGCGACGGAGCAGACGCACCATGCACAGCAACAGGCAGATCGCGACGAGGTCGTCGTGCTCGACGGGCCTGCGTCGACTCAGGATACGACGCCGTCGCCCAACCCCTTCCCCTTCTTCTAATTTGCATGCACCACCGGTCTGTAATATGATCGCGCGCCCAGTACTTTGATCGATCGCCGCTACTCTGATCGCGACGAATCGGCGGGAACGATCTCTTTTGAATGCATCTATTTGAATTTCTGATTGGGGGCGGTGTTTGGGGGACGCGGCTGGGGAGCGACGTCCCCCAAAGGCGGCACGAACAAAACACGTCTCCCAAACGCTCGATCCGGCGCGCTTTGGGGGACGGTTTGGGGGACGCGACTAGAGATGCTCTAAGACTTGGTTGTGCTAAAACTGTTGTCATGTATGCATCCGATAGGGAATCACATCTTGATTTTTTGGTTCACTGGTTTCTGCATAACATGGCAAAAAGCAGACATGTCAAGCAAGATGGTGCTGGCTGGGGCGATATCGACAGAAAATTGTGTTGTCATGATTATTTGAGTGCTACCTTCGGCCAAGAGGAAGGGCTTCCGTAATTTTTGGGGGTATTTAGCAAATAGTTGATGTTTGGAGAAAAATGGAGAAAGTTATTGTTCATTTGGTAAAGGAATAGTGCATGCATACTTTGTGAACGGCCAGTGTTGGCAACAAATAAGCACATACAAACGGCATCGGCTATAAAAGATTCAGATGATATTAGCACAGACAATGAGTGGAATTCCAATAAAATGAGAAACGACCACAAATACAGAGTAGGAGCTACTTAGTCCAGCTGCCTACATCAGGTTCACATCGAAATGAACATTCTAGATGGTGTTCAGCCGTAATAAAAGCATGCTTGAGAACATTGATTTTCCTAGAAACAAACATCAACTTAGTGAGCAACTTTTTGCTTTCGAGGGCATCTCAATGAGATCGTTCGGACTGGCCCATGTTCAACGGACTGATAGCCCATAAACAACGGTCCGTTGGCACATGTGAAGGCCGGCAGTGTTGTCAGCAGCCCATTAATCACGGGCCCCCGCACCTGAGCCCAGAGTTGTGCCAATATCTATATAGCTTACAATACAGAGAGAAAAAAGGGATAGTAGACCAAATACAGCAGCATAATACAGCGGTGGCACATTTCACGAACAGCAGTGGACGGCCAAGATACCGAGCTACATGTAGCTCGGCCTCATATGGAAGCTTTTCGTATTAGAGCATCTCCAGTCGCGTTCAGAATTTAGTGTGCGTCGGACAGAAAAAAACGTGCCCACCTGCGTCCTTTAAAGGCTCTTTTTGTCAGGCGCGGCCCGATACAGTGTCCGGCACCCCGAGCCCGTCCCCGACCCACAGGGGACGCTCCGGGCACGCCGGATACAACGAAAAGCGAGGCAAAGAGACGTGGGCCCGATGCGTCAGCGGCTCGGAAGTTTAAACCCCGTCGCCTACCTTTGGTTAAGGGACGTTAAAGGCGTCCCGGTTTTCCCTGGCGACGCAGGGACGCGTCTCCTCGTGCGTGGCCATCCGCGCCGGCGTTTATTGCGTCCAACGACCCGCTGCCGCTTCGCCAGCCGCCGACGTACATTAACAGCGCCCTGCGGTTCTTGTTCATCCCAATCTCTCGCCGCTCCCAAATCTTCTCCTCGCCGCTCCAACCGCTACGCAATGTCGTCGTCCTCCCGCAAGATTGCCGCGGCGAACGGCTTCGGCCGCGGCAGTCTCACCGTGAAGGAGGTGTGGGCGCTGTACCGCGCGGGATATCCCGTCCCGCCGAACATGCGCCTGCCAAGCAGCGGCGACTGGAGGATGGCCGTGAACGGCATAGGCGTGCCGCCGTCGCCGGGCATGGAGCGTTGGACGGACTCCATCAGTGCCCGGCGGGCTGCACTCGACGCCGACGAGCGGGCCGATCCGACCTGGGCGGCCTCCGGCAACGACGCCTGGTGGGTCGCCTACTTCCAAGCACAATACGACATGGAGATGAACAACACCACCGGCCTCGTCGGCGGGCCGAACACCTGGAACAGGGATGGACGCCTCCTGTTTTGGAGCGTTCTGGGGGCACCCTGATACGTCACAAACGTATCTATAACTTTTGATGCTCCATGCTTGTTTTACACCAATTAATATATATTTTGCTTACACTTCGTTGCACTTTTACATGATTTCCGGCACTAACCTATTAACAAGATGTTATAGTGCGAGTTCCATGTTTTCTATTGTTTCTGTATTTCAGAAAAATTGTACAGGAAATATTCTCGGAATTGGACGAAACAAAAACCGAAGTCAATATTTTACTGACACGAAGACGAAGTCCAGAGGGGGTCGAAGAGGCGCAGCAGGGCGGCTAGACCACCCCTAGGCGCGGCCTAGACCTGGCCCGCGCCTAGGGTAGGTATGGGCCCACCAGGCGCCCCACCGACCTAAATCCTCAGCATATTTATACATCTTCTTGGGAAAACCCTGGATACCCGAGCCTCCATCCACGCAAAGTTCTGTAGCGGTCGCTGCTGTCTACTGTTGGCTTCTTTTCCTGTAGACAGTGTTGGGCCTCCAAGAGCACAGAGGTTTGTAGAACAGCAGCAAGTTTTCCCTTAAGTGAATCATCCAAGGTTTATCGAACTCAGGGAGGAAGAGGTCAAAGATATCCCTCTCAAGCAACCCTGCAATCATGATACAAGAAGTCTCTTGTGTCCCCAACACACCTAATACACTTGTCAGATGTATAGGTGCACTAGTTCGGCGAAGAGATAGTGAAATACAAGTAATATGGATGAATATGAGTGGTAATAGCAATCTGAAATAAATATGGCAGCGAGTAAACATGCAACAGAGCAGTAAATAAACGGAGATTCGATGCTTGGAAACAAGGCCTAGGGATCATACTTTCACTAGTGGACACTCTCAACATTGATCACATAACTGAAACTACTCTACACTCTCTTGTTGGATAACAAACACCATTCATTGTGTAGGGCTACAAGAGCACCTCAATGCCGGAGTTAACAAGCTCCACAACATTCGGAGTTCATATTTAAGTAACCTTAGAGTGCATAATAGACCAACGCAATTATACCGAGTACTAACATAGCATGCACACTGTCATCGTCAGGCTGTGAAAGGGGGAATAGATCGCATCAATACTATCATAGTAATAGTTAACTTCATAATCTACCAGATATCACAATCATAGCTTATACCAAGTACTACATGATGCACACACTGTCAACATTACATCATGGAGGAGGAATAGACTACTTTAATAACATCACTAGAGTAGCACATATATGATATTCAACTAGATCACAAAGAGAGAGAGATGAACCACATAGCTATAGTAGAGCCCTCAGCCTCGGGGGAGAACTACTCCCTCCTCATCATAGGAGTCAGCAGCGGCGATGAAGATGGCGGTGGTGTCGATGGAGATGCCTTCCGGGGGCAATTCCCCGTCCCGGCGGCATGCCAGAACAGAGAATTCTGTCCCCCGAATCTTGGCTTCGCGATGGCGGCGGCTCTGGACTTTTCTCGTATCGTGGCTTATTCGTTTAGGGTTCTCGCGACGGAGTCCTTAAGTAGGCGGAAGGGCAGCCTCGGAGGGGCCCTGGTGGGGCCACACCATAGGGGGCGCGCCCCACCCCTTGGCCGCGCCGCCCTGGCGTGTGGGGCCCCTGGCTCCCCTCTGGTCTCTCTTCGGTGTTCTGGAAGCTTCGTGGAAAAATAAGATACTGGGCGTTGATTTCGTCCAATTCCGAGAATATTTTCTTTGTAGGATTTCTGAAACCAAAAACAGCAGAAAACAGGAACTGGCACTTCGGCATCTTGTCAATAGGTTAGTTCCGGAAAACGCATAAAATCATCATAAAGTGTGAGCAAAACATGTAGGTATTGTCATAAAACAAGCATGGAACATCAGAAATTATAGATATGTTGTAGACGTATGAGCATCCCCAAGCTTAGTTCGTACTCGCCCTCGAGTTGGTAAACGATAAAAATAATAATTTCTGAAGTGACATGCTACTTACATAATCTTGATCATACTATTGTAAAGCATATGAGATGAATGAAGTGATTCAAAGCAATGGTAAAGACAATGATTAAACAACTGAATCATATAGCAAAGACTTTTCATGAATAGTACTTTCAACACAAGCATCAATAAGTCTTGCATAAGAGTTAACTCATAAAGAAATAAATTCAAAGTAAAGGCATTGAAGCAACACAAAGGAAGATTTAAGTTTCAGCAATTGCTTTCAACTTGTAACATGTATATCTCATGGATAGTTGTCATCATAAAGCAATATAACAAGTGCAATAGGTAAACATGTAAGAATCAATGCACACAGTTGACCCAAGTGTTTGCTTCTAAGATAGAAAGAAGTAGGTAAACTGACTCAACATAAAGTAAAAGAATGGCCCTTCGCAGAGGGAAACATGGATTACTATTTTTGTGCTCGAGCTTTTATTTTGAAAACATAGAAACAATTTTGTCAACGGTAGTAATAAAGCATATGTGTTATGTATAAGACATCCTATAAGTTGCAAGCCTCATGCATAGATTAACAATAGTGCCCGCACCTTGTCCTAATTAGCTTGGATTTACATGGATTATCGTTGCATAACATATGTTTCAACCAAGTATCACAAAGGGGTACCTCCATGCCGCCTGTACAAAGGTCTAAGGAGAAAGCTCGCATTGGATTTCTCGCTTTTGATTATTCTCAACTTAGACATCCATACCGGGACAACATAGACAACAGATAATGGACTCCTCTTTAATGCATAAGCATTCAACAACAGATAATATTCTCATAAGAGATTGAGGATTGTTGTCCAAACTGAAACTTCCATCATGGATCATGGCTTTAGTTAGCGGCCCAATGTTCTTCTCTAACAATATGCATACTCAAACCATTCAACTCATGATAAATCACCCTTACTTCAGATAAGACGAACATGCATAGCAACTCACATGATATTCAACAAAGTGTAATAGTTGATGGCGTCCCTAGGAACATGGTTACCGCTCAACAAGCAACTTATAAGAAATAAGATACATAAGTACATATTCAATACCACAATAGTTTTTAAGCTATTTTTCCCATGAGCTATATATTGCAAAGACAAAGAATGGAATTTTAAAGGTGGCACTCAAGCAATTTTCTTTGGAATGGCAGAGAAATACCATGTAGTAGGTGGGTATGGTGGACACAAATGGCATAGTTTTTGGCTCAAGGATTTTGGATGCACGAGAAGTATTCCCTCTCAATACAAGGCTTAGGCTAGCAAGGTTGTTTGAAGCAAACACAAGTATGAACCGGTACAGCAAAACTTACATAAGAACATATTGCAAGCATTATAAGACTCTACACTGTCTTCCTTGTTGTTCAAACACCTCACCAGAAAATATCTAGACTCTAGAGAGACCAATCATGCAAACCAAATTTTAACAAGCTCTATGTAGTTCTTCATTAATAGGTGCAAAGTACTTGATGCAAGAGCTTAAACATGATCTATATGAGAACAACAATTGCCAAGTATCAAATTATTCAAGACATTATACCAATTACCACATGCAGCATTTTCTGTTTCCAACCAAATAACAATGAACGAAGCAGTTTCAACCTTCGCCATGAACATTAAAAGTAAAGCGAAGAACACAAGTGTTCATATGAAAAAGCGGAGCGTGTCTCTCTCCCACACAAGGATTGCTAGGATCCGAATTTATTCAAACACAAACAAAAATAAAAACACACAGATGCTCCAAGTAAAGCACATAAGATGTGACCGAATAGTAATATAGTTTCAATAGAAGAAACCTGATAAATTGTTGATGAAGAAGGGGATGCCTTGGGCATCCCCAACCTTAGACGCTTGAGTCTTCTTGAAATATGCAGGGATGAACCACGGGGGCATCCCCAAGCTTAGACTTTTCACTCTTCTTGATCATATATCATTCTCCTCTCTTGACCCTTGAAAACTTCCTCCACACCAAACTCGAAACAAACTCATTAGAGGGTTAGTGCATAATCAAAAATTCACATGTTAAGAGGTGACAAAATCATTCTTAACACTTCTGGACATTGCCCAAAGCTACTGAAAGTTAATGGAACAAAGAAATCCATCCAACACAGCAAAAGAGGCAATGCGAAATAAAAGGCAGAATCTGTCAAAACAGAACAGTCCGTAAAGACGAATTTTTCTAGGGCACTTAACTTGCTCAGATGAAAATTCTCAAATTGAATGAAAGTTGCGTACATATCTGAGGATCACTCAAGTAAATTGGCAGATTTTTCTGAGTTACCTACAGAGAACCCTGCCCAAATTCGCGACAGCAAGAAATCTGTTTCTGCGCAGTAATCCAAATCTAGTATCAACCTAACTATCAAAGACTTTACTTGGCACAACAATGCAATAAAATAAAGATAAGGAGAGTTTGCTACAGTAGTAACAACTTCCAAGACTCAAATATAAAACAAAAGTGCTGGAGCAAAATAAAAACATGGGTTATCTCCCAAGAAGTGCTTTCTTTATAGCCATTAAGATGGGCTCAGCAATTTTAATGATGCACTCGCAAGAAATAGTAGTTGAAACAAAAGAGGGCATCAAAAAGCAAATTCAAAATACATTTAAGTCTAACCCACTTCCTATGAAAAGGAATCTTGTAAATAAAAAAATTCATGAAGAACAAAGTGACAAGCATAGGAAGATAAAACACAAGTAACTTCAAGATTCTCAACATGTAGAGAGGTGTTTTAGTAACATGAAAATCCCTACAACCATATTGTCCTCTCTCATAAAGATTTTCAGTAGCATCGTGAACAAACTCAACGATATAACTATCACATGAAACATTCTTATCATGAGTCTCATGCATAAAATAATTACTACTCCCAACATAAGCATAGTCATTCTTATTAATTGTAGTGGGAGCAAATTCAACAAAGTAGCTATCATTATTATTCTCATCATCATAATCATCAAATGTAGGAGGCATGGTATAATCGTAATAAACTTTATCCTCCATAGTAGGTGGACTGAAAACATTATTATAGTCATCATTGTAATCATCATAAATGGGAGGAAAAGTATCATCAAAGAAAATTTTCTCCTCCATGCTTGGGGGAATAAAAATATCATGCTCGTCAAAACCAGCTTCCCCAAGCTTAAATTCTTCCATAGAATTATCAACAATGGTGTTCATACTAATAACATTGCTACTAGCATGCAAATAAGGTTCCATAGGTTTTTTAATTTTCGCATCACACAATTTATGTCTTAACTCAGGAAATAGATTAAAAAGCTCACTGTTATTTTCCATTATGCCTGACTAGTGAACAAGAAACAAAAAGATGCAATTGCAGGATCTAAAGGAAATAGCTTCGAGCACTCACACACCGGCAACAGTGCTAGGAAATAGCTTAGTAGTCGGAGGATGTGAATACCTTTTACCTTACCTCCCCGGCAACGGCGCCAGAAAATAGCTTGATGTCTACTGTTGGCTTCTTTTCCTGTAGACAGTGTTGGGCCTCCAAGAGCAGAGGTTTGTAGAACAGCAGCAAGTTTTCCCTTAAGTGCATCACCCAAGGTTTATCGAACTCAGGGAGGAAGTGGTCAAAGATATCCCTCTCAAGCAACCCTGCAATCACGATACAAGAAGTCTCTTGTGTCCCCAACACACCTAATACACTTGTCAGATGTATATGTGCACTAGTTCGGCGAAGAGATAGTGAAATACAAGTAATATGGATGAATATGAGTGGTAATAGCAATCTGAAATAAATATGGCAGCGAGTAAACATGCAACAGAGCAGTAAATAAACGGAGATTCGATGCTTGGAAACAAGGCCTAGGGATCATACTTTCACTAGTGCACACTCTCAACATTGATCACATAACTGAAACTACTCTACACTCTCTTGTTGGATAACAAACACCATTCATTGTGTAGGGCTACAAGAGCACCTCAATTCCGGAGTTAACAAGCTCCACAACATTCGGAGTTCATATTTAAGTAACCTTAGAGTGCATAATAGACCAATGCAATTATACCGAGTACTAACATAGCATGCACACTATCACTGTCAGGCTATGAAAGGGGGAATAGATCGCATCAATACTATCATAGTAATAGTTAACTTCATAATGTACAAGAGATCACAATCATAGCTTATACCAAGTACTACATGATGCACACACTGTCAACATTACATCATGGAGGAGGAATAGACTACTTTAATAACATCACTAGAGTAGCACATAGATGATATTCAACTAGATCACAAAGAAAGAGAGATGAACCACATAGCTACAGTAGAGCCCTCAGCCTCGGGGGAGAACTACTCCCTCCTCATCATAGGAGTCAGCAGCGGCGATGAAGATGGCGGTGGTGTCGATGGAGATGCCTTCCGGGGGAAATTCCCCGTCCCGGCGGCGTGCCGGAACAGAGACTTCTGTCCCCCGAATCTTGGCTTCGTGATGGCGGCGGCTCTGGAACTTTTCTCGTATCGTGGCTTATTCGTTTAGGGTTCTCGCGACAGAGTCCTTAAGTAGGCGGAACGGCAGCCTCGGAGGGGCCCTGGTGGGGCCACACCATAGGGGGTGCGCCCCACCCCTTGGCCACGCCGCCCTGGCGTGTGGGGCCCCCTGGCTCCCCTCTGGTCTCTCTTCGGTGTTCTGGAAGCTTCGTGGAAAAATAAGATACTGGGCATTGATTTCGTCCAATTCCGAGAATATTTCCTTTGTAGGATTTCTGAAACCAAAAACAGCAGAAAACAGGAACTGGCACTTCGGCATCTTGTCAATAGGTTAGTTCCGGAAAATGCATAAAATCATCATAAAGTGTGAGCAAAACATGTAGGTATTGTCATAAAACAAGCATGGAACATCAGAAATTATAGATACGTTGGAGACGTATCAGTCACGCCTTTTTCCTACTGGTCGATTAAACCTTGCTTTCTTACTAAGGGAAAACTTGCTACTGTGCTTATCATACCTTCCTCTTAGGGTTCTCCAACAGTGTGAAGTCAGCGTAACGATAAGAACCATCAATCTATTTTTTGGCATCGTTGCCGGGGAGAAAGAGGATTTCTGCAAGGGGGGTCTCTCATCTCCAGTCTCTTTACTTTATTATAGTTTTCTTAGTTTACTTTATTTTATTGTGTTCGCTTTATTATATCAAAAACACACAAAAAATAGTTTGCTTTTATAGTTGTCTTTATATCAAAAATACAAAAAAATAGTTTCTATTATAGCTATTATTTCTGTTGCTTAGATTATTCCATGCTTACTTTCCATGTTGATGTTTCTTATTTTTTATTTTCACTAGTTAGGCTTAATGGAAAACAACAACAAAATTAGAGAGCTTTATACTATTTATCTTGAGTTAGGACATGAAGTATTCGAAGAGAAAATTAAAAAACTTATGGAACTTTATTTGCATGCTAATGGCAATATTATTAGTACAAATTGTTTGAACACCATTATTGCTAATGATATGGAAAAGTCTAAACTTGGGGAAGCTAGTTCTCATGAAAATGATCTTTTTACTTCCCCCGCTTTAGCGGAGAAAATTTCCTATGATGATTACAATGATGAATATGATATTTTTAGTCCACCTACTATTTAGGAGAAAATTAATTATGATTACAATATGTCTCGTATATCTGATGATTATGGTGATGAGAATAATAATGATAGCTATTTTTTGAATTTTCTCCCACTACAATTAATAAGAATGACTATGCTTATGTGGAGAATAATAATTATTTTATTCGTGTGGCTCGTGGTAAGAATGTTTTATGTGATTGTTATATTGTTGAGTTTATTCATGATGCTACTGAAAGTTATTATGAGAGATGAAAATATGTTCGTAGAACTTTTCATGGTACTAAAACACTTCTCAATATGCTGGATGTTTTGAAGTTAGTCTTGTTTATTCTTTCTATGCTTGTCATTTCGTTCTTTGTGGATTTATTTGTGTACAAGATTTCTATGCATAGGAAGTGGGTTAGACTGAAATGTGTTTCATATTTTCTCATTGATGCTCTCTTTTTCTTCAATTCATATTTCTTATGTCAGCATCTTTTCAAATTACTGAACCTGGCTGAAAGGCGTTAAAGAAAATCACTCTTGGGATATAACCCATGTTTTATTTACAGTAATTTTTCTTTTTGTTGAGTATTGGAAGTTATTACCCCTTTAGTGACCTCTACTTATCATTTTTATTTCTTTTTTTGTGCCAAGAATAGCCTCTAATAGGAAAAAATTAAGATTTAGGAAAGTTGCTGTCCTGGAAACAAATTATGTGTTGTTACCATAAAAATTCGTAAATATAGCCAGAGCGGAATTTTGAGATGCCATTTTTATGCATATGCCCAGGTTATTATCTAACTTTCGTTAGTTGACCACTTTTAGAGATGAGCAATAGAGGAGTTTCAAAAAAATCGATCTTTACATATTGTTCTGTTTTGACAGATTTTGCACTATTTGTATTTGCCTCTTAAAATCTCTTTCTTTTTTAGTTATTTTGATCAAAAAGATTTTTGAAAGGTTGCTACAGTAGCTTAATAGATGTTTGATATATGTTAGTACTGAACACAAGTGGATTTGTTTATTTTGATTGTACTAATGCTGCTAATGAAGAATTGTGTGAAGTTTTTGTATGAAGGAAGTTTTCAAGTGTAGGGAAAGAAGAATGATGTGATGAGATGAAGAATGGACAAAAGCTCAAGCTTGGGGATGCTCCTGCACCCCAAGACATATTCAAGAGGTACAAACATCAAAGCTTGGGGATGCCCAAGGCATCCCCTCTTCATCAACAAAGCAACAAGTCAACTCTCTGTGCGCTATATTTTTATTGCTTCATAGGCTATGTGTTGTTTTTGGACATTTTTTTTATGTAGAATATGTTGGATCCCGGCATATTTTTTTTGGAGAAAGACCCGCTCCTTTTTTATTGCATAGAACGCCCTAGTTTTCGCTGTTATTGTTCTACAAGTGTACTAGTTTTCTGGTACTGCATTTAGCTCTTGTTCTTTCACTTGAATTTTGTTCAGAGCACATTAGTATTCTTTATTATGTATGATTATCTCTCTGGTCCATAATGAATTTCATCTCTGAGAGTTATTTCAAATAAGTTGATTGGTGTTGGATACGAGTAAAATATTTCATGACTATAGTGATGCAAAAGGAAGCTTGTCTAGACTTTGGCATGTCATGTTGGATGTTACTCTTGTCACATGCTTAGTATTTATTATTGTTACATGACTTGTTTCAAATGGCTGAGAGTGCATAATGTTTCATTGAAAGAACCATGTGTCGTTTCTACCATAAAATCATAGTATTGTGGTATTCTCCTTTGATGCTTTATTGGGTTGACTTGGCGCATGCTTACATCATGTTATGACTATAACCAGTCAACTAAAGCTTCTATGATCATTTAGTTTTTGACTTGTAATATCACATTATGCTTTGATTGATAATGTTTTGTCGCTATGCATGATTATGGCGATTATTGCTCTCTTAGTTGGTCGCTCCCAGTCTTTTGCTACCTTTCGTGTGTGCTGAGTATGATCTCTACTCGTGCATCCAACCACCATGAAACAAAGTTTGCCAATTGTGTCCACCATATCTACCTAGTATTATTATAGCTATTCCAAGTAATTCATCATATTTTTATCTTCCAAATTAAATCTTGGCATGAGAAAATTAGTCAGTAAATCTCTCACGAACTTGATGGAACATTTACTTTCTTGCACTTAATAAATTTGATCATTGTGCCTATCTTATGAAGTTTATATGTTTGCAAATTGCGAATTGGGAGTTAGTAGAACCATGCTTTCATGGGGAACACTTTCGACATTGCAATTATATTTACTTGATGTCATGTTCTTTTGTTTATGGATGCCTAGCGATGCGAAATAAAATTTAAACTTGTAAGTACATGGAGTTTGTATACAAGTTAGGGAAATGCTTGGGCCGCTAATCTAAGCCATGCATCATTCATGGTGGAAATTTACAGCTAAGCCAGTGAACATTCTATGAAGCATTTGCAATAAAAAGCTATACCAATAGTAAATAAAAATTGTTGAGATGACCATTGTCTGTTTGTCTTGTCATTTTGGCACGGGATTGCTCCACAAGAGTACCTCCATATCATCGGGCAAGAGGTATCCCGTTGGTGGTTCTCAATAATACATGTATACTTACAATGACAAGAACTTATTTGGGACCTAAGTTGAGTAGAATGAGGTTTAGGTACTCGCATTTAAGGGGCATGAGATTTTCAACTTGTGATTTGCAAGCATATAGCTCATATTTGACTCACATTAACTTTAATCATTCAAGATGCTTATGATAGGGGCAATGAGAGCTCAAAGCTCATAAGTACCATACTTTTTGGAAGGTTTATAAAACTTGTTTATCTTGCTTACTCTGCAAAGAGTCTTTCTTTTTACTATTATGTTGAGTCTTCACCTTCTACTTTATGCACAAATTAAGAGAGCATAGTTACTATTCTTAGTGCAATGTGCATAGTCCCAAAATTATTATTGATTGATTCATGATTGTGCTATTGCTTGCTCTCAAATTACTTGTATCTAGTCACCCTCTAAACTTTGAAGGTGTCCTTGCATTTATGTTTTGCTATTCCATAAGGACATGTTGAGTACCACTTTATTATGTTTACTATATGATCATAAACACAGTTGCTTTCAATGCACTATTATTCATGATCTTTTGTTTGAATTACTCTTCATGTTATAACATAGTTGCTAAGTTCTATTGAATTATATCTATCATGCCTATGTTAGAGTACTTAGATCCAGCTCACAATGCTTTACATGCTTGATCAAAATTGTGTTGGCTTCATGTCACGTCAAAAATTATCTTTGTTATCACTTACCTACTTGAGGACGAGCAGGAGTTAAGCTTGGGGATGCTTGACACGTCTCAAACGTATCTATAATTTTTGATGCTCCATGTTTGTTTTACACCAATTCATATATGTTTTGCTTACACTTCATTGCGCTTTTACATGATTTTCGGCACTAACCTATTAACAAGATGCCACAGTGTAAGTTCCCTATTTTCTGCTGTTTCTGTATTTCAGAAAAGTTGTACAGGAAATATTCTCGGAATTGGACGAAACAAAATCCGGAGTCAATATTTTACCGAAACGAAGACAAAGTACAGAGGGTGGGGGGGTCGAAGAGGCGCAACAGGGCGGCCAGACCACCCGTAGGTGCGGCCTGGACTTGGCCCGCGCCTAGGGTAAGTCTGGGCCCACCAGGCGCCCCACCGACCTAAATCCTCTGCCTATTTATACATCTTCTTGGGAAAAAACCCTGAATACCCGAGCCTCCTGTAGGAGAACGTTGCATAGAAAACAAAAATTTTCCTATCGCGAACACGCAATCCAAGCCAAGAAGCAATCTAGAAGACGGTAGCAACGAGGGGATGATCAAGACTAACCCTTGAAGAGATTCCAAAGCCTATAAGAGTAGGCTCTTATTGCTGCGGTAGACGATCACTTGCCGCTTGCAAAAGCACGTAGAAGATCTTGATCACGATCGTTTCCGGCGCCACGAACGGGCAGCACCTCCGTACTCGGTCACACGTTCGGTTGTTGATGAAGACGACGTCCACCTCCCCGTTCCAGCGGGCAGCGGAAGTAGTAGCTCCTCTTGAATCTGACAGCACGACGGCGTGGTGTCGGTGGTGGTGGAGAAATCCGGCGGAGCTTCGCTTAAGCGTGCGGGATGTGGTGGAGGAGAGAGACCGCTAGGGTTTGGGGAGAGAGGGGGGTTGGGCGCCGGCCCTCTAAGGGGTGCGGCCAAGGCTGAGCCAAAGAGTGGCTGCCCCCCTCCCTCTCCTCCTCATTATATAGGTGGAAGCCCCAAGAGTTCTAGTCCAAGTCTTCGAATAAGACCCCAACACTAAAACCTCCCATATGTGGGAAACCTACTCAAGGAGGGAGTCCTACCCAAGGTGGGACTCCCACCTTTCCTTGAGGTGGGGTGGCCGGCCACCTTTAGGTGGAGTCCACCTGGGACTCTTCCCTTTAGGGCTGGCCGGCCATGCTAGTGGAGTCTCTTCGGGACTCTACTTTCCAAAGTGCCATTCTTCCGGACTTTTCTAGAACCTTCTAGAACCTGCCATAAATGCACCGGATCATTTCCAAACTTGGAATATGACTTCCTATATATGAATCTTATTCTCCGGACCATTCCGGAACTCCTCGTGATGTCTGGGATCTCATCCGGGACTCCGAACAAATATTCGAACTCCATTCCATATTCAAGTTCTACCATTTCAACATCCAACTTTAAGTGTGTCACCCTACGGTTCGTGAACTATGCGGACATGGTTGAGTACTCACTCCGACCAATAACCAATAGCGGGATCTGGAGATCCATAATGGCTCCCACATATTCAACGATGACTTCAGGTGATCGAATGAACCATTCACATACGATACCAATTCCCTTTGTCACGCGATATTTTACTTGTCCGAGGGTTTGATCATCGGTATCACTCTATACCTTGTTCAACCTCGTCTCGACAAGTACTCTTTACTCATCTTGTGGTATGTGGTCTCTTATGAACTTATTCATATGCTTGCAAGACATAGACGACATTCCACCGAGAGGGCCCAGAGTATATCTATCCGTCATCGGGATGGACAAATCCCACTGTTGATCCATATGCTTCAACTCATACTTTCCGGATACTTAATCCCACCTTTATAACCACCCATTTACGCAGTGGCGTTTGGTGTAATCAAAGTACCTTTCCGGTATAAGTGATTTACATGATCTCATGGTCATAAGGACTAGGCAACTATGTATCGAAAGCTTATAGCAAATAACTTAATGACGAGATCTTATGCTACGCTTAATTGGGTGTGTCCATTACATCATTCATATAATGACATAACCTTGTTATTAATAACATCCAATGTTCATGATCACGAAACCATGATCATCTATTAATCAACAAGCTAGTTATACAAGAGGCTTACTAGGGACTCTTTGTTGTTCACATAACACACATGTATCAATGTTTCGGTTAATACAATTATAGCATGGTATGTAAACATTATCATAAACACGAAGATATATTATAATAACCATTTTATTATTGCCTCTTGGGCATATCTCCAACAGTCTCCCACTTGCACTAGAGTCAATAATCTAGTTTACATTTGTAAAGATATAACACCTTGGTCTTCTGGTGTTTTATCATGTATTGCTCACGAGAGAGGTTTTTAGTCAACGGATCTGACATGCTCAGAACCGTATGTATTTTGTAATTCATTTGCGTCTTAACGCATCACTCATTTCCAAATGAGTCGGCATTAAATATGTTTGGTCTTCTGGTGGAACCTTAATTCCGCGGTCTGAAATATGTCACTAATATTGTCACACACAATATAGCTTCAAAGTTCTGACTCTGTCGGAAATACACCAGGTTCTCAAAGAACCTCTTGACTTAGCATCCTTTGTCATTGTCAAAACAATGACATACTCTGCCTTCTTTTGTAGATTCCGTCACAATATTTAGAACTCTTCTAAATCTAGCATAGACAACTTCTAGCTCATTGTGCTACCTTTTAAACAACACTTAGTCTAATTTGAGATTGAAATTATATTTTATATGTGACAAAACCAATACCGGTGTAACACCTTACAGCGATTTGTTTGTCATTTCTTCATAAAAAAAAAAATATATATCCTTAGTTCTTCTAAAGTACTCAAGGATATTCTTACTGTTGTCCAATGATCATCATATGAATCATTCTGGTATATGCTCATAACACTTTATAGCACATGATATCTGATTGTGTACATATTATTCGTGATCTAAAATCACTCATGTGTTTTTACTCATCGAGTGTCATATACACTCAAGTCTTGTTAAAACTTCACATGACAAGAACATTTTCTTAATATTTCTATATTGAACTACTTCAATATCCATCATATGTACTTTGACTTAAACTTATTTATGTGTTTCAATCTATCTTCATAGATCTTGACACTAAATTTGTTTCAGTCCATATCCTTTCATTGAAGTTAATTCTCAATGAAACCTTTTAATCAAGTATATAATTACATCATTTATAACCAACTATATGTCACCTACATAAAGTATTATAAATGTGTCTTAGCGCTCCCACTTAATTTCTTGCAAATGCAAGCCTCTTCATTGTTTCTGATGAAATCAAAAAACTCTTTGACTATTTCATCTAGTGAAGATTCAAACTCCGCTATACTTACTTCATCAAATTGAAGTTTGTATACCTATCTAGTATTCCACGGACCAGCAAAACTCTTGGTTGTATCTTGTATACACCTTTAATACACACTTCTGATAAGTAATGTATTTTGCCATCCTACTAACATATCTCATAAAGGAAATATGTAGTGATTACTAGAATAATCCATATAGACTTTAAGCATTGCTACGGAAGATCTAATCTTGTCGTAGTCAACTCTTTGAACTTTGTTGTAAACAACTTTTCGACAAGTTAAGCTTCTTCAAGGATATTTCATCCAAGTCCATCAATTTTATAGATCTATTTACTTTCAAAAAGTATTCATCTATCTTGGATTTCATGGCGTATAGCCATTTTAACGGAGTCAGGGCCCATCATAACTTCTTTGTTTGTAGTTGGTTTATCATTGTTCATAATCAATCCTTTGTCCACAAATCATTTATTTGATCACAAAGTAAACCATACCTACAAGGTTCAATATGTACTTCGATCTCCATGGCTAAAACACTTTGTAGTCATGGGAGCCATGATAAATCGTGGCCGCTTTCGAAACCAATTCCGATGCTGCGCTACTCTGATCATTATGCTCAGGTTCATAAACCTTATCAAATTATATTGTCCTCCCACTCAAATACTTCATTAGAAACAATTTCTCGGAAATAAGAAACATTGACAAACACTTTTGTCTTTGTCTTGTGAGAAGAATTCCCAATCAATTCTCTGGGATAACCAACAAAGACATTCATCCGATTTTAGTTGTAAACTCTTAGACCAAAATTTAAAGAAAGGACTATTAAGGTTTATACCCATGCCATAACTCGTATGGTGTCATTTCAACGGATCATGATGATGCTCTATTTAGTGTAAAAGCGGTAGTCACTAAAGCATAATCCACAAAAATATGATGGCATCAATATTTTATCTCATCATTGATCCAACAAAGTTTGGATATATCTCTTGGATACTTCATCATCACTATGATACTCCAAGAAACATAAGTTGTAGAACAATTTCATAACTCTCTTAGATGTTTGCTAAAACTCGTAATTCAAATATTTTCACCATGATCCAATCATAGATATTTGACTTTTCTATTACGATGATTTCCACTTCATGCTGAAATTTATTTGAATCCTATTCAAATGTTTCAAACTTTTCCTTATTGAATATATCCACATATATACTCAATTCATTGTTTGAAGGTTTTCATGAAATAGAAGAATCTCCCGCACACAACTATGCCTAGTGAACCACATACATCATCATGTATATTTTCACAAAGTTAGTTACCCGTTCAACTCTTGGCCTATGAACGGTATTTTAATCATTCTCTTTAGAAAAGATTTGCAAGTGCCAAATGATTCAAAAATCAAATGACTCCAAAAATCCATTTGCATGGAGTTCCTTCATGCGTTCCTTTCTAACATGACCTAAATGGCGGTTCCACAAATAAGTGGAATTCAAATCATTTGCCTTATGGCATTTTAGCGTCAGTTTTATGTATGTGTGTTTCACCATTAAGATTTATAATAACTTATCCATCGTACATGGAGTAATGTCATAATTTGAACAACTCATTGTTTTCATTTGACCAGAGCAAAATAACAATTATTAAGTTCTTTATTATAAATTCTAAGGGCTAGATAGAATGTCAACGACAAACATAATAACACTTTATTTTGTTCCAGACGTGCAATTCTATTATATTCCTTGTCAGTCACTTAGGCCATTGTATTCTTGTATTGCATTGTTTTGTATGACACTTCATACCAACCAATATGGTACTAATACCCAAGAATTTCATTGTGTGACTTAACTAGGAATACAACCATAACATGTATATCATTTATATACACCTGAGCTAGACTTTCTAGTCTTTTCTTTTCTTTTGCCAAAATATCTTTTGCAGTTTCTCTTTTAGCTTTCCTCATTATTCAGAAAAACACTTCAACATCATTAACTTCTAGGTTTGTTGGTCAAATACCAATAACCTTGAGGTTCTTACTTTGAAGTTGATCATCATATGACAAGTGTTCCAGATTTCACTATTAGTAACTTTGTAATATGATGAACAATTTCACTCATAATTTTATCCATCATATCATGACGACTTTCCGAGACCATGTCTGTACATGCTAGGCTCGTAAAGTTTTAACCTTGGCATTTGCATGTGCAAATCTAGCTTGTACCCGTTTTATGCACACGTAGAATCTATCACACCCAATCATCACGTGATGCTTCGAAACGACGAGTCTTAGTAACGGTGCATATTTAAGGATGGTCACTTCATGGATATGCGAATATCGTTAGTGCCCCAATAGTTGGAGGATTGTGACGCCTTGCGTCTTCAACCTTCGTACATTCCCATAAAACTTATGAGTTTATGTAGTCTCACCAAACTTTATTCTATCATCTTGCAATAAGGTCTTAGATATCACATATATCTCATACCTTGATTATTTCTGAAAACTAAATTTTCAGCTCCTTACTTTTCAAACAGATTTGAATTTCAAGTTTCACGGAGACAAGATAACTTTAGGTACTAATTGAAACCATAGCTCTTTGAATCAACAATGTGAGGTTTACTAAAAGTTTGCAATAGGACTTAATCAATTCTTGATTCTTTAACAATACGGTACCAATCCGTAAAGTTTCTTGTCAGATTTTAACAGTATTTCTATCTCAATTATAAGACTAGCGCATAGAAGTAAACGGATGCCAATACTACAAAATTAATTCAAAATACTACTCAGACTATGTTTATGATAATTAGTTCATGTTTTAATCTAATTACTAATGAACTCCCACTTAATACAACATCCCTCATAGTTGTTAAGTGGTACACGATCCAAATTCACTACACCAAACACCGATCATCACGTGAGATGATGTAGCTTCAATGGTGAACATCAACATGTTGATCATATCATCCATATGACTCGTGTTCAACCTTTCGGTTTCCGTTGTCCCGAGGCCATGTCTGTACATGCTAGGCTCGTCAAGCAAACCCAAGTATTCTGCGTGTGCAACATGGCTTACACCCGTTGTATGTGAATCGTTGAATCTATCACATCCGATCATCACGAGATGCTTCGAAACGACGAACTGTTACAATGGTGCATACGAGGGGAGAACACTTTATTATCTTGATATTATTGTGAGGGATCATCTTATAATGCTACCGTCGCGATCTAAGCAAAATAAGATGCATAAAGGATTAACATCACATGCAGTTCATATGTGATATGATATGGCCCTTTTGTCTCTGCGCCTTTGATCTTCATCTCCAAAGCACGGACATGATCTCCATCATCTTCGGGCATGATCTCCATCATTGTCGGCGTAGCGTCAAGGTTCATGGCGCCGTCTTCATGATTGTCCTCCATGTAGCAACTATTACAACTACTTTGAAATACCTCTCAACATGAAATTTAAAGACAACCATAAGGCTCCTGCCGGTTGCCACAATACAATAATGATCATCTCATACATATTCATCATCATATCATGGCCATATCACATCACCAAACCCTGCAAAAACAAGTTAGACGTCTCTAATTTGGTTTGCATATTTTACGTGGTTTAGGGTTTTCGAGTAAGATCTAATCTACCTACGAACATGAACCACAACGGTGATACTAGTGTTGTCAATAGAAGAGTAAATTGAATCTTCACTATAGTAGGAGAGACAGACACCCGCAAAGCCTCTTATGCAATACAAGTTGCATGTCGAACGAGGAACAAGTCTCATGAACGCGGTCATGTAAAGTTAGTCCGAGCCGCTTCATCCCACTATGCCACAAAGATGCAAAGTACTCAAACTAAAGATAACAAGAGCATCAACGCCCACAAAACCTTTGTGTTCTACTCGTGCAACCATCTATGCATAGACACGGCTCTGATACCACTGTAGGAGAACGTTGCATAGAAAACAAAAAATTTCCTATCGCGAACACGCAATCCAAGCCAAGAAGCAATCTAGAAGACGGTAGCAACGAGGGGATGATCAAGACTAACCCTTGAAGAGATTCCAAAGCCTATAAGAGTAGGCTCTTATTGCTGCGGTAGACGATCACTTGCCGCTTGCAAAAGCGCGTAGAAGATCTTGATCACGATCGTTTCCGGCGCCACGAACGGGCAGCACCTCCGTACTCGGTCACACGTTCGGTTGTTGATGAAGACGACGTCCACCTCCCCGTTCCAGCGGGCAGCGGAAGTAGTAGCTCCTCTTGAATCTGACAGCACGACGGCGTGGTGTCGGTGGTGGTGGAGAAATCCGGCGGAGCTTCGCTTAAGCGTGCGGGATGTGGTGGAGGAGAGAGACCGCTAGGGTTTGGGGAGAGAGGGGGGTTGGGCGCCGGCCCTCTAAGGGGTGCGGCCAAGGCTGAGCCAAAGAGTGGCTGCCCCCCTCCCTCTCCTCCTCATTATATAGGTGGAAGCCCCAAGAGTTCTAGTCCAAGTCTTCGAATAAGACCCCAACACTAAAACCTCCCATATGTGGGAAACCTACTCAAGGAGGGAGTCCTACCCAAGGTGGGACTCCCACCTTTCCTTGAGGTGGGGTGGCCGGCCACCTTTAGGTGGAGTCCACCTGGGACTCTTCCCTTTAGGGCTGGCCGGCCATGCTAGTGGAGTCTCTTCGGGACTCTACTTTCCAAAGTGCCATTCTTCCGGACTTTTCTAGAACCTTCTAGAACCTGCCATAAATGCACCGGATCATTTCCAAACTTGGAATATGACTTCCTATATATGAATCTTATTCTCCGGACCATTCCGGAACTCCTCGTGATGTCCGGGATCTCATCCGGGACTCCGAACAAATATTCGAACTCCATTCCATATTCAAGTTCTACCATTTCAACATCCAACTTTAAGTGTGTCACCCTACGGTTCGTGAACTATGCGGACATGGTTGAGTACTCACTCCGACCAATAACCAATAGCGGGATCTGGAGATCCATAATGGCTCCCACATATTCAACGATGACTTCAGTGATCGAATGAACCATTCACATACGATACCAATTCCCTTTGTCACGCGATATTTTACTTGTCCGAGGTTTGATCATCGGTATCACTCTATACCTTGTTCAACCTCGTCTCCTGACAAGTACTCTTTACTAAATCTTGTGGTATGTGGTCTCTTATGAACTTATTCATATGCTTGCAAGACATAGACGACATTCCACCGAGAGGGCCCAGAGTATATCTATCCGTCATCGGGATGGACAAATCCCACTGTTGATCCATATGCTTCAACTCATACTTTCCGGATACTTAATCCCACCTTTATAACCACCCATTTACGCAGTGGCGTTTGGTGTAATCAAAGTACCTTTCCGGTATAAGTGATTTACATGATCTCATGGTCATAAGGACTAGGCAACTATGTATCGAAAGCTTATAGCAAATAACTTAATGACGAGATCTTATGCTACGCTTAATTGGGTGTGTCCATTACATCATTCATATAATGACATAACCTTGTTATTAATAACATCCAATGTTCATGATCACGAAACCATGATCATCTATTAATCAACAAGCTAGTTATACAAGAGGCTTACTAGGGACTCTTTGTTGTTCACATAACACACATGTATCAATGTTTCGGTTAATACAATTATAGCATGGTATGTAAACATTATCATAAACACGAAGATATATTATAATAACCATTTTATTATTGCCTCTTGGGCATATCTCCAACACCTCCATCCACGAAAAGTTCCATCACGACCGCCATCGCAGAACCCATCTTTTGGGGTTCTGA
Source organism: Lolium perenne (assembly GCF_019359855.2). Classification (NCBI taxonomy): domain Eukaryota; kingdom Viridiplantae; phylum Streptophyta; class Magnoliopsida; order Poales; family Poaceae; genus Lolium; species Lolium perenne. The sequence continues at coordinate 130,170,631 of NC_067249.2, read as the reverse complement.
AGCTCTTCCTGGCACCCTGCCGGAGGGGGAAATCATCGCCAGAGGCATCTACATCGCAAGGCCCACCTCCGAAGTGATGTGTGAGTAGTTCACCCCTGGACTACGGGTCCATAGCAGTAGCTAGATGGTTGTCTTCTCCACTTTGTGCTTGATGTATCGATCTTGTGAGCTGCCCTACATGATCAAGATCATCTTTATGTAATCCTATATGTTTGGTTTGTTGGGATCCGATGAATATTGTATACTATGTTGAGATTGATTATGTATTTATGTCATATGTTATTTGTGATCTTGCATGCTCTCTGTTGCTAGTAGAAACTCTAGCCAAGTGGACACTTGTGACTCCAAAAGGGGGTATTTATGCTCGATAGTAGGTTCATGCCTCTAGTTTTCTGGGAGAGTGACTTTATAACTTCTAAGATTGTAGATGTGCTTTTCCTACTAGGGAGAAAATAACAATGTTTTATCTGAGAGTAATTCTATTGTTTACTTTACACAAATTACTTAATGCGATAGTCTGTTGCTTGCAACTTAATACTGAAAGGGGTTCGGACGATAACCTGAAGTTGGATTATTAGTCATAGACGCAGTTGGATTACGGTCTATGTATTATGTTGTAATGCCCATATCAAATCTCATAGTAATCATCTTGTCCTGTATGGTCAATATTCTATCAATTGTCCAGCTGTAATTTGTTCACCCAACATGCTATTTCTTTATGGAGAGACACCTCTAGTGAACTGTGGACCCCGGTCATATTTCCTTTACTGATAAATTCAACTGCAATCTTGTTCTGTTTACTTTCTGCAAACATATCCTTCCATTCGAGACGTCTAATCATTTGTGTTCAGCAAACCGGTGATATTGACAACCTCACTGCAAGTTGGGGCAAAGTACTTTGGTTGTGTTGTGTGCAGGTTCCACGTTGTTGATGATGCCGGTAGTGCACCCTGCCACTAGTCAGCCAGCAACACCTTCAGAAGTCACGCCTTTCTCTTACTGATCAATTAAACCTTGGTTTCTTACTGAGGGAAAACTTGCTACTGTGCTCATCATACCTTCCTCTTAGGGTTCGCCAACAGTGTGAAGTCGGCATAATGATAAGCACCATCACATCCTAGAGAACGTCATCGACAGTATCCACAACGGCGCTCTAAGGTTGTAGGTGCCGTCCTCACCGCCACAATCTCCCGCAGCGCGCTGGCAGCCAAGGAGGACGTACTCGTCCTCCTCCAACTCTTCCTCATCAGGGCTGGCCCGATCGACGCCATCATCGTCGCACCGCTCCGCGCCCTACACCATCCCCAAGCGCGTGGTGAAGGAGGAGACGGAGTTCGCGATGATGCCCGTCAAAGGCACGGCGGCAGCGGCAGCAGCAATGGCGCGGCGGCCGCGCCCTCCTCGTCCCGAAGCCAGAGGTGAAGGAGGAGCAGGACGACGAGGCAGTGGCGAAGGCGGCGCTGCTAGCAGATTACGAGCGGCAGCAGCGGCTCATCGCCAGCAGCGACGACCCCGAGGACTGCCCAGGGCTGCGAGCGGTGTGCTTGGCGTCGATGAATGCTGGCGTGAAGTTGACGTGGGAGTTAGAGATCTCTGTAGTGTAACTTTTCTTCAGGTCCCCGGCAACGGCGCCAGAAAACAGTCTTGATGACGCGTCAAGCACACGCCGGTTGGGAACCCCAAGAGGAAGGTGTGATGCGTACAACAGCAAGTTTTCCCTCAGTAAGAAACCAAGGTTATCGAACCAGTAGGAGTCAAGGAGCACGTGAAGGTTGTTGGTGGCGAAGTGTAGTGCGGCGCAACACCAGGGATTCCGGCGACAACGTGGAACCTGCACAACACAATCCAAATACTTTGCCCCAACTTAATAGTGAGATTGTCAATCTCACCGGCTTGCTGTAACAAAGGATTAAATGTATGGTGTGGAAAATGATGTTTGTATGTGAAGAACGGTAAAAAACAATGTTTGCAGTAGATTGTATTCAGATGTAAAAGAATGGACCGGGGTCCACAGTTCACTAGTGGTGTCTCTCCAATAAGAAATAGCATGTTGGGTGAACAAATTACAGTTGGGCAATTGACAAATAAAGAGGTCATAACAATGCACATACATATCATGATGAGTAGAGTGAGATTCAATTGGGCATTATGACAAAGTACATAGACCGCTATCCAGCATGCATCTATGCCTAAAAAGTCCACCTTCGGGTTAGCATCCGAACCCCTTCCAGTATTAAGTTGCAAACAACAGACAATTGCATTAAGTATGGTGCGTAATGTAATCAACACAAATATCCTTAGACAAAGAATTGATGTTTTATCCCTAGTGGCAACAGCACATCCACAACCTTAGAACTTTCTGTCACTGTCCCAGATTTAATGGAGGCATGAACCCACTATCGAGCATAAATACTCCCTCTTGGAGTTACAAGTATCAACTTGGCCAAAGCCTCTACTAGCAACGGAGAGCATGCAAGATCATAAACAACACATATATGATAGATTGATAATCAACTTGACATAGTATTCCATATTCATCGGATCCCAACAAACACAACATGTAGCATTACAAATAGATGATCTTGATCATGATAGGCAGCTCACAAGATCTAACATGATAGCACAATGAGGAGAAGACAACCATCTAGCTACTGCTATGGACCCATCAATCCGGAGGCGATCATGGTGATGAAGAGTCCTCCGGGAGATGATTCCCCTCTCCGGCAGGGTGCCGGAGGCGATTTCCTGAATCTCCCGAAATGGGATTGGCGGCGGCGGCGTCTCTGGAAGGTTTTCCGTATCGTGGCACTCGGTACAGGGGTTTTCGCGACGAAGGCTATAAGTAGGCGGAAGGGCAGGGTTGGAGGCGGCACGAGGGGCCCACCCCATAGGGCGGCGCGGGCCCCCCTTAGGCCGCGCGGCCCTATGGTGGCGGCGCCTCGTGGCCCCACTTCGTATCCCCTTCGGTCTTCTGGAAGCTTCGTGGAAAAATAAGACCCTGGGCGTTGATTTCGTCCAATTCCGAGAATATTTCCTTTGTAGAATTTTTGAAACCAAAAACAGCAGAAAACAACAACTGGCTCTTCGGCATCTCGTCAATAGGTTAGTGCCGGAAAATGCATATAAATGGCATAAAGTGTGTATAAAATATGTGAGTATCATCATAAAAGTATCATGGAACATAAGAAATTATAGATACGTTTGAGACGTATCAAGAATCCCCAAGCTTAGTTCCTACTCGCCCTCGAGTAGGTAAACGATAACAAGGATAATTTCTGAAGTGACATGCTATCATAATCTTGATCAATACTATTGTAAAGCATATGTAACGAATGAAGTGATTCGAAGCAATGGTAAAGACAATGAATAAACAACTGAATCATATAGCAAAGACTTTTCATGAATAGTACTTTCAAGACAAGTATCAATAAGACTTGCATAGGAGTTAACTCATAAAGCAATAGATTCTTAGTAGAAAGTTTTGAAGCAACACAAAGGAAGATATAAGTTTCAGCGGTTGCTTTCAACTTCAACATGTTTATCTCATGGATAATTGTCAACACAAAGTAATATGATGAATGCAAATAAGCAAGTATGTAAGAATCAATGCACACGGTTGACACAAGTGTTTGCTTCTATGATAGAAAGAAGTAGGTAAACTGACTCAACATAAAAGTAAAAGAAAGGCCCTTCGCAGAGGGAAGCAGGGATAAAATCATGTGCTAGAGCTTTTCAAGTTTTGAAATCATATAGAGAGCATAAAAGTAAAGTTTTGAGAGGTGTTTGTTGTTATCAACGAATGGTAGTGGGCACTCTAACCCCCTCATCAAACAGACTTCCAAAGAGCGGCTCCCATGAAGGACGTTATCTCTACCAGCAAGGTAGATCATCCCTCTTCTCTTTTGTTTACACATGTACTTTAGTTTTAGTTTTTTATTTATTTATGGATGACACTCCTCCCAACCTTTTCCTTTCTCAAGCCATGGCTAACCGAATCCTCGGGTGCCTTCCAACAATCTCATACCATGGAGGAGTGTCTATTTGCAAAATTAAGTTGCTTACTGATGAATCAGAGCAAAACATGTGAAGAGAATTATTAATGAAAGTTAATTAATTGGGGGCTGGGAACCCCGCTGCCAGCTCTTTTTGCAAAATTATTGGATAAGCGGATGAAACCACTAGTCCATTGGTGAAAGTCTGCCCAACAAAATTGAAAGATAAAACACCACATACTTCCTCATGAGCTATAAAACATTGACAGAAATAAGAGATAATAACTTTTGAATTGTTTAAAGGTAGCACATGAAGTATTTACTTGGAATGGCAGAAAAATACCATGTAGTAGGTAGGTATGGTGGACACAAATGGCATAGTTTTTGGCTCAAGGATTTGGATGCACGAGAAGTATTCCCTCTCAATACAAGGCTTTGGCTAGCAAGGTTGTTTGAAGCAAACACAAGTATGAACTGGTACAACAAAACTTACATAAGAACATATTGCAAGCATTATAAGACTCTACACTGTCTTCCTTGTTGTTCAAACCCTCACCAAAAAATATCTAGACTTTAGAGAGACCAATCATGCAAACCAAATTTCAACAAGCTCTACGGTATTTCTTCATTAATAGGTGCAAAGTACATGATACAAGAGCTTAAACATGATCTATTTGAGCACAACAATTGCCAAGTATCATATTATTCAAGACAATATACCAATTACCACATGCAGCATTCTCTGTTTCCAACCATATAACAATGAACGAAGCAGTTTCAACCTTCGCCATGAACATTAAGAGTAAAGCTAAGAACACATGTGTTCATATGCAACAGCGGAGCGTGTCTCTCTCCCAAACAAAGAATGCTAGGATCCGATTTTATTCAAACAAAAACAAAAATAAAAACATAAAGACGCTCCAAGTAAAGCACATAAGATGTGACGGAATAAAAATATAGTTTCACTAGAGGTGACCTGATAAGTTGTCGATGAAGAAGGGGATGCCTTGGGCATCCCCAAGCTTAGATGCTTGAGTCTTCTTGAAATATGCAGGGATGAACCACGGGGGCATCCCCAAGCTTAGAGTTTTCACTCTTCTTGATCCTATTGTATCATCCTCCTCTCTTGATCCTTGAAAACTTCCTCCACACCAAACTCAAAACAAACTCATTAGAGGGTTAGTGCATAATCAAAAACTCACATATTCAGAGGTGACATAATCATTCTTAACACTTCTGGACATTGCACAAAGCTACTGAAAGTTAATGGAAAAAAGAAATCCATCAAACATAGCAAAACAGGCAATGCGAAATAAAAGGCAGAATCTGTCAAAACAGAACAGTCCGTAAAGACGAATTTTCCTGGGGCACTTAACTTGATCAGATTAAAATGCTCAAATTGAATGAAACTTGCGTACATATCTGAGGATCACGCACGTAAATTGGAAAAATTTTCTGAGTTACCTACAGAGAATCCTACTCAAATTCGTGACAGCAAGAAATCTGTTTCTGCGCAGTAATCCAAATCTAGTATCATCTTTACTATCAAAGACTTTACTTGGCACAACAATGCAATAAAATAAAGATAAGGAGAGGTTGCTACAGTAGTAACAACTTCCAAGACTCAAATATAAAACAAAAGTGCAGAAATAAAATAATGGGTTGTCTCCCATAAGCGCTTTTCTTTAACGCCTTTCAGCTAGGTGCAGAAAGTGTGAATCAAGTATTATCAAGAGATGAAGGATCAACATCATAATTTTTTCTAATAATAGAATCAAAAGGTAACTTAATTCTCTTTCTAGGGAAGTGTTCCATACCTTTCTTGAGAAGAAATTGATATTTAATATTACCTTCCTTCATATCAATAATAGCACCAACAGTTCGAAAAAAAGGTCTTCCCAAAATAATGGGACAAGATGCATTGCATTCAATATCCAAGGCAACAAAATCAACGGGGACAAGGTTATTGTTAACCGTAATGCGAACATTATCAATCCTGCCCAAAGGTTTCTTTGTAGAATTATCAGCAAGATTAACATCCAAATAACAATTTTTCAATGGTGGCAAGTCAAGCATATTATAGATTTTCTTAGGCATAACAGAAATACTTGCACCAAGATCACATAAAACATTACAATCAAAATCATTGACCTTCATCTTAATGATGGGCTCCCAACCATCTTCCAACTTCCTAGGAATAGAAGTTTCAAGTTTTAATTTATCTTCTCTAGCTTTAATGAGAGCATTTGTAATATGTTTTGTAAAGGCCAAATTTATAGCACTAGCATTAGGACTTCTAGCAAGTTTTTGTAAGAACTTTATAACTTCAGAGATGTGACAATAATCAAAATCTAAACCATTATGATCTACAGCAATGGGATCATTGTCCCCAATATTTTTAAAAATTTCAGCAGTTTTATCACAGGCAGTTTCAGCAGTTTTAGCAGTTTCAGACAGTTTTGCACGCTTTGCATTAGGAGTAGAAACATTGCCAACACCAATTATTTTACCATTGATAGTAGGGGGTGTAGCAACATGTGAAGCGTTAACATTACTAGTGGTGGTAATAGTCCAAACTTTAGCTACATTATTCTCTTTAGCATTTTCTTCTTTTTCCCACCTAGCACGCAATTCAGCCATCAATCTAATATTTTCATTAATTCGAACTTGGATAGCGTTTGCTGTAGAAAATGACTTAATATCTTTAGTTTCATTAGGCACAGCTTTCAATTTTAAAAGATCAACATCAGCAGCAAGACTATCAACCTTAGAAGAAAGAATATCAATTTTACCAAGCTTTTCTTCAACAGATTTGTTAAAAGCAGTTTCTGTACTAATAAATTATTTAAGCATGGCTTCAAGACCAGGGGGTACACTCCTATTATTGTTGTAAGAATTACCATAAGAATTACCATAACCATTACTATTATGAGAAGGATATGGCCTATAGTTGTTACCAGAATTATTCCTATAAGCATTGTTGTTGAAATTATTATTTTTAATGAAGTTCACATCAACATGCTCTTCTTGAGCAACCAATGAACCTAACGGAACATTATTAGGATCAACATTAGATATACCATTCACAAGCATAGACATAATAGCATCAATCTTATCACTCAAGGAGGATGTTTCTTCAACAGAATTTACCTTCTTACCTTGTGGAGCTCTTTCCGTGTGCCATTCAGAGTAATTAATCATCATATCATCAAGAAGCTTTGTTGCGGCGCCTAGAGTGATGGACATAAAAGTACCTCCAGCAGCTGAATCCAATAGGTTCCGCGAAGAAAAATTCAATCCTGCATAAAAGGTTTGGATGATCATCCAAGTAGTCAGTCCATGGGTAGGGCAATTCTTGACCAAAGATTTCATTCTTCCCATGCTTGAGCAACATGCTCATTATCCAATTGCTTAAAATTCATTATGCTACTTCTCAAAGATATAATTTTAGCAGGAGGATAATATCTACCAATGAAAGCATCCTTACATTTAGTCCATGAATCAATACTATTCTTAGGCAAAGATAGCAACCAATCTTTAGCTCTCCCTCTTAAGGAGAAAGGAAACAATTTTAATTTTATAATGTCACCATCTACATCCTTATACTTTTGCATTTCACAAAGTTCAACAAAATTATTAAGATGGACAGCAGCATCATCGGAACTAACACCAGAAAATTGCTCTCTCATAACAAGATTCAGTAAAGCAGGTTTAATTTCATAAAATTCTGCTGTAGTAGCAGGTGGAGCAATAGGTGTGCATAAGAAATCATTATTATTTGTGCTAGTGAAGTCACACAACTTAGTATTCTCAGGAGTACCCATTTTAGCAATAGTAAATAAAGCAAACTAGATAAAGTAAATGCAAGTAACTAATTTTTTGTGTTTCTAATATAGAGAACGCAAACAAGACAGTAAATAAAGTAAAGCAAGTAACTAATTTTTTTGTATTTTGATATAAGAAAGCAAACAAAGCAATAAATAAAATAAAGTAAAGCAAGACAAAAATAAAGTAAAGAGATTGGAAGTGAGAGACTCCCCTTGCAGCGTGTCTTGATCTCCCCGGCAACGGCACCAGAAAACAGTTGCTGGCGTGAAGTTGACGTGGGAGTTAGAGATCTCTGTAGTGTAACTTTTCTTCAGGTCCCCGGCAACGGCGCCAGAAAACAGTCTTGATGACGCGTCAAGCACACGCCCGTTGGGAACCCCAAGAGGAAGGTGTGATGCGTACAGCAGCAAGTTTTCCCTCAGTAAGAAACCAAGGTTATCGAACCAGTAGGAGTCAAGGAGCACGTGAAGGTTGTTGGTGGCGGAGTGTAGTGCGGCGCAACACCAGGGATTCCGGTGCCAACGTGGAACCTACACAACACAATCCAAATACTTTGCCCCAACTTAACAGTGAGGTTGTCCATCTCACCGGCTTGCTGTAACAAAGGATTAAATGTATGGTGAGGAAAATGATGTTTGTATGCGAAGAACAGTAAAGAACAATGTTTGCAGTAGATTGTATTCAGATGTAAAAGAATGGACCGGGGCCCACAGTTCACTAGTGGTGTCTCTCCAATAAGAAATAACATGTTGGGTGAACAAATTACAGTTGGGCAATTGACAAATAAAGAGGGCATAACAATGCACATACATATCATGATGAGTAGAGTGAGATTCAATTGGGCATTACGACAAAGTACATAGACCGCTATCCAGCATGCATCTATGCCTAAAAAGTCCACCTTCGGGTTAGCATCCGCACCCCTTCCAGTATTTAGTTGCAAACAACAGACAATTGCATTAAGTATGGTGCGTAATGTAATCAACACAAATATCCTTAGACAAAGCATTGATGTTTTATCCCTAGTGGCAACAGCACATCCACAACCTTAGAACTTTCTGTCACTGTCCCAGATTTAATGGAGGCATGAACCCACTATCGAGCATAAATACTCCCTCTTGGAGTTACAAGTATCAACTTGGCCAGAGCCTCTACTAGCAACGGAGAGCATGCAAGATCATAAACAACACATATATGATAGATTGATAATCAACTTGACATAGTATTCCATATTCATTGGATCCCAACAAACACAACATGTAGCATTACAAATAGATGATCTTGATCATGATAGGCAGCTCACAAGATCTAACATGATAGCACAATGAGGAGAAGACAACCATCTAGCTACTGCTATGGACCCATAGTCCAGGGGTGAACTACTCACACATCAATCCGGAGGCGATCATGGTGATGAAGAGTCCTCCGGGAGATGATTCCCCTCTCCGGCAGGGTGCCGGAGGCGATCTCCTGAATCCCCCGAGATGGGATTGGCGGCGGCGGCGTCTCTGGAAGGTTTTCCGTATCGTGGCTCTCGGTACAGGGGTTTTCGCGATGAAGGCTATAAGTAGGCGGAAGGGCAGGGTTGGAGGCGGCACGAGGGGCCCACCCCATAGGGCGGCGCGGGCCCCCCTTAGGCCGCGCGGCCCTATGGTGGCGGCGCCTCGTGGCCCCACTTCGTATCCCCTTCGGTCTTCTGGAAGCTTCGTGGAAAAATAAGACCCTGGGCGTTGATTTCGTCCAATTCCGAGAATATTTCCTTTGTAGAATTTCTGAAACCAAAAACAGCAGGAAACAACAACTGGCTCTTCGGCATCTCGTCAATAGTTTAGTGCCGAAAAATGCATATAAATGACATAAAGTGTGTATAAAACATGTGAGTATCATCATAAAAGTAGCATGGAACATAAGAAATTATAGATACGTTTGAGACGTATCAATGAACGACAAGGACGCCTGGAGGGGTGACCTCGACACGGCGATCGCCATGTCCTTCCGCGACACCGGCAAGCCGCTCGTGGACCTCACCGACAGCGAGGCAGGACCAAGCGGCTTGGTGAAGGATGAGCCCGTCGACGAGCCCGACTAGCGCGCCAAGCAAGAGGTCGTCACCGACGACATGTACAACTTCCACCAGTACTACGATGCCTTCGTCCACCGCAAGTACTTCTAGATTATGGTTTAGTTGAAATTTAATCGAATTTCGTTCGAATCTATGTAATATATAGCAAGTTTGGATGAATTCGCTTAAGTTTTAAATTTTCGAAAATTTTTTTGGGGGGACGCGACTGGGAGCAGCGTCCCCAAACGCGGCACGAACAAAACACGTCCCTCAAACGCTCGATCCGGCGCCGTTTGGGGGACGGTTAGGGGGACGCGACTGGAGATGCTCTTATGTTCTTCATTCAAAATAACGAAATCGTTAGAAAAATGTCAACCTTCTCGAAGGGAAATAAACCCGCTCCGCACGTGACAAGTGGCGTGTTGTGGTGTTAGAAAATCCCTGGGAAGTGGTCTCCCTGCTCGTCACGTGTCGCAAGAGGGAAACAAGGTGGGGATGAGGGAGGAGAGAGAAGACAGAGAGGGCTCGGTTGTGTCAGCTTTTCCCTTTATTTTCGAGATTCATTTTTTTAAATGAAATCTCTTGAGAATAGTAAGTCCAAATTACGACCCGTTGTTTTCACTTTTGAGATTCTCGCGTCGAGATCTTCAAAACTAAATGCCATGTTGATAGCTTTCGGGATACCTTTTTCCGTACAATACTACTATGTTTGTACTCGTGGTGCATATCAAACTGTACTCGTGCTTCAACTGATAACTACTTCTGATTTTAGTGTATTTGATGCAGTTTTTCCCTTTACCCAGTAATTGTACTTGCTCGCATGCGCCACTGTACCTGTACTTCTGTACCAGTACTTTCTCGTGCTCGCGACTGTACTTATGTACTAGTACTTGCTCGCGGGCGCGACTGTACTTCTGTACCTATACTTTCTCGCGTACGCGACTGTACTTGTGTAACAGTACTTGCTTGTGTGTGTGAATGTATCTTCTTGTACTCGTGCTCTATATGTAACTGTACTCGTGCTTTATATGCAACTATAGTCGGGTGTTCACTGAGTTATACTCGTTCATCTTTGGACTCGTATTTATTCTTAATTTGTACTTATGGTTTATACCGTAAGTGTAGTTGAGCTTTTACTAAGATGTACTTGTACTTTCAATGTAGGGCTGACCGCACTTTTGGTTTCCATATATTTTGTAGATGAGGTACGGAAACAAACCTAAACTATCTATCTTTAATATCAGTTGAATACGGCAAAGCATAAATGAAGCTAGCTGGCTCTGCTCATTTCCCCCCTCCCCTCTCTCCTCCCGCTACAGTAACTGAGAGTCTCCCACTGGAGACCGGGCTGATCCGATGGCCCCTCCACCGGCGTAGCCGGTCGGAGATGGCCTAGGGGAGGCGCCGGAGCTAGGTTAGTATATAGTTCTAGTAGACCTAGGTTTTCTTGGCTTTATGCCGGAGTTTGGCACTATGCCGGGAGTTGGCTGCTAGATCTCTTGGCCGAGATCTGGAGCCGGCCTGCGACCTTCTTCTCCGACGAGTTACTCCGGCAGTCGAAGTCGGATGTGGTGAAGATCTGGGCGGCGGGCTACTCCATAAATAAAGGGCCCTTATCCCGTGCCAACCACAAGCTTCTCTGGGTGGTCTTTCTCCTTTCCCTGATCGGCCGTGGCGGCGAGGGGGGATGGGGAGTTGCGGCTGTTCAGGGAACGTTGGCTTGGAGACGGCGGGGAACGTCTGCTGCGCCGGAGAGCTTCTTTGCTCCCATTTCAGGAGTTCTTCAGCGGAGGGCTCAAGCCAGCGGTTACCTCCGCCCTGCCTCTGCACATCATGGTCGAAAGGCGACCCTCCTAGGCCTCGATTCGTTGGTCTATCTTCCTCCAGGCTTCAAGCCGACGCGGAGGATCTTCAGCTCCTGCTGCTGCGCACCTTCCAGTGGTGCAGGCCCAAGTGGTTCGTCCCCGGTGCCGGTATTCCTGGCGCGGCGGCAGAGCTCAGGTCTTGATGGTGATCTCGAGGACCCGTTTGCTTTTTATCTTTTTGTCCTGAGGACCTTGTTGTAATTTCTGGGGTCTTTATAAATGAGGCAGCATTTATAAATGAGGCAGCATTTTTATCTTTTTGTCCCCTGTAACTTGTTCATCCACCGTTTATAAATGAGGCAGCATCCGGGTCCTTCTGGACCCGTACCCGTTCAAAAAAAAAAAGCTAGCCGGCTACTTTCGTTTGCATGCATGCATCGTGAAGTTCATGAAGACGTGGACTGGCCAAAGTGGAGTACGCTGAGTACGCGCTACGCCCTCGGACACTCGCGCGAGGCTTGCCATACGTGGGAGGAGTACGCGCTCGCGGCGGTAGGGAGTACACGCTACGCGCGCGCGGTACGGAGTACGCGCTCGCAGGAGGTATGCCACGTGTTGAGCGGACAGGATTTTGCTTACCTTCGGAAAGGTTGGTCTAACCTAACGTTACCCCAAAATAGCAGTACGATGTTAATCTAATTTGGGCTGTGGCGTGTGGATGAACTCTCGTGGGCTAATGGCTCTGTTCTCCTATGGATGGCCTAACAGTCCACCCATCCAGCAACCCTTGTGTGGCGCAAGTAAGAAATGGTCCATTGTGCACGTCAGAAAGATCATCTTAAAGGAGCCAAACGGTGAAAGAAACAGATTTTCAAAGAAGGGATAGAGATTTGGTGCACATAGACACCAATAATTTTCTTAAAAAAAATAAAAATTATATTTGTAAGTTTAAGAAAAATCTGAAAATAATTTTTTTTTGCGATGAAAATCTGAAAATAAATTTTGATGTAGCCAATATTGTATCCACAAACGTGTAAACTTTCAACTAGAAATAGTGTGCATTTCCGGCTACACAAAAATAAAAAATGTGTGAATCTAAGTATAGTGATTCAAATCTTTAAAAGAAAATCAGACTTTGTCACTTTTGTGCAGCTCAGAAAATGGAATATTTGTAAATTAAGATTTTGTACATTAGTGGGATCCATCATCAGCTCCTTTTAGAATTTTGTTAGTACATAAATTTTTAAACACATAAATGTAATTTCCAAAAAATTATATGATAAAAGCACTGGTACCAACGATCTAAAATGACTTTTCGCCAAAGAAGAAACTAAGGAAAAGAAAGAAGAGGCATGTGATGCCAGCCTGTCGCCTCGGCTGATCCATCGTCTCATGTGACGGGCACTTCTCACTCGATCCATTGAGTTGTAGAACATGTGGTTTCCAATCCATCTCTCGCTCCATGGATCAACCCGCTCTTGGTTACCACCGTGCTGCACATGTGAAAAACAAAAAAGAAAGGGAGAGCACGAGACACGTTACACACGTACGTGCTCCTGTAGCAGGGGTTGGGGGGACCACAGACCGTACGTACGTACGCAACGGAGAAGATCAGCTTGGTGACCTAATTTAATTTAAACTTGTGGTATCATCGAGATACGTTGTACCCAACCTTGTATCTACAAACCTCCTCAGGACATTTCTAGCGGGCCGATCCCGTCCGCTCGGGCAGACGGACCGGCCAAACACTCCAGTGAGGTGATTTAAACAGATCGATTTGTCCGATTTCGATTTATCTGTTCATTAAATTTGGAGAACCGATGCGTCCACGCGGACAGTAAGCGTATCCTCCCGTACTCACCCACGTGTACGGTGTACCTATGGCCTGCATAGAAGCGATCCAACGGCCTTCTACTTCTAGCCATCTGACTCTGCCTGTGGCTGCGCCGCCCAATGCCTGCGCTCCTGCTCTGGCCGCGCCGTCGGACGAGGAAGGAGTAGCGGGAGAGGCTAGAGTCAGCCACCAGCGCGTGTCGCCATCGACCTCTCCGGCTTCGAGTTTGGTGTGACCATCCACCAGGGCATGAGGTGAGACAGGTTGCGCCTGGCCCAGTGGTTCGCCTCGATCGTCGAAGGGCAAGAGCCCACCAAGTCTTCCTGCGCGTGTCCAGCGGCACGACCGGCTTGTGGCCGACGAAGGTGATGTTCGACGGTGAAGGGCAGATGTTTCTCCATAACGTCTGGAAGTGCTTCGCCCGCTCGCACGACATTGAGGCCAGACACTTTGTCGTCTTCAAGTACGATGGCTACGGCGACTTCAGCGTCAAGGTCTTTGACGAGACCATGTGCCGCCGCCACTACCACTCCGACGAGGACGACTAGGAGACGCAACGATGAAGACGATGTAATCTTCTACTATGTTTTTATTCAAGTTCTATTAATTTGCTTGAAGCAAATCTCCCAATGTGTATGCAAAATTTGAGAAATGAGAGATGATATGCAAGATGATTTGGCCAACACCGGACCGAATGGGTCGTACCGCTGCGCGCACTGTCCGGGCCGACTGGAGCACGAGACGCATCCTATCCGTGAGCCGGCCCAAACAGATAGAAACAGACCGTTTGGGCTGGCGATTTGGGTTGACCCGCTGGAGATGCCTTCACACATGCCTGTCTCTTTTTCTGGCTTTCTCGTGTCTCTCTCCGCTCTTCTTTTAATTTGTTTACTCTCTAAGGGTGTGTTCCAACCTATTCTGGCTCTCCTAATTCGTGTGGACTGGTCAATAGGTCACGCACACGCTCCAGCGGCGTGGTTCAAACAAACCAATATATTCGTTTCCTAAATTTGGACCACAGATGCGTCAGATCAGACAGCGCGCGTCCTCGTGTGTTCTCTCCTTGGCTACCCTGGGTCCTAACACCAATCCGAACAAGAGCGCGGAGGACGAGGCTTGTGATCCCACTAAATAGGGCCACAAATGTTCGTTGTAACACCGATAGGTCGGCTCTGGGAGGGCAACAGGAGGACGAGGGAGGACACGCCACATATTCATCTCTTGTACGCATGGACGTAAAGTAGACCCGCAGCTAGACGGACAGAAGGTGAAATGTGTCATCGCGTTGGGCCACGTCTTTTGTCCACAGCAACCCATTAGGAGGTACGCGGAACAAAATTTGTCGCCGCGTTTGGCGTCTCAACTAGTGCCCCCATATACTGTCTAGTCTTTTGGGTCATGGGCAAAAATTGTTGCTACTTTTTGATAAATCATAATTTAAAAGAATGCCGCCATATTGCATAGTTCAGATAAATAAAATATATTACAATAATTCATACAAACAAATCCGCCGCATCTTTTTCATAGAAGGTACTGGATGCGCCATAGCTTGTTCGTCCAGATTGTCAAAACTTGCGATAGTAATTCTCGCTATTGTACTCAACGGAGAAATGTAGTTGGCGCCATGGGGTTCAACCTCTATCAAAAAATCTCTGCAGCCATGCGGGTGCTCGCATATGGCATCCGGCAGATTATACGGATGAGTATCTTCGCCAGATACAACAATTCACTAGTAGAAAAATGGGCATCCATCTAAGCCTTTAGTACCGGTTCCCTTACGAACCGGTACTAAAGGGGGCATTAGTACCGGTTCCAGGGGTGGGACATCTATACCGGTTCGTTAAGGCCCTTTTATACTGGTTCGTGTTACGAACCGGTATGAAAGGGTTCCTGCCCAGTTTCCAGGCGGAGGTGGGGCCAGGGCTGCACCTTTAGTACCGGTTCATCTAAGGAACCCGCCGCGCCCGAGCCCCCTGCATCTCATTCTCCTTCTCATCCTCTCTCACATTTCCAAATATTTTGCACCTCTCACACTCCAATAATCTTCATTTTTCTCCACCATTTTAACAAGATTAACGGCATACATCTATCCAAGGGTTAGCAATATCATCCTTCCTTCCGGCATTCCTAATTTAGCTCATTTCTTTGGTAGTTTTAACTCGTACTATTTTTCTAGTGCTAGCAAGGTGTTCGATGAAATGCCTAAGTTAGGGATTTTATTTTTTTTATATGCAATTTGAGCTGAAATTATGGTATGTTTTGTAGGTTTTAATTAATATCATCCCCGTCCTCACCGCCGTCGATCGCCAGCGTCGTCCCCTAGCCGGCACGGTACCACCTCGGTGAGCCTCTTCTTTTTTATAAAAAAAATAGTTTTATGTGATGAACTTGAATATTAATTAAGTTGGTCACTCATATATCCACGATGTTGTGTACTTAATGATTTTTGATATACATATAAAATGCAGATGAGTCGACAATGGATGTACGGTGACCGGTGTCATCCCGAATTCATTAATGGCATGCATTATTTTCTCAACGTGGCTGAGGCAAACAGGCGGTCGAATGGTTTCATGTATTGTCCATGTAGTTCCTGTAAGAATATGAAGGATTACTCTACCTCAAAGACCTTTCACGTCCACCTGCTGGTGAACGGTTTCATGCCCAGCTATAATTGTTGGACCAAGCACGGAGAAAGAGGGATTATATTGGAAGACAACGAAGAAGAAGAGGATAGTGACAACTATCCCTTATTCACTGAAGACGGTGATAGTAGAATGGGGGAAGACGAAGCTGAAGAAGATCCCATTTTCGATGAGCCGATTTTTGATGACCCGGATGACGATTTGGGTCGGGCCATTCTTGATGCGAAGATGAACTGCGGAAATGAAAAGGAGAGGTTGAAGTTGGAGAAAATGTTAGAGGATAACAACAAACTGTTGTACCCAAATTGCGAAATGATCAGAAAAAGCTGGGTACCACGCTGGAATTGCTGCAGTGGAAGGCAGAGAATGGTACTTCTGACAAGGGATTTGAAAAGTTGCTGAAAATAATAAAGAAGATGCTTCTAGGGGAGAACGTATTGCCCTATAGTACGTACGAAGCAAAGAAGGTTGTCTGCCCTCTAGGATTAGAGGTGCAGAAGATACATGCATGCATCAATGACTGCATCCTCTACCGCGGGGAGTACGAGAATTTGAATGCATGCCCGGTATGTAGTGCATTGAGGTATAAGATCATGCGAGATGACCCTGGCGATGTTGATGGCGAGTCCACCCCCAGGAAGAGGGTTCCTGCGAAGGTGATGTGGTATACTCCTATAATACCACGGTTGAAACGTTTGTTCCAGAACAAAGAGCATGCCAAGTTGTTGCGATGGCATAAAGAGGACCGTAAGAAAGATGTGATGCTGAGACACCCCGCTGACGGGTCGCAGTGGAGAAAAATCGACAGAGAGTTCAAGTCATTTTCAGATGACGCAAGGAACTTAAGATTTGGTCTAAGTACAGATGGTTTTAATCCTTTCGGGGAGCAGAGCTCCAGTCATAGCACCTGGCCAGTGACTCTATGTATCTATAACCTTCCTCCTTAGTTGTGCATGAAGCGGAAGTTCATTATGATGTCAGTGCTCATCCAGGGCTCGAAGCAACCCGGCAATGACATTGATGTGTACCTGAGGCCATTGGTTGAAGAACTTTTAGAGTTGTGGCGTGACGAATGTGTACCTGTGTGGGATGAGCACGAACAAAAGGAATTTAACCTACGAGCATTGTTATTTGTAACCATCAATGATTGGCCTGCTCTTGGTAACATTTCAGGGCAGTCAAACAAGGGATACAATGCATGCACACAATGTTTAGGTGAGACTGACAGTAATTATTTGGGAAACAAGAATGTGTACCTGGGGCATCGTCGATTTCTTCCAAAACAACATCACGTAAGAAAGAGAGGAAAGCATTTCGGAGGTGAGGCAGATAACCGAACGAAGCCTACCCGCCCTACTGGGGAAGTTATATATGATATGGTCAAGAATTTAAAAGTGATCTTTGGAAAGGGTCCTGGCGGGCAATCTGTTCCGCATGATGTTGACGGACACGTACCCATGTGGAAGAAGAAGTCGATATTTTGGGAGCTACCCTACTAGAAATTCTTAGAGGTTCACTCTGCAATCGACGTGATGCACGTGACGAAAAATCTTTGCGTGAACCTGCTAAACTTCTTGGGCGTGTATGGTAAGACAAAAGATACACCGGATGCACGGCAGGACCAGCAAAGTATCCATGAAGGAAACAACCTGAATCGAGAGAAGTATCAAGGTCCTGCCAGCTACGCTCTTACCAAGGAGGAGAAGGAGATCTTTTTTGAAGTCCTGAGTAGCATCAAGGTCCCGTCTGGATTCTCGTCGAATATAAAGGGAATAATAAACATGTCAGAGAAAAAGTTTCAAAACCTAAAGTCTCATGACTGCCACGTGATTATGACACAATTACTTCCGGTTGCATTGAGGGGGCTTCTACCGGAAAATGTTCGAGTACCCATTGTGAAGCTATGTGCGTTTCTCAATGCAATTTCTCAGAAGGTGATCAATCCACTTACTCTATAAAATTTACAGAAGGATGTGGTCCAATGTCTAGTCAGCTTCGAGTTGGTGTTCCCACCATCCTTCTTCAATATTATGACACATCTCCTAGTTCACCTGGTCGAAGAGATTGGCGTTCTCGGTCCTGTATTTCTACACAACATGTTCCCCTTTAAGAGATTCATGGGAGTCTTAAAGAAGTACGTTCATAACCATGCTAGGCCAGAAGGAAGCATCTCCAAGGGCTATGGAACAGAGGACGTCATTGAGTTTTGTGTTGACTTTATTCCTGACCTTAAGCCGATCGGTGTTCCTGAATCGCGCTATGAGGGGAAACTGCGTGGAAAAGGCACGCTAGGAAAGAAATCAACAACGTGTATGGACGGATATTCTTTCACTCAAGCACACTACACAGTTCTACATAATTCCATCTTGGTGGCTCCGTACAAAGAGGAACACAAGGATATCTTACGCTCTAAATACCCGGAGCAACGTGAAGTTTGGATTGATGGAGAACACATGAAGACTTTCGGCGGTTGGTTGCAAACACGTCTCATGAATGTCACCGATGACGAGCAGCTGTACTTGTTGGCCAAGCAACCATCTTCTACTGTATCGACTTTTCAAGGGTACGAGATTAATGGGAACACATTTTACACTTTCGCCCAAGACAAAAAGAGCACCAACCAAAACAGTGGTATCCGCTTTGATGCAGAAGATGGCAATGGGAACAAGGTCACATATTATGGGTACATAGAGGAGATATGGGAACTTGACTATGGACCTAATTTCAAGATCCCTTTGTTCCGGTGCAAATGGTTCAACCTGAAAGACGGGGTACAGGTAGACCCGTAGTACAGAATGACTACAGTGGATTTCAAGAATCTAGGGTACGACACCGAACCATTCGTCCTAGCCAGTGAAGTGGCTCAGGTTTTTTATGTGAAGGACATGTCTAGCAAACCGAAAAAAAGAAAAGAAAGGCAAGAGGACACATCATACGATGAGCCAAAGCGGCACATAGTTCTTTCAGGAAAAAGAAACATCGTGGGAGTAGAGGACAAGACAGACATGACAGAAGATTATAATAAGTTTGACGATATTCCACCCTTAAAGGTAAAAATTGACCCAAGCATAGATTGTCCATGGTTGCATTGCAGTAAGAAGAAAGGGAAACAGACGAAGAAAACTCAGAAGACTAGCTAGATATAGGGATCATAACTTGCGTATCTCAATATGGAAATCACTTTTGTGTAATGATGTTACTGTATGTAAGATATTAACAATGGAGATGGTTGGCTTGTTTTACTAGTTAAGTAGCTTTCACGGGCGTGCAGGGAAATTTTTTCGAGCCGGAACTTCCGAATATGCCATATATAGGGCATGTGCACCAAGGGCATATTCGAGAAGTTCCGCCACGGGAGATTTCCCAACCCTTTCATTGCTAGAGGAGATGGAGTCTTTCACAGGCTTGCAGGGAAATTTTTCCGAGGCGGAACTTCCGAAGATGCCATAGGGCGTGTGCACCAAGGGCATCTTCGACAAGTTCCGCCACGGGAGATTTCCCAACCTTTTCCTCCATCCATGGTGATGAAACTCTCCATCCATGTTGGCTTGTTGAGCTGCTTGCCATGGCGTATCGATGCTCCTTTTATAGGCACGGCGCCGCTTCTACATTGTCTTCTTCCTCCGACAGGGCATCGTGCGCTACATGTTTTATCTCATCGAGCAGGGCGTCCTTATCCTGCCGACAGCTTTAGTACCGGTTGCACCCACCAGCCGGTTCTAAAGGTTACCCATGCGTCCTTATCCCACCGACACTTTTGTTACATGACAGAAAAACCACCTTTAGTACCGGTTGCACCCACCAGCCGGTACTAAAGGTTACCCACGCGTCCTTATCCCACCGACAGTTTTGGTACATGACAGAAAAACCACCTTTAGTACCGGTTGCACCCACCAGCCGGTACTAAAGGTTTGCTGCGGCATTGCGTCCCGGCCTATTTACTTCCCGCGCTTTCCACCGGTTCCCGCCTTTGTCTTCCCGCCTCCGTCATCACGCCTATATATATGTAGGCTTGGCCTCCATTTACATATCACATCTAGACTCATATCTGCAAACCTCATCATTCTCTCCCATGGCTTCCATCGTATCTCTAACCCCCCGGGAGGCGGAGGCACTTTGCGCCTTGAACTACCCCTGCCCGCCGGGCTACCGCGTCCCGACCGGCTGGTTGCTGAGCGTCGGAGGCGTACCGGTCCCTCCTGTCCCTCTAGGTGTGGCGCGCGAGATGGCCATCACGAACCACTACTACTTCGAGCTCACGCCAGAGCAGTGGAGGAATCCCCAGTGGCATCCTGACTACAGCCCGACTTGGGAAAGCTTCTTCATCAATCGGCGTGAGAGGGCGCTTGCCAGGCACGAGGAGGGCGGCCCACCTCCTTCGAACTTCAACGAGGCCGGCCGTCAGCTGTGGTGGCGCGGTCGGACTCTCCAGGGCGTCATGGCCCCTGCGCTACCCTCAGTCCCAGCCCACGCGTGCTCTCCCGCCGAGGTTCGACTACCGCGACCCCGATGCCAGCGACGATGATGACGGCGACTACGACGACTACAGTGGCGAGTACTATAGGGCTAGGCACGAGTATGACTGAATGACTCCAACAGTCAAATCTGGCCATGTATCTTAATTTTTAGTTGAGCTATGTACTTTTAAATCGAGTTCAATCGTAATAAATTTTTATTCCCGCCCCTTTCTTTCCCGCCTTTTTTCTCGACGTCGTACGTGGCGGGAAACTTTCCCGCGCGGACGACGGGAGTAAAGAAAAGAAATAGAAAACAAAAAAATAAGAAATAGAAAAAAAATGAACATAAAGGAAAAGGAAAACGAAAAGAAAAAGAAACAGCAAATAAGAAATAGAAAAAGAAATAGAAAATAAGAAATAGAAAATAAGAAATAGAAAAGAAAAGAAAAATAGAAAATAAGAGATAGAAAATAAAAAGAAACAGAAAAGAAAAATAAACAGAAAAGAAAAAGAAACAGAAAAGAAAACAACAAAAGAAAAGAAAACAGCAAAACAAAAAAGAAAACAAAAAAAAATACATTTGGTACCGGTTGGTATCACCAACCGGTACGAAAGGTTGGTGGTACCAACCGGTACCAAAGGGTCTTCCTCAACATTTTAACTTAGCGGCGCGGGCCAAATTCCCCCAAATCCTCTGCGCGCCACACTCCTCACGCACAGCTCCTCGCCGTCGCCGTAGCAGCCTCGCAGCCTCGCCGTCGCCGTCGCAGCCTCGCTCCTCGCCGTCGCCGTCGCAGCCTCGCCGTCGCTGTCGCAGCCTCGCCGTCGGCCGCCGCCCGCTCCTCTCCGCGCGCCTCTGCAGGTATGTGTGCGCCGCCCCCGTCGCCTCCCTCCCCTTCTCCGGCGTCGTTGCCCGCCGCCGATGCGCCGCCACCGCGCGAGACCGTGGCCGCCGCCGCTGCGCGCCACGCTGCCGTTCCCCTACTGGAGGCCGTCGCCATCCGCGCCACGCCGCCGCACACCACCGGTCGAGGCTGCACACCAGGTGCTCGACGGAATGCACCTGCTTGCTGTGCATGCGGCGGAACTGGCCCGCCACGAACTTGAGCTCCTCGGCGTGGAGCGCTAATGCGTCGACCTCGGAGAGCGCCATGATGGTGCGCGTGGAGGAGGGCAGGCTGACCCCGGACTTGGGGTCGAGCGCCCAGGTGAGCAGCTCCTCGCCGCAGATGGCGTCCAGCAGCCGCTCGTCCATGTTGTCGAAGAGCGGGACGCGCCGGACCAGGCCCAGGCAGAGGTGGCGCTTGATGTCGCGGCGGAGGTCCTTGGGCAGGTTCTGGACCAGCGCCTCCTCGTCGACGCCGCGCGTGTTCACCCACTTGTACGTACTGGTCGTAGCGCCGGACGCGCTCACGCAGCTCCTGCGGGAGGAGGCGCCCATGGCGATGGCCAGCATGGCGAGCGTGTCGCAGCCCTGCTGCGACGGCACGAGGGCCGGGAGGGTGGCGGCGAGGGTGAGGCCCACGAGCAGGGCGCTGGCGGAGGGATGACGGTGGCGGCTCCGACGACGCCGCCCGATCGTCGCTCGAAGTTGGGACCAGAAAACTTTTCCAGTTTCTGCTGTTCGTCGCTGTCACACGGGTCCGACTTGCGACGAGCACCATCGCCTCCACAGTGCACCAAATCCAGCCTTTCCACTTCCTTTACAATCTCGGCATGTTATTCTTGCTCAACTCGTCGAGATACCCTCGTAACTCTGCCCAGATTCGTCTCCATCGTCGCTTTAAATTCCGTGCAGGAATGCATCTACAGGAATCCGCAG
Organism: Lolium perenne; assembly: GCF_019359855.2. Classification (NCBI taxonomy): domain Eukaryota; kingdom Viridiplantae; phylum Streptophyta; class Magnoliopsida; order Poales; family Poaceae; genus Lolium; species Lolium perenne. The sequence continues at coordinate 130,148,186 of NC_067249.2, read as the reverse complement.
CTCTCGCTTTTTTCAGAGTTCAGTGTCAAATTCAGTTAACTGCGCTGCATCCAACTACAGCACCTTTTTATTTTGATTTAAAAACCAACTTTATGAATTCCAAATCTGACATATGATATATCCAAATTGATCAGCTTTTCATGCTGTATCCAACTACAAACTTAGTTTTGGGTTTTGTTTAACTAAAATTTGGACAAAATTAAAATCTAAATTAATTTGAGTAATATGGCATAATTCATAACTTCAATTCTACAATTCCAAATTATACAAACTTTATGTCTATTCTCACCAGAAAAGTGAGAGGATTTCAAATCTTGCATTCTCATGCATCATTGGCATCATCTCTGAATTATCCAAAATAAAACTTGCAAAGTGAGAGGGTTTCTGGTCCGTTAGGGTTTTTTGCTTTCTTCATTTCAATTGTTATTCATCTACCAATCTGTTATATGATCATTACATGATGAATGAAATATAATTGCTTTCTTAATTTTGTAGTGACATTAAGGTATGGAGGACGGCACCTTCGTCCGAGATGAGGAGGGGGAAGAAGCGGTGCAGAAATTGATCTATGATAGTGCCCGTGGTCCGGAACCCGATGGAGATGACAACGAGTTCCAAGACTTTCTGAATGATTTCGGCGAGGGACTTGAGTCTGAACAAATTAGAAGAGACAACGAAGTGTCCGTCACAAACTCCGGCGAGGTGTATATTTATGTATCAATTAGTCTATGTTCATCCCTAGATGCATTCATTTATTTGTATTGCACTTATTAACGAATAATTTTTTCTTTTAGCCTTCTGGATCATCGAGTAAGTCTGTTAGAACAAAACGAGGCCCGACGCAACTGCTAAAGGGCGAGGGCAGGTTAGCCCTCATGGCATTCAAGGCTAATGGTGAACCAGAGCATCCCAAAGAGTTTTGCCGCAAATTTACATGTCAAGCCGGAGTTCTTGTTAGGGACCATGTACCGATCAGCATTCAAGAGTGGCATAAGCCGAAGAACGCGGAGAGTGGTGCTAGTTATGTCAATGAGACGATGAAAACTTTTCTTTGGGACACGCTAGTGACAAAGTTCAGCCTACCGGAAGACATGACGGAAGGCCAGAAGAATAAAGTCAAGGAATGGACATGGAAGAAGATGGCCATACAATTCCAGTCTTGGAAGAAAAATTTATGGGACAAATATAAGAATGAAGATCCAGTATTCGATGATAATCTAGTGAAGATAAAAGATCACTGGCCCGCATTTAAGAGGTATAAGCAATCGTCTACTTTTGTGTCCCGATCGAAGAAAAATACCGAAAATGCTTCAAAGAAGAAACCTTCCGCATCATTTGGGGTCAGGTGGCTACAAGAGTGCCATTCCGAAGTGGACAGCGTTTGAAAATAAACTGATGAACGCAGGAATCACTCCACAGACATGGGACTGGCCCGAACGGTCCAAGTTCTGGTTGTTCGCTCATGGGGCAGGGTTGGACCCAAAGACAGGGCTGATCGTTGCGAAGGGAAAATGGAAGGAAAACATTGAGGCAATTGTACCGAAGCTTGTAGATGCAATTGAAAAGTTCAGAAAGGGAGAGTACATTCCCGATCGAGAGAATGACGAGCTGACACTCGCTCTGGGGAACCCTGAACACGTTGGACGGGTACGAGCTCGCCCATATCTCACCATGAAGGAAGCGTGGCCGGACAACACTGACACTTATAGAAGCCGTTCGCGAAAGAAGAAGAAGGACGCCGACACGTTAACGGAATTGTTAAATAGGGTGGAGGCTCTTGAGAAAAATCAGAGGGCACCTGATCAGCCGCTGTTTCTACAGGATCCACAAGCCGATGCTGCCCCATCTCAGCGAAGAAGCAGTGTCGGTTCCTCGCATCTTGACGGATGTGGAGGAAGCTACCCCGTGGATTATGTCACGGGGAAGACAGATTGCGCGCTACATATGTTATTGAGGACTGCGTCCGTTAAGGGGCGGTCGGCTATGTGTACCCAAGTGAAGGTGGAGCAATGCACCATCATATGCCCATTCCACCTGGTTGTGTTCGTGTCGGGGTGGATGAAGTTGTTCCGGGTTTTGAAACAGTGGAGCTTGATATTCCTAGATGTGAAGATGAGAGGACACTGGCCGATGTCAAGCACGGTTTCGCCCTATGGCCGAAGAAGTACGTCGTCCTTTTGCAAAGGCCACCGACTCCTACACATGAGCAGCAAATGCCATCGACTCCTCCTGGTGGCAGTCCTCGTGAGCAGCCAAGTCCGCACCTACCTGAGAGGGACCCCAGCGTGAGTCCACCATCTCGAGATCCTCCGCGTAAGACAGCGTCCGTTAAGCGGAACGGTACGCCGCCCAGGAAGAGATCTAGAAAGGAGAAACCACAGCCGCCCATTGAGAAGTTACCTTGGGAAAAAAGTGTCGAGGAAAACAGGGAAGCCGTTGAGGCCGAGGTGAAAATTTTTTTTGCACCGAAAGTGCCAGAGATACCTTTCGAGAAGACACTAGATCCGGTGAAAGTTGTGCGTACCGTTGAGAATCTATATGACCCTGTACCATCGCCGCCATCTGACTATGTGCGTTATATTGAAAGGTCGTATGACAAGATGATCGAGGCGACAAAACCCGTTCAATCTGGTATCAGGGAGATAAAAGGGATACACCAAGTCTACCAGCTCGGACAACAACCCGTTCAATCGGTCGCCCCTCTCAAGGTGATTGATGGGATTCCCGTTCAAAGTTCTCGACAAGACACAACTGATTACGCCTTCGCTGAACGAGCATATCAATTTGTTCAAGGGAAAGATTTGGTCGAGAATCTCAGGAAGGTACCAACATGTATGCGTAACTTGCATTCGTGGTAC